>NC_045455.1:13713525-14056697 GCF_002776525.5 Piliocolobus tephrosceles | reverse complement strand
AAAAAAAAAAAAAAAAAAAAAAAAAAAAAGATTCTCACTGGCTAAGTGCCTCCCCCACCTTTAGGTGGAGGAAAGGAACACCCTTGTCTGTGAAGACACAGAGAAGAGCCTGAGCAAACATGCCTTGCTAAGTTTCTTCCAGGTTATCACCATTAGATCAGATTCTTTTGCCCTCCAATCACATTTCTCCACAACTGTCCATTCTTCATTAAACCTAAGCATGAAAAAATATACATTTCACTTTTTCTTTGGGTCTTCATTTTCATATGAAGGCTCCCGTGTCATGTAAAATTTACATTAAATACATTCATATGTTTTTCTTTTGTTAGTTTGAATTTTATTACAGGGGCCTCGCCCATAGACTTAGACTGGGTGGGCTAGAAACTCAAACCTCTAGAGCATAAGGGGCTGCTCCCTATCCCTAGTATGCTCCCACCCCATCCTTCTTTCTCACGTCTCTGCCAAGTGCCTATTCCTCCAGACTGCTCAACTCAACAGGATAGTGAATCTCGAAATTATTCACCCTACTAAATTTCATATGCTCTCTTAATGCACTTGGAAAATTGGTACTTTTCTTTTCTTTTCAGTTTTGGAGGCTGTGAGTAAAGACAGATTTGACTGCCCTAAAGGAGGAACTCTGGATCCTTTTCTCTATTATATCTGGAAATATGTTGATATGGTTTGGCTGTATCTCCATCCAAAATCTCATCTTGAAATGTAATCCCCATAATCCCCCAAATCCCCACGTGTCAAGGGAGAGACGAGGTGGAGGTCACTGAGTCATGGGGGCAGTTTCCTCCATGCTGTTCTTGTGATAGTGAGTGAGTTCTCACGAGATCGGAGAACTCACTCAGTGAGTTTGGTAGTTCCTCCTGTGTTCATTCTCCTTCCTGCTACCTTGAGAAGAAGGTGCCTTGCGTCCCCTTCACCTTCCACCATTATTGTAAGTTTCCTGTGGCTTCCCCAGCTGTGCTGAACTGTGAGTCAATTAAAGCTCTTTCCTTTACAAATTACCCAGTCTTGGTCAGTTCTTTATAGCAGTGTGGAAATGGACTAATACGTGTGTCCTCCAGATATCCACATGCTATGTAAAGTTAATAAAGCTTTATTTTAACATGTACTAGCATTACGAAACAGTCGTTAACCTACCTACAGATTAGCAAAATGCATGAGTCAGTAATCTTTTGAAGAAACTCAATAACCCCATACCATTGTTGGTGAGAATGGGCACAGCTACAGTTCCTTCCAGCAGAATCTGAAATTGAACCAATTAGCAAATAAGTCATAGTAGGACCTACTTTAGATTCAAGGCCTTTTAAATAAGGATAACTAGTTATATAGCAATTTTCAACTGTAATGAGGCTGGTAGAACATTTTCATCATATATATATATAGAGAGAGAGAGAGAGAGAGAGTTTTGTTTTGTTTTGTTTTTCTGAGACGGAGTCTCGCTCTGTCACCCAGGCTGGAGTGCAGTGGCGCGATCTCAGCTCACTGCAACCTCTGCCTCCCAGGTTCAAGCAATTCTCATGCCTCAGCCTCCTGAGTAGCTGGGAATACAGGTGCCCGCCACCACACCTGGCTAATTTTTATATTTTTAATGGAGACAGGGTTTCACCATGTTGGCCAGGCTGGTCTTGAACTCCTAACCTCAGGTGATCCACGCGCCTTGCCTCCAAAAGTGTTGGGCTTATAGGTGTGAGCCACCATCTTATATGTATTGAATATCTGCCAGGTATATGTGGTGCTGGGGGTACAGCAGCGACAAGGTGCTGGGGGTACTGGGGGTACAGCAGGTGCTGGGGGTACAGCAGCGACAAGAAATATAAGGTCCCTGCTCTCAAAGAAGTTATGGTCTCATCCTACAGCAGGTGTTTCTAAGTTAAGACAAAACAGCCTTTCTCCCAAGGGGGGCTGCCCAGCACATCACTAGCCCTGCCCCCTAAATGATAACACTGCATCCCAAACCCCACCTGATAGATGGTTAGTCATCCAATCCCACCCCACTCTCTGAGAACTGCTGGGGAAAGACACAATAAAGAAGTATTAGGTTGTTGCAAAAGTAATTGTGTTTTTTGCCATCACTTTCAATTCTGTAAGTTTTTTGAGAGCAGGGACCTTGTACATTTTGTCGCTGCTGTGCTCCCAGCACCTAGCTCAGTGACTCATACATGGCAGGTATTCAGTACGTATAAGATGAAATTGTTCTTGCCATTACTTTGAGTGGCAAAAACCACAATTATTTTTGCACCAACCTAATAAATTCACAAACTCATATATCGATATGGTGGTGGAGATGACCAGGCACTGTGACAGCCATGGGAGATCTTTAGGTTATTAGCACAGGCCCCTATGAGGAGGTGGCATGTAGGCTAAAGGTCCTGGAGGATGAGCAGGTGTAGCCATGAGCATTCTGGGGATGAGGAACGGCATGTGTGAAGGCCCCACGGTGGGAGAGACCCTCATGGACTTAGAAAACACAGACAGAAGACAAGTGGGGCTGGAGATAAATTGGAGAGGCTGGCAGGGGCCAGACCATGTGAGGCTTTAAGGCTCATGGGGAAGAATTCAGATTTTATTCTAAAGCCACCAAAGGGTTTTAAGAAGGGAAGTGATGCAATAACAATAATAATGAGGAATAGTTAACACTACTGAGAACTTGCTTAGATTTCAAGTGTGCACTCTCTTTCTAGGTATGTGTAAACTCAGTCTATCATGATAACAACCCTATGAGGTGATGAGGTATTTATACCCCATTCTATAGATGAGGAAACAGAGAGCTTCCGAAACTTGACCAAAGTCAAGTCAACTCTGGAAGTAGGAGATATGTTATGCTTTTAAAAGGTCAGCTGGGTTGTATGGCAAACGGGTGATTGTAGGAGGGAAGAATGGGAGCAAGGAGGCTTTGAAATAATCCAGGTAAAGGATGATAATGGCTAGAAGCAGACTTGAGTGAGGCGAGTGCAGCACCAGCTTGGGAGGCAAAATTTAAGGAGAAGTCTCAGTAATTAAGATAAGTAATATTGGCCTGGCGTGGTAGCTCATGCCTGTAAGCTCAGCCCTTTGGGAGGCTGAGGTGGATGGATCACTTGAGGCCATGAGTTTGAGACCAGCCTGGCCAACATGGTGAAACCCTAGCTCTACTAAAAGTCCAAAACAATTAGCTGGGCATGGTGGGACTTGCCTGTAGTCCTAGCTACTCGGGAGGCTGAGGGATGAGAATCGCTTGAGCCTAGGAAGTGGAGATTACAGTGTGTGAGCCGAGATCGTGCCACTGCTCTCCAGCCTGGGCGACAGAGCAAGACTCTGTCTCAAAAAAAAAAAAAAAAGTAATATTCTAAACTAAAAACCAAGATAATGGAAAAATCCCATTATGAACAAAATGTCAAAATTTTAATTAAAGACAGGATTGGTGTTACTGAAATTGCCTTTGCCTCAGTCTTCAGTATGGCTGGGCTGGGCACTGGCTGGGACTAAGGTGGTGACAAGAAAGTGACCAAATTTGAGTAGACAGGAGAGGCCTGAGGTGGAGCAGGCGTGGGAGCTGGGGGAGGGCACCAAGGGGTTGAGCAGTCTCTCCTGTTGGTATGGAATATAACAATAATTCTTAGGCTCAGCAGAAGTTTAGCATCCATGTTCCCAGTCACCTGGACTTTTCCAAATCTTGAAACCCACTCTGGCTGAACAGGCTTTTGTTTGTTGAAACGGCCACTTTTTGCATCCAAGAGCACAAGTCAGTTTCCACTGGAAGGTTCTGAGAAATGGTTTCAGGTGTCTAAGTTTAGAGCGTGAATGGAACGGAGTCACAGCTGAAAATGAAACATGCTGAGTGTGAAGGAAAAGACATGGTTAAGGGGTAACACGGGCCCGGGCAGGTGAAGACCCGCAGGTGGAGGCCGGCTGGATCAGGGAAGGTGAAAGAAGAGGCAGGTGCAGGGCCCAGCCTGTTTTAACGCCTCGGCGTTCTCACCGCTGCAGAACGACCGCAGGGGGCAGAATAAAGAGCTGCTGCCAGTTTCCCTGCCCAGAGAGTGCCAACAGCTGCTCTGACCTATTGCAGGCATGTGTGTTCCAGGATGCAACCTTCCTGCATTCTCTTTGACCACTCTAGATTAATTGCTAACCAAGATATGAACGTGGTGGGGCTCACAAAGTGTTAGGCGGTATTTTAACAACAAAAACTGCAAAGAAATCCCTAGAAATGTTGGCTCTTCTGGCTGGGAAAACGCAGTCTGTCAACAGTTGCCTCAAAAACTCAGAAGCTCAGGGAGAGTTGGATTCGGTCACCAGAGAGGCCCCTCAAAGAGGAGCCATCCATTCAGATCCTCTGGTCTGTCCCCCATGACAGCGGGGACGAAGGTCCCGAGCCCTGGCCGTGAGGGGCAGGTGACCTCGGGACTGGCCGCGGGGCAGAGCGGACGCTGGGAGGAAGGAGAGCGTGGCTGGCGGGGCGGGGCGGGGCGGGGCGGGGCGGGGCGGGGCGAAGACAGAGCGAGGCGGGGGCTGGGACGGGGGGGTGGCCGTGGGGGGGGGGAAGGGGGGGGGGGCGTGGCTAAAGGCAAAGGGCGGGGCGCGCGCTTCGGGAAGATGGCGCTACGTCTACTGCGGAGGGCGGCGCGCGGAGCGGCGGCGGCGGCGCTGCTGAGGCTGTGAGTGCAGGTTCCCATTCCCCGCCTTCCCGGCCCGGCTCACCGCGGGTGGGCTCCCGTTGCAACCCCGCGGGCCGGGCGCGGCCTCCCCAGTCCCTCATGGGAGCCCAGCCGGACGGGAGCACTATGCGCCTCCCTTGCGCTGGCTCGACCTCGTCCAAGGTCGCTGCCGCCTCCGTCTCCCTGTGGGTGGGCCCTTGTTGCACCCGGAAAATGGGTACACACCTTAGTCGAGTTACCCGGACTCAACCCCAAGGAACAAAACTGCCTGCCTCCCACAAATGGCAAACGTGAACGCGCTAATCTTTATCTCTGAGAGGCGGCTCGCCTGGTGAAGAACACCTGCGGTTCGTTTAACACAGCGGTTCCCAAATGGTTTGGTCTCAGGACCCGTTTACACGTCTAAAAATAATTTGAGGACCCCGAAAGCTTTTGCTTAAATCTATTGATTTTTGTGGTATGAGGAATTAAACCAGAAATTTAAAAAATATTCACTTAATAACAAACCCATTAACTTTTAATACAAATAGCACTTTAATGAAAATATTCTCAGAAGTGAGAAGATTGGCTCATGGTTTTTATATTTTTGAAAATTTCTTTGGTTTAATAAAGGACAGCTGGAGTCTCATATCAGCTGTTTTGGAGGAAGTATTTGAAAGAAATGCTTGGCTCATGCAGATGCAGATATTAGTTGGGAAAGGGTAGGACCAAGCAGACCCTCTCGACGGGTCTCAGGGACCCCCTCAGGTGTCTTTGGACTACACTCTGAGAACTGCTGGTCTAGCACTTGCCGATCGCCTAGGTACGTGCACGTACATGGTCTCATTTGTTTCCCTTGACCACCATGTGAAGAAGTTGGGTGTCATGTTTATAAAGATGAAAAACAGGGTCAGAAAGGTTAAGGAATGCCAAAGCTCTATGACCAGTAATGAGAGAGTTTGGTTCAAACGCTAAGTCTATGGCTCCTGGTCTGAAACTTCTTTATTTATTTACTTTTATTCTTATTTTTTGAGACAGAGCCTCGCTCTGTCACTTAGGCTGTAGTGCAGTGGTGCAATCTCGGCTTACTGCAACCTCCACCTCCACGATTCTCATGCCTCAGCCTCCCGAGTGGCTGGCATTACAGGTGTGCACCACCACCCCCGGCTAATTTTTGTATTTTTAGTAGAGACGGGGGCCATAGTGACTAGGCTATTCTCGAACTTCTGACCTCAAAGGATCCACCCAGCTCAGCCTCCCAAAGGCTGGGATTACAGGTGTGAGCCACTACGGCCAGCCTGGTGGTCTGGAACTTCTTTTTTTTTTTGAAACGGAGTTTAGCTTTTGTCGCCCGGGCTGGCGTGCGATGGTGCCATCTCAGCTGACTGCAACCTCCGCCTCCCGGATTCAAGTGATTCTCCTGCCACAGCCTCCTGAGTAGCTGGGATTACAGGGCGTCCGTCACCACGCCTGGCTAATTTTTGTATTTTTAGTAGAGACGAGGTTTCACCATGTTGGCCAGGCTGTTCTCCAGCTCCTGACCTCAGGTAATCTGCCCGCCTTGGCCTCCCAGAGTGTTGGGATTACAGGCATGAGCCACCGTGCCCGGCCAGGTCAGGTCTTCTTGCATTGTGCCTCTTCAGTCACCCACCTATGGGAGGACCCACCTAATCGTATGCATCCCACTTTCCCATTTCCTCCACTGCCCCTGGCCCTGGCTGTGGGAGTCACTTCTAGCCCCAGAGGAGCAGCTCAGGCAGTGTATCCAGGCTGGTCCAGAAGGGCCCTTTTCTGGCTCCTTTTGAGGGGGCTAGCCTCTGTGGACTGTTCAGTAGCGGGTCCAGTGAGCAAGCACAGTCCCCACGCCAGCACTGGGGGTTAATTCACAGTGCTCTTCACCCGCCTTAGCACACTGGCTCCGTTCTCGACATGTCTACCTGCTGGATATAGGATTCTTGATTGGCATTTTTTTTTCCTTTGAGCATTTTAAAGTGTATTATCTCACTGTCTTCTTGCCTCCAGTATTCTAATGAGAATTCAGACTTTAATCTTATTAGGGTTCTATGTAAGTGATGAATCTCTCTCCCTTTTTTTTTTTGCTTGTAAGATTTTCTCTTTGTCTTGGTCTTTTAGTGGTTTTATTGTGATGTGTGTGAATCTGTTTGAGTTTATCCTCTTGGGAGTTTGTTGTGTTTCTTGGATGTGTATACATCACATTTGGGAAGTTTTTGGCTATTGTTCTCTCAAAAAAGTCTGCTCTCTTATCCCTCTCTTCTCTTTCTGAGGCTCCCATTGCATGCATATTGGTGTAGTTGATGGAACCCCATAGATCTTTGAGACTGTTCAGTTTTCTTTCAGTTCCTCAGGCTGGACAATATCAATTGACCTGTCTTTTTTTTTTTTTTTGAGATGGAGTCTCGGTCTGTCACCAGGCTGGAGTTCAGTGGCGCCATCTTGGCTCACTGCAACCTCTGACTCCCTGGTTCAAGCGATTCTCCTGCTCCAGCCTCCCGAGTAGCTGGGATTACAGGCACGTGCCACCACGCCCAGCAATTTTTGTATTTTTAGTAGAGATGGGGTTTCACCATGTTGGCCAGGATGGTCTTGATATTCTGACCTCGTGATCCGCCTGCCTTGGCCTACCACAGTGCTGGGATTACAGGTGTGAGCCACTGCGCCCGGCCAACCAGTCTTTAGGTTTGCTGATTCCTCCCTTGTCCAGCTCAAATCATTTTCATTTTAATCCAGAGCTTCTTTGTTTTTGGAGACTGAGTCTCATTCTGTCACCAAGGCTGGAGTGCAGTGGTGCTATCTTGGCTCACTACTACCTCTGCCTCCTGGGCTCAAGCCGTCTTCCCACCTCAGCCTCCCACATAGCTGGGACTACAGGTGTGCGCCCCTGCACCTGGCTAACTGTTTATGTTTTTTTGTAGAGCAGGGTTTCGCCATGTTGCTCAGGGTGGTCTCGAACTGGGCTCAAGCAATCTGCCTGCCTCTGTCGCTCATAGTATTGGGATTACAGGCATGAGCCACCGTGCCTGGCCCTTTTCTGTACTTTCTATCTCTTCGTTGTTATTCTCTGTGTACTGAAACATCATTCTCATACTTTCCTTTAGTTCTCTTTTTTCTTTCTTTCTCTTAGAGACAGAGTCTCCAGGCTGGAGTACAGTGGTGCGATCATAGCTCACTGCAGCCTGCAGCTCCTGGGCTCAAGTGATCCTCCTGCCTCAGCCTCCCCAGTAGCTGGGACTACAGGCACACACCACTGTGCCCAGCTAATTTTTAAATTTTTTGAAGAGACAGAGTCTTGCATTGTTGCCCAGGGTGGTCTTGAACTCCTGGGTTCAAATGATTCTCTTGCCTTGGCCTCCAAAGCAGTGGGATTCTAGGCATGAACGACTGCACCTGGCCTCCTTCAGTTCTTTATGCATAGTTTCCTTTAGTTTTCTGAACATACTTTAGATAGATGATTTAATTAGGAAGTCCAGCATCTGGACTTCCTCAGGAACAGTTTGTACTGGCTACTTTTTTCCTCTGCATATGGGTCATACTTGCTTGTTTCTTTGCATGTCTTGTATATTTCTGTTGAAAACTGGACATTTTAAGTCATATAATGGGGCAACTCTGGAAATCAGATTTCTCCCTTTTCCCATGGTTTTTGGTTGTTGTTTGCTTAGTGACTTTATAAACTAATTCTGCATTGTGTTCTTTGTCATGTGTGACCACTGAGGTCTCCGCTTGGTTAGCTTAGTAGTATAACAATTAGACAAAGATTTCCTTAAATTCCTGGAAGCAGTAAGTCTCCTAGTCTTTGCTGAGGGACTCTGTGTGTGTCAGGACATGTCTTCAACATTCAGCCACAGTTTGCTACTCTGCCCCTGCTTCCACTTCCTTCTTACACAGAGACTGAAGGTTAGCTAGACATGATCTCTTAAGGTCTTTCCTTAGCAGGTATACAGCCTTGCACATGTGTGTGGCCTCCTAGAGTCTCAGGAACGTGTCACAACTTTTTAGAGTTCTATATGGATATCGTGTTCTCCATTTTTACCTTTTAAGTGTTTTGGTTAGCTGGTTGTTTGCCCTGTTATCTTCCATCTCAAGTAGCTGTGATGTTAAGTAAGTACTTCTGATTGTTTGGACAAATGCCCTGGGAAAATACTGTTTCCACTGTGCAAGCTCTGAGTCAGGTCAAATAAAAACAGTTTTGCAAGTAGGGTTTGTCAAGGAATCACAAGACAGGTCAAATAGTGACATTTTCCAGAAATGGGGCTTTCCCCCGTCTAGTGGCTTCCATGCTGCTGGTTTTCGCTGTGATGGGGGCTGTTGATTTTTAAGTCTACCATAGAGCTGGGGAAAACGGATAGTGTAAACTAAACCCCCACAACAATTGCCGTTCTTCCTGAGATTCATCCATTTTTCTTGAATAAATGATCCCTATATTGCTGCAAGTCTTTAATTTCTAGAATTCTGCAAAAGTTGATTCTGACCATTTTTGCCAATATTCTCATTGATTTTATGGAGGATGGGATTTTCAGAGGTCCTTTTTCTGTAGTTTTCCCTGAAGTCAGCCTGCATGGAGTTTTGATCAAGAATGGATTTGAAGTCGGGCGTGGTGGCTCAAGCCTGTAATCCCAGCACTTTGGGAGGCCGAGACGGGCGGATCATGAGGTCAGGAGATCGAGACCATCCTGGCTAACACGGTGAAACCCCGTCTCTACTGAAAAAGAAAATACAAAAAACTAGCTGGGCGAGGTGGCGGGCGCCTGTAGTCCCAGTTACCCAGTTACTCAGGAGGCTGAGGCAGGAGAATGGCGTAAACCCGGGAGGCGGAGCTTGCAGTGAGCTGAGATCCGGCCACTGCACTCCAGCCTGGGTGATAGAGCGAAACTCCGTCTCAAAAAAAAAAAAAAAAAAGGAGAATGGATTTAAATTTATAAATTTTTTTTTTTTGCATTTATTGTGTTGATCACAAGGCTTTTCTTCTTCAGTGTGTTAATTTGGTGAATTACAGTGATTGACTTTTTAAACGTTAAGCTGACCATTGCATTCCTGGAATAAACTCCAGTGATCATGATGTATTGTTTGGATTGCATGTGCTAAAATTTTGTTAACATTATTTGTATCTATGTTCATAAGGAATATTAGCCTATAGTTTTCTGATATTGCCTTGGTCTGGGTTTGGTGTTAGGATGGTGACGGTCCCAGGATGTGTTGGAGAGTTCCCGCCTCTATTTCCTGGAACATTTGTGTAAATTTGGTAAGATTTTGCCTCTATATGTTTGCACCTGCAGTTTTCTTTGTGGAAAAAGTGTTAAACTACAAATTTAGTTTCTTTAATAGACATATTGCTATTCAGATTATCTAGTTCTTCTTGAGTAAGCTTTGGTAGTTTGTATCTTTGAAGGACTATGTACATTTCATCTAAGTTGTCACGTTCACATGCCTAGTGTTGTTCATGCTGAGTCCTCATCCTTTTTCTTACAGCCCTACAAAGGTATATACCACACAATTCACCTTTGTGAGTGTATGATTAAGTAATTTCTAGTAAGTTTATAGGCCCATCACTACAATCCAGTTTTAGGCCCCCATCCAAGTTTCTATCACCCCCCCCAAATTCTCTTGAGTCCATTTGCAATTAATTCTTACCCCTGCCTCTAGTCTGTCATCTCCTTACTGTTTGTGTCATCTGTAGTGATGTGTCCTCTTTCATCCCTGATATTTGTAGTTCTTTTTTCTCTGTTTTTTATTTCATCAGTCTGGCTCGAGTTGTATTGCTCTTCTTAAAGAACCATCTTTTGATTTTATCGATTTTTCTCTATTTTTTTTTTCTGTTTTCTGTTTCATTGATTTCAGTCTCATCTTTATTATTTCCTACCTTCACCTTACTTTGGGTTTAATTTGCCCTTTAGTTTTTTAAGGTGGAAATTTAAATTATTAATTTTAGACCTTTCTACTTTTTTTTTGAGACAAGGTCTTGCTGTGTCACCCAGGCTGGAGTGCAATGATGCAATCTTGGCTCACTGCAGCCTCCACATTCTAGGCTCAAACAATCCTCCTGCCTCAGCCTCCCAAGTAGCTGAGACTACAGGCATTAGCTACCATGTCTGGCTAATTTTTGTATTTTTGGAGAGATGAGGTTTCCCCACGTTGCCCAGGCTGGTCTCTAACTCCTGGATTCAAGCAGTCCACCTACCTCGGCCTCCGAAAGTGCTGGGATTACAGATGTGAACCACTGCACCCATCCAGGGTCTACTTTCTAAATATAAGCACTCAGTAATTACTTTTCAGCCATACTTGGTGGCTCATGTCTACAATCCCAGCACTTTGGGAGCCGAGGTAGAAGGATCACTTGTGGCCAGGAGTTCAAGTCCAGCTTGGGCAACATAGTGAGATGCTGTCTCTACAAAAATTTTTTTTTTTTTTTTTTGAGACAGAGTCTCGCTCTGTTGCCCAGGCTGGAGTGCAGTGGCCGGATCTCAGCTCCCTGCAAGCTCCGCCTCCTGGGTTTAGGCCATTCTCCTGTCTCAGCCTCCCGAGTAGCTGGGACTACAGGCGCCCACCACCTTGCCCGGCTAGTTTTTTGTATTTTTAGTAGAGATGGGGTTTCACCGTGTTAGCCAGGATGGTCTCGATCTCCTGACCTCGTGATCCGCCCGTCTTGGCCTCCCAAAGTGCTGGGATTACAGGCTTGAGCCACCGCGCCCGGCCCAAAAATTTTTTAAAAATTAGCTGGATGTGGTGGCTTGTGCCTGTGATCCTAGCCACTTGGGATACTGAGGTGGGAGGATTCCTTGAGCCTGGGGATTTGGGGTTCCAGTGAGCTGTGATCATACTGCTGTAGTCCAGCCTGGGTGACAGAGCAAGGCTCTATTAAAAATAGTAGTAGTAGTAGTAATAATAATAATAAAATTTCCTCCAAGGATTGTTTTAATTCCCTCTAGCAGATTTTGCAAGATTTCTGGTACCTGTCATCTCTTTTAATGTCTTACGTTGATACTCTGTTTTCTAAAGTATTCAGTAGTAAGACTCCAAAAGAAAAAGGGCTCCCTGGTTGTGTGTGTTCAGTGGTAGCAGCCAAGGAATGTGCCAGGAAGGTACTTCACATTTTGCAGTGCCATGGTGGAGAGGAATCTGATTTAAAAAAAAAAAAATGAAGGCAGTTTAGAGAGGCGACAACTGCAAGCTAAGTACCTGAAACTCTGGTCAACAGGAACGGGACAGTGTGTGAGGAAACGGGGGCCATGGAAAGTGGCTGAGGGGCCTGGATGGGGTTACCTGTCAGGGTCCCAATAGGCCTTTTGTAGGGTTGGCTTCATCTTTGAAGCCTCCTGAGGTTACCGTGACAACCACTATTGTCCCTCTGTACTGCTGTGAGGCCACTAAAGGAAAAAGGGAGGGAAGGGACCCAAAGGGAGGACGGAGGTGGGAGAAGGGGAGCGATGGGGAGAGAAAGGCAGAGAAGAATGGAAGCAGTGAGCGAGAAAGGGGAGAAACCTCACTGAAAAGGAGACAGGGTAAACATGACTGAGAAATGGAAAAATAATCACATTGCAAAGAACTAACTCAGAGTCAGGATGAATGTGTGTTCTTTGCTACTTGAACTGGCATTAAAAGGCCAATGTGAAGTGTTAGATATTTTAAAATGTTTATTGGTATCATTAGAAGTTGACTTCACTTGCCCACATGCATGGTGAGAAAGGGGATGTGTAAACAAAAATGATATTTTGGATTGTGAGGCAGAAAGTCATTTTAAATGGCCCTGGGAGGTAAAGGGACTAATCCTCTCAGTCACCTGGGACTGTCCTGGTTTTAGCATGGAATGTCCTATGTTCACAGAAACCCCTTAGGTCCCAGCAAACCAGGGTGGCCATTCACCATAGAGGTGGAGAAGTAAAGGGCTGTGGATGAAGACGGGTACTTACTAGGAACAGGGAGGAGGATGGAGTTGGAGGGGATGAGTGCAGGGCAGGATACAGAGCCCAGAAGGAAAGGAATTGACAGAAGCTGGGAGAAAGAATAAAAAGACCCGTGGTCTAAGATGGTAGACCTCAAGTTCAAGAACTGGAGCAACAGAGGCCGGGCGCGGTGGCTCAAGCCTGTAATCCCAGCACTTTGGGAGGCCGAGACGGGCGGATCATGAGGTCAGGAGATCGAGACCATCCTGGCTAACACGGTGAAACCCCATCTTTACTAAAAAAAATACAAAAAACTAGCCGGGCGAGGTGGCGGGCGCCTGTAGTCCCAGCTACTCGGGAGGCTGAGGCAGGAGAATGGCGTAAACCCGGGAGGCAGGGCTTGCAGTGAGCTGAGATCCGGCCACTGCACCTCCAGCAACAGAGCGAGACTCCGTCTCAAAAAAAAAAAAAAAAAAGAACTGGAGCAACAGTCTTCTGCAATGGTGTCCATTCTACAATGGAGAGAGAGTGTTCAGAATGCTTTGGTGGAGAAAGAACGGCTGCTGCCGAGAGTGGGGCTGAAGAGCAGACCCTGAGGGAGCAGGCAACACCAGGAAGGCGGTTGTATGCACAGTGTGCAGACCGGGAGTAGCCTAGGGGTAGGGACATGCCTGGGCTGGACAGTGGAATTGGTGGGAAATCAGATTTCCCTGAGCAAAATCCAGTGGGCAGCAGCCAAACTGGTGAGCAAGAACTGGCTGTGGTGGCTGGGCCCGAATTGGGAGCTGCACCTGCCAGGGAGGTCTCTCGCAGTTCAGCTGTGCCGTGCCTACTGAATGGCCTCACCTTGGCCTCTGGCTCTGTTGCAGCTGTGTGGGGCTCATGCTCCTACATACTGTTATCCTGTGGTAGAGTTTTACCGTGAAGCAGAGCCATCTAGAGGAAACTGGGTCACCCACATGCTTTCTGTGGGAGAGGCCAAGGAGTCGGGGAGACTGGGACCTGAAGATCATCTCTTTACTGCAGAGATCCCTCCCTCCCTGTCTCTGTCCCATGGATCCAGAGGGAAGTTGAGGACAGTTTCTTGCCACATGCTTGATCCGACTCGACTGAGTAACTGTGGCTGCTGTGAAGACTCTGTCCTTGCAAGGAGCTCTCCTTAGTGCCCGAATTCTGCAGAATGTTTGCGTGACACGAGTGCTTCATTCGTCTAGAAATACTTCATGGTAGTCAGTTGCTAATAACAGGATATCTGCAGGTGGCATGTTCTCAGGAGGCACACCTGAAGCCTCAAAGGTGAGGACAGAGACATGGCTGGGTGAGCCTGTCCCAAGACATGACCCATATCCATAGGGAGTGCCCTCAGGGCAGCTCATACCACTCAGCCTCAGCAGTCTCCAGTGATAGCTTCGGAACAGTCACGGTCTGACTGATAGACTTTCTGAAAACAGCCTTCGGTCACACAGTTTCCTAACTAAATGTGGTGGTGGCCACTCTGTAGGAGTTGCCATTTTATGCGTGACTCCCTGTGAGGAAGCCAATAGGTGCTGGTGGCTGAAAGTTTAGGAATGCAGGTTTCTAAGAAGGCTGGGAAAAGCAGGCTGGGCTCCTTGGGGAGGAGCTATTAGTAGGTTTAATTAACTTTCTTAACATATAAAAAGTTGTTAATTATAAAAACAACATTTTTTCCTACCCTGAATGCAGCTGGAGCTGTGTTCTGCTGTTACACATTGCTCATTAATTCCACACATTGCTCATGATCCTGTGAGGTTTAGAATTTTATTAGACAATAAAGAAGATAGCAAGGAAATAATATTTGTGTTTTCATATAGGTCACTTGGGTATGAATTTAAATCCACTGTAATTCCAACAGGTTTAATTTATTTCATGTTGCTGCTTGAATGTGTTATAGCTTATCAATTAAATAGCACCTGATGATGCAGACTTGAGATTCAGTCCCTCCTTCTTTCCTTCATTCCTTCCTTTCTCACCCCATCCTCTCCACCATAAACCAGGTTTGGAATAGCTGTTAATTTCGCTGCTTTGATTTTTTGTTGTTGTTTATTTTGAAACGGAGTCTCGCTGTGTCGCTCAGGCTGGAGTACAGTGGCACAGTTTCAGCTCACTGCAACCTCTGCCTCCTGGGTTCAAGTGCTCCTCCTGCCTCAGCCTCCTGAGTAGCTGGAATTACAAGCAGACACCACCATGCATGGCTAATTTTTTAATTTTTCTTTTTTTTTTTTTTTTTTTTTTTGAGACGGAGTCGCTCTGTCGCCCAGGCTGGAGTGCAGTGACCGGATCTCAGCTCACTGCAAGCTCCGCTTCCCGGGTTCACGCCATTCTCCTGCCTCAGCCTCCCGAGTAGCTGGGACTACAGGCGCCCGCCACCTCGCCCGGCTAGGTTTTTTGTATTTTTTAGTAGAGACGGGGTTTCACTGTGTTAGCCAGGATGGTCTGGATCTCCTGACCTCGTGATCCGCCCGTCTCGGCCTCCCAAAGTGCTGGGATTACAGGCTTGAGCCACCGCGCCCGGCCCTAATTTTTTAATTTTTCTTATTTTTAGTAGAGATGGGGTTTCACCATGTTGGTCAGGCTGGTCTTGAACTCCTGACCTCGTGATCTGCCTGCCTCAGTCTCCCAAAGTGCTGGGATTATAGGTATGAGCCACCGTGCTGGCTTTTTTTTTTTTTTTTTAAAGACTGGTGCAGCTATGTTGCCCGGACTGGAACGCAGTGGCTATTTGCAGGTGTTATTGCAGCTCACTGCAGCCTTGACATCCTGGGCACCAGTAGCCCTTCTTCCTCAGTCTGTCTAGTAGCTGGGACTGTAGACATGTGCTCCCACACCCAGCTGTTTTTATGTTTTGTTTACATTTAAGGATGTTAATCTAGGAGCAGTGATGATGTTCACTATTGTTCCACATGACTCGAGCACATATATATTTGTATGTGTATAACCACAGTTGTTCATTAAGTCTGGTTCCAGTTTTTCTTGGGAAATGCAGAGAAAAATGTTCCTATCCCCAAATCTCTGTGGATACCCTTACTTAAGTATTTGGAGGTAAATTTCTATATGTGAACTTGCTGAGTACAGACATTTGAAGCCTTTTGATGCTTGCTGACAAATCACCCTCCACAAGGGTGTGTCGATATATCCCTGGATGGTGTATGCCTCTTGGAGGTTCATCTGTCCCATTTCCTTGCATTAGGAGACCCATGAACACTGAAGTAGGCACAGACTGTCACGCAGGTCACCTGACTGGCAGCACCAGACCTAAAAAGGCCTGTTGGCTACCACGACAGCCTTGGCTGTCACACTGGACTGGCCCATGGGTGTTTCTGTACATGGCCATGAACCTCTTTTGAACTACACCACATGTTAACATCTTTCTCTTAGTTAGGTCTTTGAGATTGGCAGAAGTGCTCTATTTAATAATAAAGGAATGGCCTGGGCATTGGTGGCTCATACCTGTAATTCCAGCACTTTGAGAGACAGAGGTGGACAGATCACTTGAGGTCAGAAGTTCAAGACCAGCCTGGCCAGCATGGTGAAACCCCATCTCTACTGAAAATACAAAAATTAGCATGGTGTGGTTGTGCGTGCCTGTAGTCCCAGCTACTCAGGAGGCTGAGGCAGGAGAATCGCTTGAACCCAGGAGGCAGAGGTTGCAGTGAGCCAAGATCACACCACTGCACTCCAGCCTGGGTGACAGAGCGAGACTCTGTCTCAATAGTAATAATAATAATAATAATAATAACAGGGCCGGGCGCGGTGGCTCAACCCTGTAATCCCAGCACTTTGGGAGGCCGAGATGGGCGGATCACGAGGTCAGGAGATCGAGACCATCCTGGCTAACACGGTGAAACCCCGTCTCTACTAAAAATACAAAAAACTAGCCGGGCGAGGTGGCGGGCGCCTGTAGTCCCAGCTACTCGGGAGGCTGAGGCAGGAGAATGGCGGGAACCCGGGAGGCGGAGCTTGCAGTGAGCTGAGATCCGGCCACTGCACTCCAGCCTGGGTGACACAGCAAGACTCTGTCTTAAAAAAAAAAAAAAAAAAAAATAATAATAATAATAACAATAACAAGGGAATGAAAGTTTCCTTAGAAAGTAAGGATTCTATTTTAAGAGAGTACTTGGGTGGGCAAGTCTGTCTTAACTGTTTCTCCTCACTGTGTCTAAATGAGAAGGAAGAATGACCCTGGTGTCTGTATTTGCAGGACACTTTTCAATATTGATATTCAGAACCCCAAATATTGAAAAGTGTAAAAGACAATACTTCCTACTTCATTGTCCCGTTGCCCGCCCCCCCCAGTAAAATGAGGGTCTTAGTTTAGTGGAAGAGTGTGTTCACTGTTTAACTCACAGTTCTACATTGCTAAAATTTGGCACTTTTTGTCCCTAATAAGGGCCTCTCTGTGGATCTTTTGAAAGTTTATATGGTCATTAAAAACATCATTGCACACATATATTTATACCACTTTGGAAGTAGTGCAGGCTTGTTTGAAAGCATACACTTGACTTGTCTTCTTACTCAATCTCACAGTATTGTTTGTGAGAAGGTTGATATGCCCACATTCTGTGGCCAAAAACAAAAGTTTAGGAAATGAAAACAACAAACAGAAAACCTCATGCCAAGTGCTGTTTTCGTAGTGAGGCACTGGAGGGTGCTCTAGCAATGGGAGACGCAAGCAGTCTGCAGTCTGCAGGCGGCCCTCACAAATGCCTCTTTCAGAAGATGTAAGAGTTGTTTTTTCTGTTCGTTTTAAGGCAAATGAAAGACACATGGATGGTAGAGGAAATATTTCTATACTGACCTATAAACGGCCCCTTTAAAAGTTTATGAGAAACTGAAGAAGTAGCTCTGCGCTCCAGCCCTCTATATGACCTCCTCTCTCCCTAGCCTGTTGCAGCCTCACCGGCCTCCTCTTCTGGGCTGTGTTGTCAGCCTGAAGCACTGTCCCTTTGTGTCCTAGCTCAGATGTCACAGATCAGAGAGGTCTTCCTTAACCACCCTGTACAACAGAGTCTCCACCCCCTTACCAGCCTCTGCACTACCCCCGTCCCCTTGCTGCTGTTTTCATTTTTTCCTGTTGCCCCATTTCCACCAGACATATCATATGCTTATTTGTTTATTGTCTGCCTGTACCCTACCCCAGCCCCCAGATATTCATGAGAGCAGGGACTTGGTTTATTCCATTGCTATTATATATCCAGAACCTAAAACAATCATTGGCAGTGCCTGATATAAATTTTCAGAAGGAAACATGAAGAGATTTAGGAAATGAAATATTTTGAGTGTTTCTAAAGATTTAGTGGATTTTTTTCTTTGTTATGGTAAATTATACATAAGAAAATTACCAGTTTAACTTTTTTTTTTTTTTTTGAGATGGAGTCTTGCTCTGTCCCCCAGGCTGCAGTGCAGTGGTGCAATCTCGGCTCACTGCAACCTCTGCCTCCCGGGTTCAAGCAATTCTCCTGCCTCAGCCTCCCGACTAGCTGAGATTACAGGTGCCCGCCACCACACCCGGCTAATTTGTTGTAGTTTTAGTAGAGACAGGGTTTCACCGTGTTGGCCAGGCTGGTCTCGAACTCCTGACCTCAGGTGATCTACCCGTCTCGGCCTCCCAAAGTGCTGGGATTATAGGCATGAGCTACCACACCCGGCCCATTTTAACCATCTTTAAGTGTACAGTTTAGTGGCGTTAAGTACATTCACACTGTTTTACAGCCATCACCACCACCCATCTTCAGAACTTTTTTATCTTCCCATACTGAAACCCTGTGCACATTAAACACTAACCCCCTGTTCCCTTCCTCCCGCACCCAGGCCCTGGTAACCACCGTTCTCATTATTTTCACTGTGAATTTGACTACTCTAGTTACTTCACATACATAGAATCACATATTTATCCTTTTGTGTTTGGCTTATTTCACTCTGCATAATATCTTCCAAGGTGCATCCATGTTATAGCAGGTATCTGATTTTCATTCATTTTTAAGGCTGAATAATCTATTGTGTGCATATTCCCTATTTTATTTATCCATCCATCTGTTGATGGACATTTGGGTCACTGCCACCTTTTGGCTATTGTTAATGCATGTTCTATGTGGAGCACAGAAATGTGATGTTTAAGTTTCTTTGAATTATACTAGCCAGTCACAGGTCACTCCTGGGTAGTACTGTGGTCACTCCTGGTAGTACTAACTTCATGTTGAAACTTAATTCCCATTGCGGTGGTATTAAGAAGTGGGGCCTTGTAGGAAGTGGTTAAGTCATGAGAGCTGGGCCTCATGAATGGGTTAGTACCATTTGAAAGAGGCTTCAGAGAGAGTTTTCCAGTCTTGCCCTCCGCCATATGAGGATGCAGCAACAGGGCGCCATATTGGAAGCAGAGAGCAGCCCTCTGTAGACACCAAGGCTGGCACCTTGATCTTGGATTTCCCAGTCTCCAGAACTGTGGGAAGCAAGTTTCTGTTGTTTATAAATTAGCCCAGTATGTGATACTTTTTAAAATAGCAGCATAAACAGACTGAGACAGGTGGTTTCTACTTTTAGGAAAATATTTTTAGTTCATATTAAGGTAGAAACTTAGTCTAGCTCCTAAAAATCAGAATTGTTTTAATATCCTCAGGTGCTCTTTAAGTTTTTCTTGCAACTGTCAAAAACAAGTTTAAAATCAAGTTACTAACTCTCTGCTAGAGGCAGGAAGCTCCTGGATAGATACTCTGGGGTTCAAGTCCAATGCTGACCTGCAGTTGGCCCTTGTCTAGATTGTGCCTTATTTTTCTCACCCATCAAAAGGAGGATGGACAAGTTTCTTCCTGCCAGTTGACATTCCACAGTCTAGAAAGGAATTGTTGCCCTCAAGTAAGACGACCTTGGGGAATTCAGAAATATAAAATATATAGCTTTTTGAGCTCTTAAGTTATTTTGGTCTATTTGAGCTCAATTTGACCAGAGATTGAAGATAAAAGCTCTGCCTCCCCCAAACTTATGGGTACAGCCTGCACTCAATAGGTTTTACCGCCTGCTCTTGCCATTAAGGGAGATTTTTTTGGTCGTGTGTTGTTGACCCTTTAGGTCCTCAGAAGGGGCGGCGCCCTCATCGTGTCTCTCCCTGTAGCATGGAGTGCTACCAGGCACTTTGTTCTGGTGACTTATGATGGACACAGCACAGCGCCAAGGGGTTAGGATTCTAAAATAATTCAGGTGTACTGAGATGCAGAACCTAAAAGAACTCCGGAGTAAGAGAAGGTAGATATCCTAAATTTTAGTCGGATTTTGACTCAGAAGTGGGTACCTGATTTCTGCCTACATCTCACCTCTTTCAGTTTTTTCCTCTCCATTTGGGTTCCCTGCTCACTTGGTACCCTCAAGCTGGCTTGTAAATGCCCAGAGCCTGGACCACAGCACTCTCGTGGGGTCTGCCTGTTCTAGGGCCCATCAGCCGGCAGCCCACCGGGGATGACCAGTGAGCCCAAGAAAACAAGCAGTGCTCATGTCAGATGTGTAGCCCGTCCCAAGTGCTGCACCTTTTAAGAAATGCCTTCACTGGGCGTAGTGGCTCATGCCTGTAATCCCAGCACTTTAGGAGGCCGAGATGGGCGGATCACGAGGTCAGGAGTTCGAGACCAACCTGGCACAACATGGTGAAACCCCGTCTCTACTAAAAATACAAAAATTAGTCGAGCGTGGTGGTCACGCGCCTCTAATCCAGCTACTCAGGAGGCTGAGGCAGGAGAATCGCTTGAACCCGGAAGCAGAGGTTGCAGTGACTGAGATCCCACCATTGCACTCCAGCCTGGGCGACAGCGAGACTCCGGCGGAAGGAAGGAAGGAAGGAGGGAGGGAGGGAAGGAAGGAAGGAGGGAGGGAGGAGGGAGGGAAGGAAGGAAGGAAGAAAGGAAGGAAGGAAATAAGGAAGGAAATGAGGAAATGTCTTCTGCAGACACCTTAACTGCCAAGGAGTCAGCCAGGCAAGAGAATTTCTCCTCTACCAGGAAGAGAATATGGGTATAGGAGAGGCTTGGAGTGTCTCTGTCACCCCTCATGTCCTCTGGACAAAGGTCCAAGCTGTGCATTTGAATCATCAGTGTCTAGTTGTCCCGCAAAACGTCAGGGATTTACCAGGTAATCTGGTGACATGCCTGCACCAGGGGATTGGGAGAATCCTTACCGTTAAACCTCTTCTCCCCACCTCTTAACACGTAAATACACTTTTTAAGCTTCCTAACGCTGTACTCTGATCATGGTGCCCACCCCCTCAGACAGCATACATTTCCCAGTGATCTCCGATTACCTGCCGCATAAAGTCCAGGCCCCTTAGCGTGGCATGTACACACCTCCTCACCCATCCTCCTATCTGTCCATTTCCCCCAGGCCGCTTACCTGTGGCCCACATGCGCCACTCACCATGCCCCACACTCTTGAGTCATCAGCGCCACTTCCTCCTGGAAGTCTTCCTTCCCTGGACACCTCAGCCAGCCATCTGTCTCACCTCTGAGAGCTCTAACCTCTGTGCTGACTTTTGCCACCCTTCCCTGTGTTAAGGTGATCGAGATGCAGAACTCCCAGTTGTCTTTGATGCCTCCTCTCCTCTCCCACCCACACCCCATCTGTTGCGAGGCTCGTTGATTTTCCCCTTCAGGTGCCAACTCTTTTTCATTGTATTAGTTTCCTATTGCTGTTGTAACAGATTATTGCAAACATCATGGCTTAAATTAAGCTTGTCCCTGTAGCCTGTGGGCCACATATGACCCGGGATGGCTTTGAATATGACCCAACACAAATCTGTGAGCTTTCTTAAAACATTATGAGATTTTTTGATGATTTTTTTTTTCCTTAGCTTATCAGCTGTTGTTAGTGGATTTTATATGTGGCCTAAGACAATTCTTCCAATGTGGGCCAGGGAAGCCAAAAAAATTGAACTCCCCTGGTTAAGTTAACACAGATTTGTTAGCTTATGCTTCTCCAGGTTGGAAGTCTGAGCTAGGTTTTGTGGGCTAAAACCAAGGTGTTTACAGGGATGGAGAGCCTTCTTTCTGGCAGTTCTAGGGGTGATTCGTTTGCTTGCCTGTTCCAGCTTCTGGAGGCTGCCCACATTCTCTGGCTCATGGCTCCTTATCCATCTTCAAAGTCAGCCCCAGTGGACTGAATTCTTCTCCCCACTGCTGCCATCTCTCGGGTTCTGTTGCTTCTGCTGCCCTCTTCCACTTATAAGGACCCTTGTGATTACATTGGCCCCACCTGGATAACCCAGGCCAATGGCCTCAACTCAGGGTCAGCTGATTAGCAACCTTCATTCCACTTTGCCATGTAACCTGACATATCAATAGATACTGGGTATAAGGACGTGGACATCTTCGGGGGCCATTATTCTGCATACGCATCCACTGTTCTAGATTCAGGTTTGAACTCTTAGAATGACCATCTATCTAATGGGCTGAGTTCCCTCATTGCCTCTCATGTTACGTGCTGCCAGCATGTATTAAGATGTACGTTCGGCCGGGCGCGGTGGCTCAAGCCTGTAATCCCAGCGCTTTGGAAGGCCGAGACCGGCGGATCACGAGGTCAGGAGATCGAGACCATCCTAGCTAACACGGTGAAACCCCGTCTCTGCTAAAAACTACAAAAAACTAGCTGGGCGAGGTGGCGGCGCCTGTTGTCCCAGCTACCCGGGAGGCTGAGGCAGGAGAATGGCGTGAACCTGGGAGGCGGAGCTTGCAGTGAGCTGAGATCCGGCCACAGCACTCCAGCCTGGGTGACAGAGCGAGACTCCGTCCCAAAAAAAAAAAAAAAGATGTACGTTCTATCATCTAGACCTGTTGGTTCCAAAAATATCTCTTGAATCTGTCCTTTTCTTTTTGTCTCCATTGCCCTACCCTAGTGGTCATCTGTCATCTGGACCACTGTGGAAAAGGATTGTTTACATCTACAGGTACCCCTCCAAGCAATATTTAAGTGTACTATTCGGCTGGGCGCGGTGGCTCAAGCCTGTAATCCCAGCACTTTGGGAGGCCGAGACAGGTGGACCACGAGGTCAGGAGATCGAGACCATCCTGGCTAACACGGTGAAACCCCGTCTCTACTAAAAAATACAAAAAACTAGCCGGGCGAGGTGGCGGGCGCCTGTAGTCCCAGCTACTCGGAGGCTGAGGCAGGAGAATGGCATAAACCCGGGAGGTGGAGCTTGCAGTGAGCTGAGATGCGGCCACTGCACTCCAGCCCGGGTGACAGAACGAGACTCTGTCTCAAAAAAAAAAAAAAAAAAAAAAAAGTGTACTATTCAAGAGTGTTTTAGTACATTCACAATGTTGTGCAACCGGCACCTCCATCTAGTTCCAAAACATTTTCATCACCCTAAAGGAAAACTCTGTATCCATTGAGCGGTCATTCCCCCTTCCCTCCTCTCCTCAACCCCTGGCAACCACCGGTCTATCTTCTGTCTATGCATTTACCAGTTCCTTCGTATGGATATAGTACTACATTTTGTTTATTTTTTAAATTAGATCAAATTTTTCAGAGACAGAATGTAGCTCTGTCATCCAGTTTGGAGTATAGTGGCACTGTCACCCAGACTGGAGTGTAGTGGCATGATCATAGCTCACTGTAGCCTTGGACTCCTGGGCTTGAGTGATTCCTCCTGCCTCAGCCTTCCAAGCAGCTAGGACTGCAGGCACTCACCACCACACCTGACTCATTTTTAAAATTTGTTTGTCAGTTGATGGACATTTGGGCTGTTTCCAGTTTTTGGCGATTGTGACTAGTGCTGCTATGAACATTCATGTACAGGTATTTATTTTCAGTTCCTTTGGATTTATAACTGGGAACTGCTGTGCCATATGGTAATTCTATGTTTAACTTTTTGAGGAACCACCAAACTGTTTTCCACAGTGACTGCACCATTTTTTTTTTTTTTTTTTTTTTTTTTTTTGAGACGGAGTCTCGCTCTGTTCCCCAGGCTGGAGTGCAGTGGCCGGATCTCAGCTCACTGCAAGCTCCGCCTCCCAGGTTTACGCCATTCTCCTGCCTCAGCCTCCCGAGTAGCTGGGACTACAGGCGCCCACCACCTCGCCCGGCTAGTTTTTTGTATTTTTTAGTAGAGACGGGGTTTCACAGTGTTAGCCAGGATGGTCTCGATCTCCTGACCTCGTGATCCGCCCGTCTCGGCCTCCCAAAGTGCTGGGATTACAGGCTTGAGCCACCGCGCCCGGCCGACTGCACCATTTTATATTCCACCAGAAATGCACAAGTGTTCTGATTTCTCCACATCTTCGCCAACACTTGCCATTTTCCGTTGTTTTTATTGCAGCCATCCTAGTGGGTGTGAAGTTGTATCTCGCGGTTTCCTCCTAATCATTTTTAAATGCACAAATTGGTTAATTTCACTTATCTGCTTCACATCCTTCCCAATGCATTTATAGTAAACCCTGGCCCTCCCTTTGGACTCCAAGGAGCATGTGATCTTCCCCTCCTACCTCTTTCTCTCACTGCCTTTCATTCTTCTCACACAGTCCACTTACCGAGCGTCACTGGCCTTCTTCTCTTCCCTCAAGCAGGGAAGGCAAACACCCATGGGCTTTTATTTATTATTATTATTTTTAACACTTCTCTTCTTAGTTCCAGAGACCGTGGGCTTTGAGGCTCAGAGGATTCAGATCCAAGGTCCATCTAGAAGTAAATTATGAGATGAGCTGGGCACGGTGGCTCACGCCTGTAATCCCAGCACTTTGGGAGGCTGACATGGGCAGATCACGAGGTCAGGAGATCAAGACCATCCTGGCTAACATGGTGAAACCCCATCTCTACTAAAAATACAAAAAATGGCCGGGCACGGTGGCTCAAGCCTGTAATCGCAGCACTTTGGGAGGCCGAGACAGGCGGATTACGAGGTCAGGAGATCGAGACCATCCTGGCTGACGTGGTGAAACCCCGTCTTTACTAAAAAATACAAAAATCTAGCCGGGCGAGGTGGCGGGCGCCTGTAGTCCCAGCTACTCGGGAGGCTGAGGCAGGAGAATGGTGTAAACCCGGGAGGCGGAGCTTGCAGTGAGCTGAGATCCGTCCACTGTACTCCAGCCCGGGCGACAGAGCGAGACTCCGTCTCAAAAAAACAAAAACAAAAAATTAGCCGGGTGTGGTAGTGCACACCTGTAATCCCAGCTACTGAGGAGGCTGAGGCAGGAGAATCACTTTAACCGGGGAGGTGGAGGTTGCAGTGAGCTGAGATCACACCACTGCACTCCAGCCTGGGCAACAGAGCGAGACTCCATCTCCGAAAAAAAAAAAAAAAAAAAAAGAATTAAATGATGAGATGACACGTTGAATGCTAGGTATGGGGTGTATGCAATTCATAAGAACACCAGTAAACAGTGGACATAAAAAACAACATCAGCTAGATACCTAAAGGCCGTGTCTTTGGAGCAGGGGTGACCACCTGAAGCATGTCCTCCCTTCCCTGCCTTTTTCCTCCCTCACAGCACCCCGTTCTTCATCACACTTACGGTTTGTCACCAGCCACGAATGTGTGCATCTCCCTGTTATGTTTGGTCTCCCGCACTGGGCTGGAAACTCCACGTTCACCTTTTATGCCTGTGCCCAGTGCAGTGCCTGACACAGTCGGCACTGATTAAATGATTCCTGAATGACTGCATCATCATATGGTCACAGTAAACAGAATCCATCACTGATTATCTATTTGACATGAGAGGGTGGAAAGGCAAAGTTTTTATGCATGAGTGTGGGTGTATGTATGTTTTCCTAGATTATAGATTTGTCTAAACATTCCTGCTAATTTTAAGATATCAAATCTGAAGTTTCCTTCTTGGCTTGAATTTTTGAACATAGGCCAATGCTGTTTTTAGATTCCTCAGTATTCTCTCTTTTGTAAAAGAGTTTTCAAAAGTATAAACAGGGCATCTTCCGTACAACTCGTTTACGTTGTTGGTTTATGCAGCTGATTTGTGGGCAGAGGGAAACCTCAGTGTCTGAATGTGGCTTTACCCCAGCACTGAAGTATTCCCTGGAGAGCCTGGCCAGGCTGAGTGCATGTGGTCAAAGGTCCTCCCTAGCCAGTTCCCTGTCCTAGCTACTTTCTGTTTCTTTCAGAACTTCTCGCCTGTTGAACCCTCAGCCTTTCCTCAGCACAGGACCAGCTCAGCATCAGGAAGCTGTATTTTAAGAAAATCATGGTCCTCCAGCTCAGTGGAGGCATCTTAGCAGGATCCAAAATAACATTCACTTTTATCTTGAAATTCTGTTTTTGGTTTTTCCCCAACTCTCATCCTTCACCCCAGACACTCCAGGTTTTTACTGAAATGAGGCCTGCTAGAAAGTGTGAACTCACAGGCTCAGTTCTGTTGCCTCCTTATGGCCAGTGTGTGGAAGAGCTCTCATGCCTTCTCCCTTGGAGCTCGTTCATCACCTTGGCCTGTTTTGGGCTGAGTCCCCGACTTGGGAATTGTGCTGTTCGTTCGATGTCTATCGGGCTGTAAGCTCCTTGAGGACCAGGCACCCTGTTTACTCACTCCTGTCCCTTCTGGGAACCTGGGGGAAACTGCTAACCGGCGTGGCTCTGAGACCTTGTATGGCCCTACACATTTTTTTTTCTGTGGGAACCACTAAGCATTAGCAGCTAGCCAGTGACCAGCAGGGATTAGCAGCGTTTAGGCTCTGCAAACATTTAATGTGCTAATTGAGGAGCCCAGGGTTCAGCCAAGGAAGTGATTTACAAAGGTGGAAACAGGACTGTTGACACAGGTGCATTTTATTATTACTTGTTTGGGGGAATTAGTAAACATGTTAATAATTTGGGGGATTATTGTTAATGAAGGATAAGAAACTTCACAGCCATATGGTTTACTACTTGAGGTGATTTTCCCTTTTTTAAAAAACACTTCTAATCTGGGTTTTATCTTAGTAAGGACAAGCCATTTCTTGCAGAACTTACTGATTGTATTACATAGGTAAATGGAAAAATATTTCCTAGAACAATTTTTTTGTAACAAAAAATTCTAAAACATACCAGTGGTATGAAGAGGCACCTATGGTACACCTTTGTATTATTCAGTCCCTCCTTTATACATTCTTCTGACAAGAACGGGAGTCATGCCTCCCAGGCTCCGAGTCCCAGGCTCCGAGCATTACTGAGGCAGCTCCTAAGAAGAGAAAAGGGAAGAACATTTCCTGAGGATCTTTGCTGTGCCGGGTTTCAGAAGGTGCTTTGGCACATCTCACGTGAGATACAGGCTCCTTTCTCCTGCTTTCTAAGAAGTGTGCGGTGTGAGGTGGCCGGCTGCATGGAAGAGACCTGAGAGGAGTTAATTCCACCACTATTGTGTCTTAGTCTTCAAGTGGCCAGCGCAGTACCTTGGCCTGTGGTAGATCCTGAGTAAATGTTGACTGAAACGAAGATGCCATGGCCTGTGGTGAAGCAGGGATCGGTGCAACATGCTGTGGGAATACAGAAGTGGGGTTGACTTTTGGAGGGCACCTGGACCATTCCCAGGGAAACTGCCCTCTGGACAGAGTTTAAAGTATGACAGAGGGAAGAGTGTTCTGGGCAGAGGGCACTGTGTGCACAAGGCCCCGGCAGGGGAGTTATGAGGAGGTAATTGTAGAGTATGGGATTCCCAGGGGCTGAGCATGACGTTGAGAGTGGGGGAAGTTGAGGCCAGACTGTGAAAGGATTCCCAGGCCAGCACAGGACTGATTTCAAATTTACATCCCGTTGGCAACAAGGAGCCAGTGGAGATGTTTAATCTCTTTCGGCCTCCATCAGGTTAGCCTTTCAGTCTATAACCTGGCCTAAGTGTTAGTCCTATGTCATTTGAACCCCTTGCCTTTCTCTTTTACTTAAATTATATTCACAGTGCGCTGTGAAACCTAACTGGAATAGACAAAACGTGGTGGAACTCTGCAGCTTATGGGGCCAGTTCATGCTCACCTTAATGTACTTATAATATACATGTAAATACTGACAGTTATTTGAAGCTTTCAGGTGACTTCACTTCTCTGTGTACTATATACTTCGTTTCCTACATCTGCAGTTAATTTGTTAAGAGACTTTAATGAGAAACTTCAAATAGTTTAAATGTCAATTACCAAAAAAGTGAGGTTTTCAAGTTCCAGTAATCTACCCATATTGGGCATCAGAATGTAGTCCCAGGTGGATGTAATTTAAGACATGACATTCCGGAGCTTCAGTTACAAAGAATTTATGTATTTCAGGACTAATAAGCTGGCTCCAGTGGTGGCTACACTTGCAGGATTGTCTGAAGTTATGACTCATCTAGTACCGGCTCTGCTCAGAGCTTTCTGTCTGTGGAGTTCACACTAGTTTTGTGTTTGGACTGGTGCTTTCGAATCTGAAAAAAGTGCATCAAAATATGCCAGAAATGTAATAAATATTGTGATCATTTCATTTTTTAATATGACACTTTCGAGAGGAAAAGAGTATTCATCAGTACTTTATCATAGATTGAATTAATGGGATAATCTTTAATTTCTGACTCAGACATCTGGATTTGTTTCTTGCCACTCCCTCCTTTTTTTCTGTGTTCCTTTCTTGTCTCTATTTTTGATGAAGAAAAAATACTTAGAGAAAGTGTTGAATATGATGAGTATTGTTTTAACAGAAAGTAAAATCAAAAGCACGCAGAAGAAGTGAACCTTGCGTTTTCTTGGCAGGTCAGTTAGTGGGTGTTATATTCTTAGTTGTTTGTGCTACAAAGTAAATACTTTTTGACAGCTGGTTTAGTTTTCACCACTTCTAAGCCTATGACAAATGGTCTTCGAAGATCTTTGGTCTTAAAAAGTAAAATTTTTTCTGTGCAAGTTTTAAGTTTAGTTTTGTTGGGTTTTGAAGGCTTTTTTATGTAAGCCAATTTATGTGGCATTTTGTTTTATTTGAATTTGAATTTTTTTTTTAAGTTTTAAAGCTAGAGTCTGCCACAAAGAACTATTTTTCACACTTGGCATTTAAAAGTTAATTTGCTTTTTCTGTTTTTAAAAGACTAAAAAACTAAGGTTTCCCCTACTAAGCATTTATTAGTCAACTGCTATTGAAAATTGAAAAATTAGTTTGTATGGTTTTAGATTGTTTTTCTCCCCAGGAGAAATAATGTTGCTACATAATCTCAGACCTGCATTCACGTATTCAGCCTGCCATAAGTCACCGTCAAAGTGAAGAAAATGCTGAAAGTTTAGACCTGCACATGTGAATTTCATGTATTTTCTGGTAATCAACTCTGTTTCAAAGGCTTTTGGGAGTTGTTTTCTTTCAGAAGCAGCCCACTGGTGCTGTATTTGGCATGTTGTGTGTTATTAAAACTTCATATAAATGCAGAGGTACTAAAACGTGAAGTTTACAAAACCCATCGGAACATTTTTACTTGTGTAGCTAGCACGATCACGTCTCCAAGTACAATAATCTTTGTGTTGTGAGCCTGTAGACAAAACTGGTGTCTGGCATATCTGATTGGAATGTGAAATTTAATATTTTCCACTAGTTATTTCCCAACGTGCAAAGTGAACTGATACCCATTAAATGTATATATTTAAGTAAAAATAGAGAGGATCAGTGGCTTAATCAGCTTTACAGCTGTGAATTTAGGAAGCGAATTCACATCACCCCTCTCTCCAGAGAGACGACTTGATGACTTACTCTCGGTTTCTTTAAGTGACATAGTAGACCTTGTTTGGATTAATCAGCAGCCTTGGGAGCTGGAGCAGTCATTTGCAATATTGAGTGGAAAAGTTCCTTGTGCTTGGAAAAGTCAGAAGGCCAGGAGTGAGAGGCATGGCCTCATCCTTTCCCTGGTGGCTCCTCACCTATGAAGTCGCACCAGGGTGGTAATAAAATTGTAGGAGCTCATTTTATGTGAAACCATTAGCAGCCTGAGAATTCAGGACTAGCTGCCTTTCATACTTTAAGACACTGGAAGGTGTCATTTATAAGCATAGAGAGCCTGCAGGAAGGCAGAACAGGCTTGTAAACTGGAGCCTGAGGCTCTGGACAGCAATCAGTGTGTAATAGAGTTTAAAGTCTTAGGTTATCAGAATCACAAATGGGCCTTTAAGTGTTGTGGGCAAATCCCAAGAAACATCTGTCTATGAAAGGCAGGTACAATGGCCAGTTATTTCCTCTTGGTTATTGTGATATTGTTATTTTCTGTTTCTGCCTTTGTGGATGGGAGTGGGGAAAGAAAGGGAGGGGCCCTTGCTACAAGTGTAAGAATAAAATTGTAAATATGTGTGTTAGTTGAAAAACAATTGACTATGGTAAGTGTCGCAGCTAATGTGGGGTATTTTCACCTTGAAACAGCGACTGCCTGCCGCCCAGTTCCTGCTGCCTTGTTCCACGGACTCTGAATTCCACTGCTGGGGCAGGCGTGTATGACAGGCAGAGAGAGCCCTGGGGTTGGGGGAGCAAGGAAGTGTTTCCACTTCCCATTTGGCTTATGCATTGGAGGGTTCCCCAATGTGGGGACAGTGTCCGGGTTCTTGGCCTGTGGGAATGACAGATGGCCCTGACAGTGGGCTATCCCAACTTCAGTGTTTCTGTTCACCATCCTGAGTGGTTCTTTATCTGAAACCATGAAGAAAACCGGAAGATTAGATAAGAGTTCAAGACCCCATTCTGTGGACCTTGCCTGCTGACAAGTACAAGTGTGTCTGTTGAAATCTCAGTGCTCCAAGTCCCCATCTATCCGCCTTCCGCCTCCAGGTGTTAGATGGGTTACCTGATTGCCCCTGGTTGGCCCTCATCCCCTCTCCCATCTGGCCAGCACTCTGCTCTCCCTGCTCTTGGGCGGGGTTGAGGGGGGGTCCCCCTGCTCCTGGGTCACAGGGCATCGAGAGATGCTGATTCCATCTGCAGCTCCTTCTCCGTACTGTGGACTTCACTGCTTGTCTCTTTGGCCACTCAGGAGCATATATTCTGATTCTCATGCGCAGTTCAAGAGGGCTCCCGCAGAGGGAAGGGTAGGCCTTTAATATTTCTGTCCTTTTCTCTTTTTTTGAGACGGAGTCTCGCTCTGTCGCCCAGGCTGGAGTGCAGTGGCCGGATCTCAGCTCACTGCAAGCTCCGCCTCCCGGGTTCACACCATTCTCCTGCCTCAGCCTCCCGAGTAGCTGGGACTACAGGCTCCCGCCACCTCACCCGGCTAGTTTTTTGTATTTTTTTTAGTAGAGACGGGGGTCTCACCGTGTTAGCCAGGATGGTCTCGATCTCCTGACCTCGTGATCCGCCCGTCTCGGCCTCCCAAAGTGCTGGGATTACAGGCTTGAGCCACCACGCCCAGCCCCTGTCCTTTTCTTTAAAGTCCATTTCTTTGAAGTGGACACCGATGGGATTGGGCTGGAGAGAGGTGGCCCCAGCCCAGGAGATCCGTGTTGTCAGGGTGAAACCATTGTACCCTCTGGTCCCTGGGCTCCTATTGCTCAGGGTTCCTTTTTGAAGCCCACTTGTTAAGACTTCTTCCTTTATGGAGGAGCTGCTGTGCTTACCCTCTTATGAGGATCTCACAGTGTTCTAGCACCTCTTCTTGGAGATGGCATTTACTGGTTTGAAGGCGACCTCTGCTAATGGACCTGTTCAGTCACCAGGTCCAGGGCCGCCTTCAGTTGTGTTGTCGAAGAGGCTGTGCTCACCCCCGCCCCACCAGCTCTGAGAAGTGCCTGAGATTAGTTGGATGTGGCTTCTCTGCATAGGTAGTCTTGCACCCCTGGGAGGATGGGAGCCTAAGCTGGAAGTAGATTTTTCTCATCTAACAGAAGCACGTTCGATACTGGATACAAAGCCCCATCTTCTGTTTCAGAAGCAGCTTGGAGCATTTCTTGTTTAACTGTCAGGGAAGCCCCTTAAGCAATGCTTTTTTCAGAGAGATATCATCCTGATAAATTGTCAAATGCCTCTTTCAAATCCATTCCTTTAAAAAAAATCCTCTTTTCTGTTTATTCTGGAGTCACTTGTCATGCACATATTAATGTATTTGTGAGAAGTGGTGTTCCTGGAGTTGAAGAAGGCTCTTTGGTTGGGCTGCTGGTCAGTACAGTCCCTGAAAAACATGACTATTTATAACACAGGCACCAGAGGGTTCAGAGAAGTGCTAAAAGTGGAGAAGTTGGGGGCAGGGGAGTGCTGGCAAGGATGAACTTTGCCTATTTCACAAGTTTTGACTAAAGTAGTTCTGAATAAGAAAAGCGTTTGATGAAATCTTACCTAGTATAAAGACATATTATTTTTGGCCTCTCTTTTTTCTTTCTTCTTTTTGTTCTTCCACCTTTCCCCTGTGACCTCCCATTCCAGCTGAGCCCTCTTCTTCCCATTTGCCCTGTACTGTTGATCTTAACCCCAGCTCTGCCCTCTCTTAAATCCTGTTCTTATTCTTGGGGAAGACTACAGTCTCCCGAGCTCTTTCTATATGCCAAGCACTGTCCTTTATATACATTAATATTATCATGAGGAAATATTCTTTTGACTGTTTTACAGATGAGGCAAGTGAGATTCAGGGAAGTTAAGTAATTTATCCAAATTTACATGCCTACTAAGGGATGGAGCAGGAGGAGCCAGACCCCCATTTCTGAAGCATGTTTGCTGAACCACTACACTTCAGCCACCTACTTTGGACACCTTTGGAAAGCAGGATTCTTTTACCATTACCAAAAAGATATTTATAAAAATAAGTCCAGGTACAGTGTCTCACGCCTGTAATCCCAGCGCTGTGGGAGGCAGAGGCAGGTGGATTGCCTGAGCTCAGGAGTTCGAGATCAGCCTGGGCAACATGATGAAACCCTGTCTCTACAAATAATAGAAAAATTAGCCAGGCGTGGTGGTGCATGCCTGTAGTCCCAGCTACTCCAGAGGTTGAGGTGGGAGGATTGCGTGAGCCTGGGAGGCAGAAGTTGCAGTGAGCTGAGATAGCGCCACTGCACTCCAGCCTGGGTGACAGAGCCAGGTCCTGCCTCCAAATACGTATATCTGTGTGTGTGTGTATACACATATATAATATATATGCAAGTGTATAATATATACATATATTACATATGTAATATATATGTGTATATATAATAAAATGCCCATAAATTGAAGATTCATTAAATACAGGGATAGTCATAGCATAGTAATGATTTAGCTGTTAAAAGGAATAAGGTAGTTCCCATAAATGGTAGCATAGCTTGATTGTACTAATCCCCCTGTATTTTATCCAGATTTGTAAGATTCACACACATTTTTATTTATTTTTTATTTTTGAGATGGTGTCTCGCTCAGTCGTCCAGGCTGTAATGTAGTGGCGTGATCTTGGCTCACTGCAGCCTACGCCTCCCGGGTTCAAGCAGTTCTCCTGCCTCAACCTCCCAAGTAGCTGAGACTACAGGTGTCCGCCACCATGCCCAGCTAATTTTTATATTTTTAATAGAGATGGGGTTTCACCATGTTGGCCAGGATGGTCTCGATCTCTTGACCTTGTGATCCTCCCGCCTCGGCCTCCCGAAGTGCTGGGATTACAGTTGTGAGCCGCCGCACCCGGCCCCACACAAAATATTTTTAAAAACTATTGTAAGGCACCAGAAAGCAAGCAAAATCAGGCAGAAACTGGAGGGGAATCTACCTCAAAAGACAAACTGCGGTGGATAAGGTTTGCAGGTTTGTAGCTTTAACCTGAAGGTACTCCCAAAGCTACTTAAGTGGCCAAAAGCTGCAGCCTTACTGTATTGTGATGTTAGAGGGCAGAGGAAGAAACTGGCAGAGCAGTCAGAAAGTTGGGAGGAGCTACAGAGAGGACAAAACACCCAAATCTGCATATGAAATGGCACAAATCCTTGGTTGGCTACTAAACTATGTGTCTGCAAGGCTGGTGAAAAAGTAGCGGCTTTAAGCCTGAAAAAAACTGAGCAATGATCTTGGCCACTGCCTACCATGAGGAAGACAGAACTTGGTATTTGTGTTCAGCCAAGTTAACTGTCTGCTAGAACAAAAATTACTCTTCAGAGAAATGTGCAGAATCTAGAATCTCTATAACATATCAATCATAATGTCCAGTGTCCTATCAGAAACCGCTAGAGGCCGGGCAAGGTGGCTCATGCCTGTAATCCCAGCACTTTGGGAGACCGAGGCAGGAGGATCACCAGAGATCAGGAGTTTGCGACCAGCCTGGCCAACATAGGGAAACCCTACCTCTACTAAATATACAAAACAAATTAGCCAGGTGTGGTGGCAGGCACCTGTAGTCCCAGCTATTCAGGAGGCTGAGGCAAGATAAGCCCTTGAACCTGGGAGGTGGAGGTTGCAGTGAGTCAAGATCATGCCACTGTACTCCAGTCCGGTGACAGAGTGAGACTCCATCTCAAAAAAAAAAAGACAAAAACAAAAACACCCCACTAGATAGAGGTAGAAATGGGAAAAAAGTAGATAATAGAAGCAAACTCAAGATGATAGAGATGTTACAATTAATAGACAAGGACTTTAAAGCATCTACCATAAATATGTTCAAAGACTTAATAAAAATATATACACAATCAATGAACAGATAGGGAGTATCAGCTTAGAAATAGTAGCTATGGGCCAGGTGCAGTGGCTCATATCTGTAATCCCAACACTTTGGCAGGCTCACGTGGGTGGATCACTTGAGGCCAGGAGTTCATGACCAGACTGGCCAATATGGCAAAACCCTGTCTCTAACTAAAAATACAAAAATTAGCCAGGTGCAGATGTGGTGGTACACACCTGTAATCCCAGCTACTCAGGAGACTGAGGCAGGAGAATCTCTTGAACGTGGGCGGCAGAGGTTGCAGTGAGCCGAGATCATGCCAGTGCCCTCCGGCCTGGGCAACAGGGCAAGAACCTGTCTCAAAGAAAAAAAAAAAAAAAAAAAGAAAGAAAGAAAAGAAAAGAAATAAGTCCAGGTGTGGTAACTAATGCCTGTAATCCCAGCACTTTGAGAGGCTGAAGCAGGTGGATCACTTGAGGTCAGGAGTTTGATACTAGTCTGGGCAACATGACAAGACCCCATCTCTACTAAAAATACAAAAATTAACTGGACATGGTGGCACGTGCCTGTAATCCCAGCTACTTGGGAGGGTGAGGCACAAAAATCGCTTGAGCCCGGGAGGTGGAGGTTGCAGTGAGCCAAGATGGCACCACTGTACTCCAGCCTGGGCAAAATGCAGGACTCTGTCTCAAAAAAAAAAGTAGCTATGAAAAAGAGCTGAAAGGTTAGTGGTTGCCAGAGGTTGTGGGGAGGAGGGAATGGGCAGTGATTGTTTGATGCATGTGGGGTTTCCTTTTGTGTTGATGAAAGTGTTCTTGGGCTAGTGGTGATGCTCGTACAGCATTGTGAAATATACTATGTCCTGCTGAATTGTTCACTTTAAAATGGTGAAAATTGTGAATTTTATGAAAAGAAAGTGCTGAAAATACATGAACTAAATAGAAATTTTTACCAGTAAGCTCAATAGCAGACAAAGTTAACTGAAAAATAAATCAATCGTATGTACTCAGTTTGAGGAAAAGAAAAAGATTGAAGAAAAGCAAATAGAGCCTCAGAGACCTGTGGGACAGTATCAGGGAGTCTAACATGTATAGTTGGAGTTCCAGAAGCATAAAAGAGATTAGGGCAGAAAAAATATTTGAAGGGATAATGACCAGAAATGTTCCAAATTTGGTGAAATCCATTAACTTGCTGATCCCTCAACAAACACTCAGCAAGATAAATTAAACACACACATGCACATGAGAGCCACACTGCTGAAATCCAAAAATAAAGTCTTGAAAGCTGCCTAAGAAAAAAGAAGGTGCACAGAAAGAACAATAATGTAACTAACAGCAGACTTCTTACCAGAAACAGTGGAGAGTAGAAGGTAAACGTATTGAAAGAAAAAATATCAACCCAGAATTCTACGTCCAGCAAAACTATTCTTCAGAATTGAAACCCAAATAAAGACCTCTACAATTAAACAAAAACTGAGAGAATTTGTTGCAAAGAATCTGACTATGAGAAATGCTAAAGGAATTTCTTGGCCGGGCGTGGTGGCTCAAGCCTGTAATCCCAGCACTTTGGGAGGCCGAGACGGGTGGATCACGAGGTCAGGAGATCGAGACCATCCTGGTCTACACGGTGAAACCCCGTCTCTACTAAAAATACATAAAACTAGCCAGGCGAGATGGCGGGCGCCTGTAGTCCCAGCTACTCGGGAGGCTGAGGCAGGAGAATGGCGTGAACCCGGGGAGGTGGAGCTTGCAGTGAGCTGAGATCCGGCCACTGCACTCCAGCCTGGGCGACAGAGCGAGACTCCGTCTCAAAAAAAAAAAAAAAAAAAGGAATTTCTTTAGGCTTAGGGGAAATAACTCCAGATGATAACTTGGATCTGTAAAAAGAAATGAACCAGAAATGATGAAGAAAATAATCAGATCTATCTGTGTTGATGCAAACATGTAGTAATAATAATAAATATTTATATAGCAATTGGTATTCTGAATGCTTTATATACATTAACTCATAACCCTTACAACAATCCTGTGAAATGGGTACATTATTATTAACATCATTTTACAGAGGTGGAAACTGAGCCACAGAGTAACTTCCTCATTTTCAGACACCTTGTCAGTGACAGGGGTGGGATTCAGACCCAGCATTCTGACTCCAGAGGCTGTTCTCTCAACCACTATGCCAGATTGCCTCTCAGCATAGATTATTACATGAACAAATAAGTGATATTAGTATGTGAACAAATAGGACATATCATTACATGTACAAAGCAGTGTGCATATATAGAGTATGACCCTATGTGTATAATTGAAAGTACATATAAAAATTTTCAGGTTTTTTTTCGGGAGGGATACGCAAGAAACCTTTAACAGTGATAACCTGCTGGGCACGGTGGCTCAAACCTGTAATCCCAGCACTTTGGGAGGCTGAGGTGGGCGGATCACGAGGTTGGGAGTTCGAGACCAGCCTGACCAACATAGTGAAACCCCATCTCTACTAAAAATACAAAAATAGCCAGGCATGGTGGTGTGTGCCTGTAACCCCAGCTACTCAGGAGGCTGAGGCAGGAGAATCGCTTGAACCTGGGAAGTGGAGGTTGCAGTGAGCTGAGATTGCGCCACAGCACTCCAGCCTAGGCGACAGAGTGGGACTCCATCTCAAAAAAAACAAACCAAAAAAACCCAAAAAAACCGCAACAAAAAAACCAATGATAACCTTCCCCATGGGAAAGGGGAAAGACACTGAGAGCTTGGGTATGAAAAATGAGACTAAATTATTATTTTGTGCTTCTCTCAAACATTTGAATATATATATATATATTTTTTTTTTTCTTTTTTTTTTTTTGAGATGGAGTCTCGCTCTGTCGCCCAGGCTGGAGTGCAGTGGCCAGATCTCAGCTCACTGCAAGCTCCGCCTCCTGGGTTTACACCATTCTCATGCCTCAGCCTCCGGAGTAGCTGGGACTACAGGCGCCCGCCACCTCGCCCGGCTAGTTTTTTGTATTTTTTTTAGTAGAGACGGGGTTTCACCGTGTTAGCCAGGATGGTCTCGACCTCCTGACCTCGTGATCTGCCCGTCTCAGCCTCCCAAAGTGCTGGGATTACAGGCTTGAGCGACCACGCCCGGCTTGAATATTTTTTAATGTGGCTATATTACTTATTTTTTAAAATAAATTTTTAAATGTCATGAAATAGGAAAAATAGAGATACTTGATATCAGAGGAGAAAATAGTGTCCTGTTTCTCCCTTATAAGGAATATGACAGAAATAGAGACATTGTAGACTGGGAGTCAGAATTGGGTTTCTTTTCTACTCTGTCGGCAGGACACTGTGTCACATGACAAAGGCTGTGAAGAAGGTATCAGATCGTGCTTTCTGGCCTCGGACACCTTCCTTCCATGCTGAGTCTTCCCCATCCCCAGACGTCCCCACTTATTCAGGCAGCAGCTCTGGGAAGGCACATCTTGCTCTAAAATGGCCTCCTGAATACTCCTGTTCCCACACACTGTCTGGCTTAATTTTACTCCAAGGTAGGCAGCTGCAGAGGGTGCCAGGGCTGGTTCTGCTCCTGGGTTCCCCATCTCTGGTGATCAGGACACCATCATATGCTCTCTCACCCAAGCCAGCAGCCTGAGAGTCCGCCTTTTAACTCACCTTGTTAATGACCCCCAGGTACGTTTCGTTAGGTCTTAGTAATGAAATGTACCTGGGGGTCATTAACAAGGTCAGTTGACGCAAATCCTTCTCAAATCTGCCTTCTTTCTCTGTCATCATTTTAAATTTCCCCTTCCCCCCCACCCCCAACCTTTTCCAGGATCAAATTGAGACTTCTCCAGTGTTTGCAGAGTGGTGAGGTCCTGTCTTTAGCCTGGCCCCTACCCAGGTCCAGCCTTGTTTTCCACATGTGAGGGTCCAGCCTCATCTCCTGGTGAGGTCAGTTCTGGCCATTCAGCCTCCCCTTCCACATGTTCAGCCCTCCTGGCTTTGTGCAGCTTACTGCTTTTTCCTGTGTTCCTTCCGTGTCTTCTTCACACAGCAAATCATTCTCACGTCCAGAGATGCTGTGTCCTAGAAGCCTTACCTATTCCCTAGCACGCTGGACTGAGTGGTCCTGTCCCGGACTCCCATAACTCTTGTTAATGCTCTGTCCTACTCTTGGAGAGACCATGAAGATTGGGGGAAGAGGACAGGGTTTGGAGTTGGACAGATTTGGTCTCAATTCTCATCTTTACATTTACTGGCTCAGGCAAGTTATTTAATCTCCCCTCTCTCAGTTTCCTCATCTTTATGGTGGCAATACTGCTTACTTTGCTGAGACAGATGGACTAAAGATAATATATATATATATAGTCCTTGGCATGGTTCCTATTATAGCTTTATTCTTAGAACACTTTTTTAAACATTGTGTTGATTAAACATTTACTTGATTAAATGTTTTTCTCTCCCACTAGACTATGCATTCTTTGAGACCAGCAGTGCTTAATGTTTGTAGATTTCAACTTTTAATGAGTTTGAATTTTAAGAGAGTACATTTGCTAAGTTAAAGAGTGATTATATTAACTTGAATTGTGGAATTTCACGTAATGTGAAATTCAAAGCTTTATATATATTTTCAGCAGAGACTCTTCAAATTACATTTTTGAAGTAACAATTTTATCTCCCCAAGCAAAATGCCACCTGCACCTTTACAAACACTTCACCGCAGTTATCTTAACCTGTTCTTCATTGCTCACCCTTGCTGCAGATCATTAAATGTACTCATAAATTATTAGTATTTACCAAGGTCTTAAAGTCCTGATAAGAAAATATTGAGTGGTCTATATAGAAAGGTCACCTGTTAGCTCCTGATGCTTGAAAACAGAGGTGGGACCTGGTGGGCCTGTCTTCAGCTGATGCGATGCCAGCACATCTGGGCTGGGAAGGGCCTCCACTGCCTTCTGCACAGGTTCATGTGGCCAACTCTGCTTGGACAGTGGGAGCTGCTTCCTGGCACCTGGGACACTGCTCCCCACTGTTGAGCCATTCCTTTGGCCAGGGCTGTTTGAGTATCAATCAGTCACTACCTTCCTGGCCCCTCCTCCTTTTAGAGAGAGATCTCTGATTTTAGGAGGCAAGGTTTAAAATAAGACATTTCATGTGTAGTAGCAAATATTATTAACTTTGTTGTGCACAGTATGCCTTGGATCTTCGTTTCTTGGCTAGGGCACAGATAAAATGATGGTTCTGTGAGGGTTAAGTAGGAAAAATTAGTAGTTCTGGATTCTCTCCATGCGCTAGCTCACTCCATTATAGTCACAGTGGCAAGATAGAGTATTAGCAAGACAGGTCCTGAGTGTGGTTGTGGTCTAATTGAAACGGTTTTTTTAGACTTACTTTCTCTCCCAGGTCGGAGTGCAGTGGTGCGATCTTGGCTCGCTGCATCACTGCATCCCCAACCCGGGCTCAAGCAATTCTCGTTTCTCAGCTTCCCGAGTAGTGGGGACTACAGTCATGTGCAATCATGCCTGGCTAATTTTTCATTTTTAGTGGAGATGGGATTTCGCCATGTTGGCCAGGCTGATCTCGAACCTCTGGTCTCAAGTCATCTGTCCGCCTCCCAAAGTGCTGGGGTTACAGGCATGAGCCACCACATTCAACCTAATTTAAACTTTGTCTTTGTAAGTGCTGGAGTAATAGAGGCTGCCCAGTTTGCCAGTGTGCTCACCCAAAGATGAAAGGGCTAACATTGAGAGGAAGAATTCCCAATTATTAAGCCCCTCCTCTCTCTGTGTTGAAAATACTCCATGAAAACCCATCTCTGGAAGTGGATCAAGCAGTGTTATCACTACCTAAGCCATATCTGCCAAACCTGGTCTTTCCAGCATGTAGCATATTCCCTGTCTTACCAGTGAAATGTGGTAAAGAAGAAAAAAATTGCCACAATATAATTTTTAAAACCATGGCCGGGCACGGTGACTCACACCTGTAATCCTAGCACTTTGGGAGACCGAGGTGGGTGGATTACCTGAGGTCAGGAGTTCAAGAGCAGGCTGGGCAACATGGTGAAACCCTGTCTTTACTAAAAATACAAAAAATTAGCCAGGTGCAGTGGCACGCATCTGTAATCCCAGCTACTTGGGAGGCTGAGGTAGGAGAATTGCTTGAACCCGGGAGGCGGAGGTTGCGGTGAGCTGAGATTGAGCCACTGCACTCCAGCCTGGGCTACAGAGTGTGACTTCATCTCAAAACAATAATAATAAAACCATAAAATTCCTACAAAGTGTGAATATATGTTTATGAATGATGTCTGTGTGTATCCATATACATACATCCATTCATATTTCTGAGAAGCTTTCAAGGAGAATTTTTTTTTTTTTTTTTTTGAGAAGGAGTCTCGCTCTGTGGCCCAGGCTGGAGTGCAGTGGCCAGATCTCAGCTCACTGCAAGCTCCGCCCCCTGGGTTTATGCCATTCTCCGGCCTCAGCCTCCGGAGTAGCTGGGACTACAGGCGCCCGCCACCTCGCCCAGCTCGTTTTTTTGTATTTTTTAATAGAGAAGGGGTTTCACCGTGTTAGCCAGGATGGTCTTGATCTCCTGACCTCGTGATCCGCCCGTCTCGGCCTCCCAAAGTGCTGGGATTACAGGCTTGAGCCACCGCGCCCAGCCTCAAGGAGAATTTTTAAACATAGCAGATGCATTAATTTGCATACAAAGAGGCAATTACAGATCATTCTTATCTAGTTATCGAAGTCAGCTCAACAGTGCTTTTTTTTTTTGGGGGGGGGGGACAAGGTCTTGCTGTGTGGCCTAGGCTGGAGTGCTGGAGTGCAATGGCACAATCACAATCGTGGTTCACTGCATTCTTGACCACCCAGGCTCCAGTGAGTCTCCTACCTTAGCCTCCTGAGTAGCTGTGTACCAGGTGTGCACCAGCTACACCTGGCTAATTTTTATTTTTTAATTTTTTGTAGAGATGTGGTCTCCCCATGTTGCCCTGGCTGGTCTTAAATGTCGGGGCTCAAACCATCCCCCTGCCTCAGCCTTCTGAAGTGCTGGGATTACAGGCATGAGCCACTGTGCCCGGCTTAATGATGCTATTATACACCTGTTAACCTTCTACGTGCTTTCTGTGGTTGACACACAACTCTGTTTGCATTTCTTTTTACTCATTCAGATGGGCTTCTCTTTTCTTACTCCAAATTATTGAAAGTTATTTATTTGTGTAAAATATTACGTAGACATATACACACACAATATATGTGTGCCTTATGCATTTCACAACATCATCTGAACAAATATTCATTAACTACCTATTGTATTGCAGACTGTGCTAGACATCAGGGATTTCGGTGATGGGAACAGTGTCTGCCCAGCAGTCCCACAAAGAAATATTAAGCAAGAATAAAATCTGTAGCCAAATACGTGTCAACATTTTTTGAGAGCTTACTATGCTCTGGGCCACTGTGTTAACGTTTTCAACATTATCTCATGTAGCACTCTCAACAACTGTGTGAGATTAGTTTTATTTATTGTTACCATTTTTCCAAGGAGGAAACCGAAACACAGAAAGGTTAAGTTACTTGCCTGAGGAAACAGCATTGATAGAGTCAGGATCTGAACCTGGGTAGTATGACTCCTAGGTCCCCATGAGATGGCACACAGGTTGCCATTCCATCAGTTAACCCTCCTATCGCCGGATCAGAGTGCCAAGGAGCAGAAGGGGGATAGAACTTCCCAGTACCAAACTAAGGGACAGAGCTGGGATCGCAACCACAGGTCCTGTTTCAAAGCTGGAGCTCTTTGGACAAGGCCATGCCCACCACAAGGTGGTATGCTTTTTCACTTGAGGCTGAATTTTAGGTCTGAGTCAACTGCATTTTGAAAAAATCATCTGCTTGAAGCTGCTGACGATGTAACGATAAAGACCATTGGAAAACCGGCAATCTGTGAATCTTCATATAGATGAACAGGGTGGCGTTAGAGTTTATCATCCTAATCTGGATATTTTTGAGAGTGAAAAGAGTACTGTTATAGATGCTGGGGCATCAGGAGTCAGCCAGGATGTCCAGGCAAGCTGGGGCTTGTGGTCACTCTGTGGACACGCAGCATGGTCATTAATGCCCACACAGTGTGTGTATTGTTATTTGTAGATTCCTTTACTCTTTGGAATATAAGCCTCTAAGCAAGCTAAAATAACTCTACTATGCTTTAATTATGCATTGTTGGTAACCATAACAATAAATCCTTGGCCAGTTCCAATCCAAGGACATAAGCATTTAGAGTCATTTTTAAAGTAGTGCTCCCATGGTTTAGCAGTCATTTAAATGCATTTATATGTAACAGAAGACAAAAACAATAATTAAGATAAACATAAAACTCATCCCTTTTACCTACAAAAGTGACTATTTTTAGAACCACAAATTTGGGCTGGGTGTGGTGCCTCTTACCTGTAATACCAGCACTTTGGGAGACCGAGGTAGGAGGATTGCTTGAGCCAGAAGTTTGAAACCAGCCTGGCCAATGTAGCAAGACCATATCTATACAAAAGAAAAGTTAACAACTTAGCTGGGCGTGGTGACATGTGCCTATAGTCCCAACTACTGAAGAGGCTGAGGCAGGAGGATCACTTGAGCCCAGGAGTTCAAGGCTGCAGTGAGCCATGATTGTACCACTGTACTCTAGCCTGGGCAACATAGCAAGACCTTATCTTAAAAAAAAAATTGTATGCATAGTCTGAGTATATGATTTGAATATATTTAGGAAATAGATAATGGAATAAAATATTCAAAAGTGAAATTATGCAGGAAAATTCCAGGCATGTGATTGCCATATACATAGTTGAAAATTTCTTTTCTCTGTGTAGTTTAGACTTTAATTAAACAGAATAATCTGACTTTAATCTCTCTTGATACTATAAAAGTAACTTGAATTTGTTCATTTTTTTAATTATTTTTTAATCATGAAAACTAATGCCCAAAGTACCTATCCAACTCAAAATAATTATTTCTTTTTTCACACAAAGCCAGTTGAATAGATTGGGTACTTCTAGATTGCATACTTAACTATTTAATATTTTTGCTCATCACATTATAGGTTTTAAAAAATCATTTATCTTAGAGCTAAGTACATTTCACTGTGGTTTTTGTGTGGTCATTGTCGTAAAATATTATCGTTAATGTTTCACTAGGTTCACTGATGTTAGGCTGAGGGTATTTATTGTTGTATCAAATATCCTTTTGTGTTTTATTTAAATCTATATTTACTTGTTTTAAATAGTTTGCCTTATTGCTAAGGCTAGTGGAAAATATTTAAAGTGTGAAAATGTGTTTTTTTTTCTACAATGTTCTTTTGAGTAGTTGATAACTGTGAAAACATTTAGCAGGTTTCCCTCCTTTTCACCCTTGGTTAAGCTTTGCTTCTAAAGAAATATTCCTAGCAGAACATGCCACAGTATGTCCGAAACGTTGCTGTGTTACAGATGCAACATGGTCTAAAAGGAAAAATTGAGTGTGGGTTTCGAGTTGACACATGATAAAAGTAGCCCTGAAGTGGTCAATTAGAAAGTGAAGGCCTGGAACTGATAACTTCATGGGCAGTGCCCTGCTCTTTTGTCTTACGACCAATAGGATTTTGACTGCTCAGGAAATTTGTATGCACGTACCCAGATGTAGACCTAGGCATCTAAATGCACACGTGGATATATGCACATATACGAATATATGGTGGACGGTGCAGATCCAAGCTACTCCTGGTAACACTTTTCTGGAAAACATTCCCTTTATGGGAGGACTTAACAAAAAAAATTAGTGGCTAGTTTTACTTCGGTTCACATATATTGTTTTTCTAACACAGAATTTTCATTAGTTGGTTTTATGAATCATATCACCAAATGAAAATTTGAAAAGTATGTATCAGTTTTCTATTGAGTATTCTCTGAAAATTCTTGCCTTCAGTCCTGCTGGGAGCCTTTTCTCAGATCACCAATGCAAGCCTACAGTCATACATTGTAGTTGATACAACCTCAATGATGTAAGTTTTTTGACGATTTTAAAATATGAGTAATTAATTGTTTATAGCCTATAGGTTAAAATGAATTATAAGTGGATGAAGGTGGGAACCCAAATGAATCAAAGCTATTTAAGTTTGGTATTGACATTGTGCATCTTCCCATTATTTATTACACCAAAAAAATCACTTTATTTCTTAAAAATAGTCCAACACAGCGGGGTGCAGGGGCTCACGCCTGTAATCCCAGCACTTTGGGAGGCCGAGGCAGGTGGATCACGAGGTCAGGAGATCAAGACCATCCTGGCTAACACAGTGAAATCCCTTCTCTACTAAAAGCACAGAAAATTAGCTAGGCATGATGGCGGGCGCCTGTAGTCCCAGCTACTCAGGAGGCTGAGGCAGGAGAATGGCGTGAACCCGGGAGGCAGAGCTTGCAGTGAGCCGAGATCCGGCCACTGCACTCCAGCCTGGGTGAAGAGTGAGACACCATCTATAAAAAAAAAAATGGTCCAACACAAGATGGAAAGAAAGAACAGAAATGGAAAGTCAAATGATGAACTCAGTGGAGTAAAATATTTCTGAGATTGGTGCGTTTTCGTTTTGGAAATGTCATTCAAGCCATTTAAAGTTAAATTTGGAAATAATGTTCTGCAGTCTCTTGAATGGTATTTAAAATATGACAATGCAGAAAACACATATGGGGATAAAAACCCACAGGACATGTTTCAAGGAGGACAGACGCCCTGGGGAAGAACACTTGTGAGGGTCCCAGACTCAGACACAAGGAAAGAGGAATCTGAGGGATTGCTGGGAAGGATTCTCATCTTAAGACCCCGGCTGTAGGTAGATTTGGTTGGGGAGCCCATTCTCATTCCAGGGGGCAGTGGCCTTAACCCTGTGCACGCTGACTCTTCAGCGCTGTGCTCTGGCTGAGGTGTGCCTCGAGTGAGGGTGACCCTGGGCACCGAGCATATTCAGTCACCATCAGCCAAAGCTGGTTGCAGAAGGCAATGTTGCTTGAATCCATCTTGGGTGAAAATCAGAATATTGGCTCATTTCTATTTATTATTATTATTATCATCATAGACAGGATCTTGCCCTGTTGCCCAGGCTGGAGTGCAGTGGCACAATCACAGCTCACTGCAGATCACAGCTCCCACGCTCAAGCCATTCTCCCACCTCAGCCTCCTGAGTAGCTAAGAGTTCAGCTGTGTGCCACCTGGCCTGGCTCATTTTTTAATTTATTTTTTGTAGAGATGAGGTTTCCCTATGTTGCCTGGGCTGGTCTCAAACTCCTGGGTTCAAGTGATCCTTCTGCCTCAGCCTTCCCAAGTGCTGGCATTACAGGCATGAGCCACCATGCCCAACCTCTCCTTCCTGTCTGCCTCCCTCCCTTCCTCCATTCTTCCCTCTCTTCCTCCCTCTTTTATTTTCTTTCCTTTTTTTTTCCTGTTGCTCAGGCTGGAGTACAGTAGTGCAATCTCAGCTCACTGCAGCCTTAACCTCCCAGACTCAAGCCATCCTCCCACCTCAGCCTCCCGAGTAGCTGCAGCTACAGGCATACATCACCACGTCTGGCTAATTTTTTATTTTTTGTAGAGAGAAGGTCTTACTATGTTGCACAGGCTGCTCTCATTTCTAATACACTGAGCTCAACTGCTTGCTGGGTGAGGCCTGCATGAGGACTTTACTCATGGGCTCATAGAAGTCCTTTCGAGCTGTTTAGTGTTCTTAGAGTCTCCAGAGGTGTCCCTTAACCCAGAATCTTTTGACTGTCCTCTAGAGAGAAAGGCAGTAGGTCTGTACCAAGACCAAGAGGCTCGAAGGCTTTGGACGCTCTGTTTCCACCTGCCTCTGGAGCGACCAGAAGTAATGCCTGCTTCTCATGACCAGCTAGTTTGCCTCACTGCTCTGGTGCCAAAGGCCAACTTTTGATTGGAATGATGGCTGTGTATTCTGAATAACCAGGAGTTTTGTTTTTCTGATTTACAGATCTTCAGGCTTTTGATCAGCATGATTTGCCATCTCTGTCTTTGTCCTGTAGGGTCTATAATTATCCTCAGGTTTTCTGCCAACACCTGCATTTCAACCAGATAGAAAAGGAGGAGCTAAAACAGGTAGAAGGCTGAAACCAAGGGGCATATGCATTTCTGAAACATTTTCAAGAAATGGTCTCAATTTTATATTTCTGTTCATAATTACATTTATAATTTCAGTGTCCGGTTGAGGAAGCTGTGGGACTCAATGTCAGTAGCCATCGCTTACTACTCTGTATACCTCGGTTCAGATGATTTGGGGCAATGGTGTTTTACGTTGTGGGTCCAAACCCATGAGTCAGCTGGGAAGTTAATTTATTGGGTCACAATGAGCGTTTTAAAAAGTGAACTATAGGCCGGGCACGGTGGCTCACGCCTGTAATCCTAGCACTTTGGGAGGCCGAGGTGGGCGGATCACGAGGTCAGGAGATTGAGATCATCCTGGCTAACACGGTGAAACCCCCTCTCTATTAAAAATACAAAAATTAGCCGGGCATAATGGCAGGCGCCTATAGTCCCAGCTACTCAGGAGGATGAGACAGGAGAATCGCTAGAACATAGGCAGCAGAGGTTGCAGTGAGCTGAGATCCGGCCACTGCACTCCAGCCTGGGTGACAGAGCGAGACTCCATCTCAAAAAAAAATTAAAAAAAAAAAAAAATGAACTATAGGCCGAGTGTGGTGGCTCACGCCTGTAATCCCAGCACTTCGGGAGGCCGAGGCAGGTGGATCACGAGGTCAAGAGTTCCAGACCAGCCTGACCAACATGGTGAAACCCTGTCTCTACTAAAAATATAAAAATTAGCTGGGCGTGGTGGCAGGCACCTATAATCCCAACTACTAGGGAGGCTAAGGCAGGAGAATTGCTTGAACCCAAGAGGTGGAGGTTGCAGTGAGCTGAGACCATGGCCCAGCACTCCAGCCTGGGCAACAGAGCAAGACTCTGTCTCGGAAAAAAAGAAAAAAGAAGAACTATAACAGAATAGGAACTATTCAATTCAGAGCCCATCACACATTTTGTCTTATGAATCTTTTTGTTTTTTATATGTGGTGTGTGTATATGTGGTGTATGTATGTGGTGTATGTATGTATATGTGGTGTATGTATATATAGACTTTCACTATAAATACACTTCTTCCTGTGGGTTGTAGTAAAAAATATTTGAAAACTGTTACTTCAAGATAATTTCTTTTTAATTTTAAAACTTTTAATAGGTACATAGTGTATATATGTATGGGGTACATGAGATATTTTGATACAGGTGCACAATGTGTAATAATCACATCAAGGTAGATAGGGTATCTCTGACCTCAAGCATTTGTCATTTCTTTGTGTTTCAAACATTCCAGTTATACTCTTGTAGTTATTTTTAAATGTATGATAAATTATTGTTGACTGTAGTTACCCTGTTGCACTATCAAATACTTACTTCTTTCTATCTCACTAGATTTTCATACTCATTAACCATCCCCAGTTTCCTTCCCCCACCCCACTATCCTTCCCAGCCTCTGGTAACCAATATTCTAGTCTCTGTCTCCATGAGTTCAATTGTTTTAACTTTCAGCTTCCACAGATGAGAACAAGTGAAGTTTGTCTTTCTGTGCCTGACTTATTTCACTTGACATAATGTCCTCCAGTTCCATCCATATTGTTGCAAATGACAGGATCTCATTCTCTTTTATGGCTGAATAGTACTTCATTGTATATATATATACCACAATTTCTTTATCCATTTAGCTACTGATGGACCCTTAGGTTGCTCCCAAATCTTTGCTATTGTGAATACTGCTGCAATAAACATGGGAGTGCAGATATCACTTCAGTATACTGCCTTCCTTTCTTTTGGGTCTATACCTAGCATTGGGATTGCTGGGTCATATGGTAGTTCTAGTTTTAGTTTTTTGAGGAACCTCCATACTGTTCTCCATAGTGGTTGTACTAAATTACATTCCCATTAACAGTGTATGACAGTTTCCTTTTTTCCATATCCTCGCCAGCATTTGTTATTGTCTTTTAGATAAAAGTCATTTTAATGGTGTGTGATATCTTATTGTAGTTTTGATTTGCATTTCTCTGGTGATCAGTGATGTTGAGCACCTTTTCATATGTCTGTTTGCCATTTGTATGTCTTCTGAGAAATATCTGTTCAAATCTTTTGCCCAGTTTTTAAATTGGATTATTAGATTTTTTTTTTCCTATTGAGTTGTTTGAGCTCCTTATATATCCTGGTTATGAATCCTTTGTCAGATGGATGGTTTGCAAATATTTTTCCCCATTCTGCGGGCTGTGTCTTCACAGTTGATTGTTTTCCTTTGCTGTGCAGAAGCTTTTTAATTTGACATGATTCCATTTGTCTGTTTTTGCTTTGGTCGCCTGTGTTTTTGGGGCCTTAGGGTAATTTCTGATCCAGGGAGATGGCTTTCTTTAAGGGGTGTGGGGCACGAATAAGCCACCAGCAATGTCCAGGGTATCTTCTTTCCTGTGACTGAGAAATTCCCTAATTTAAACTTAGGATTCTGTTTCCCATGAACATGCTATTAAAATAGTGGCACCCTGGGACATTGTGGGGTTCAGTGGCTGTCCACTTTTTTTTTTGTGAGCTATCCTGAGGTCCTAACCGTCATTTGTGACATTTTTTCTATGGAGAAAAATTCATTTTCGGTTCCAAAGAAGCAACTTATTAGTGAATTATTATTATTATTATTTTGAGATAGGGTCTTGCTCTGTTGCCCAGGCTGGAGTGCAGTGGTGCCACCTCGGCTCACTGCAAGCTCCACCTCCCGGGTTCACGCCATTCTCCTGCCTCATCCTCCCGAGTAGCTGGGACTACAGGCACCCGCCACCACGCCCGGCTAATTTTCTGTATTTTTAGTAGAGACAGGGTTTCACTGTGTTAGCCAGGATGGTCTTGATCTCCTGACCTTGTGATCCACCTGCCTCGGCCTCCCAAAGTGCTGGGATTACAGGCGTGAGCCACCGCGCCTGGCCTATTGGTGAATTATTTTGAGCAGGATCCTGTCATAATCAGGCACTGCTTTTATGTTTTTTCTGTATTCAGTAGTAAACCTACTTGTACTTTAAGCAGTCATTGCACTCCTGTAGCCCCTTTTAATTTCTAATGAAGAGTGGTGTGTTGTAGGAGTTTGGGGACCTGGGGGAAGAAGGGTTGCTGGAGGATGGAGCTCCTGAAAGGGAGGCTTAATGAGGATGTGTGCCCGAAGGGTGAATGTCTGTGCTCCTCACCAGGGAGAAGGGCATCTTCTTGCATTTATGATGATTTATAATTCACCTGGGTCATCAGGTTCCTCTGACCATGGGAGCCAACTGCTTACAGAAATCTTAATAGAAGGAACTCGTTACAAAGGCAAGCTTACCCTAGATCTGCCTGCTAGCCCTGCGATAGCCACTTCTCAGCACCTTCTGTGCCACTCCTCTAGGCCCAGGGATACAGCAGGGAGCGAGGTGGGCAGGGCCCCTTCCCCTCTGGAGAGGCTGCTGCTGGGCCCTCCGCACACTGTGGCCTCCCGTGCTTTGGGAATGCTTGTCACTGCCAAGGTGTGCAGTGCATCACCATCCATGGTGTACATGGGCCTGAGGACCACTCTGCCCACACCTAGGGGTGCCGGGTGGCCAGTGTTTGAAAGGCTTATAAGAAAGATCACAAGAAGTTTCTTCTTGACACATGCTACAGAGTCTTTAAAAACAAAACAAACAAAAAACTGCTTAGAATTTTGAGAGCCCCAGCTCAACAAAACAATAGGTAGGACACAAGCTTGTTCATAGGCAGCAGAGAGGTCCAAAGCAATGTGCCTCAAATCAAGATGTGTGGCTCTGAAAAACCTTCTTAGGGAAGCCTCCTGCACCACCTAGAGCTTTCCAATTCTATGGTATCTAAGGCCTTGCAAAATCTACATCTGTCACACGCCCCCCACCCCAGCCCCCATCACAACTCCATAGTGGGAAGAACTTATTTCAGTGCCTATTTTTCTTGAGGTTTATAAAAACAAAATGTGTGAAGGGAATGTATGCTGATTCTCTTGGGACTAATTAAACAAACAGATTCAGAGAAAGAAAGCGGAGAAGATTTAGGACAGTTAAAATGTAAAAAAAAAATGTAATTTTGGGGGATAACAGCCGTCAATTTTTCCACTCGAGTGTTTTTCCAAAGGGCAAAGGGCAAGAAGCATCTTAAGTCCTCTCGAAGCTGAGACACATTTCAACATGGAGATATTAGAAGCAAATTTGGTGCCCAAGACAGGTGCCAGATTTTAATTACAGTTGGCATTTCTGAGTATGCTTTTGGCAGAGGTGGCCATCTTGTTGGAAAAGCCATAGATTTTGACACTAGCAGTATGGGTGCCCAGTTGAGAACGATTGCAAATAATTTCCGTCCTATTTTCATCTTGTTGGTTGTGAGAGAAAACTTCAGCGGCTAATATTTAAACAAGAGATTCTCTGTTCAGAGGAAACAGTTGTTTATTGGAATTGTCTTGGTGGCTTGGTGTGTTGGCTCTGGGGGTAATAATTTCTATCTTAGAATCTTTAAAACCAGTTAAAACAGTAAAATAGGATGTTTCATTACAAGAAATGAAGTAGGCATGCACCAGGTTTTCCATTAAGTTCCAGGTCACAGACAAATAAAGAAAGTATGTTAGGGGGAAAAAATCCTTTTTAAAAATAATTAGGGGGCTGTCCGTTTTGTTCACCAGATGGAAAATCCGTAGTTGTGGGTGGTCTGTGTTGTAGAGGGCATCTCACAATTGGCAGGACTATGCCTTTAACTTTTCAAGTCCTCGGACAAAAATCTCAACGCCGTGGACTATTCAGAAGGCTCCGAATGTTCGTCAGTCCTTCCAGGCTCTGCTTTTCTGAATTTTACCAGTTTTCTAACAAGAGCGTGTAGGCAAAATGATTATGGAATGCCGAAATAAATAGTCCATTGTTCACTGAATTCTGAAACAACATTCCTGCCAGCCCTGGTTTTTTGTGACTTTTCTTGCTGTCAGTACCTTATGATGATAATCTGATTAGTGGAGCTGCCTGTGTTACTGTTGGAAGGCCTCTTCTTCTTACATTTCTGTATTCCAGAGTAGATAGGGCGGCCAGATGTGCTAAAAGCATAAGAAATAATCATAAGCTTATTATTTATCGAAGATGGATGTTGCACTGTCATCAACGTTTAGGGTCTTTTCTATACTTGCTTTGATTCTGGTCAGATTAATTCAATAAGAAAATATACTTTTCTTACTCCTTTCTTGAACTGATAATAGAACGTGAACGTGAGCTACCTAGTGTCACTGGTATTTTTTTATATACACATCAAAGTATCATTTTCTTTCCAGCTCAGTCTTATGTGTTACATGACTTTACATCTGTAAGTTGGACTTTGAAATGAATATTTTATGTTTGAACATAAGGAGGTATATATATTTACATATATTTTTATATTTCATTCATACATTTAACCCATCCCCCCAATTTTTTAAAAAAACTGTTAATAATTGCAGGAGACTTAAATTAGTAAAATCATCTAGGATGCTAAATGCATAAACTTTCAATGGAGTGAAAAAAAGCCCTGGAACGTAAATCATTTTTCTCGGACAGCCAATGTGTTTGGCTTTGGATGCACATCAGATTCTGCCTGCGCGTAGTAAAAATGGCAATGATTTATTAGTTCCATCTCCCCCCAGCACAGATGCTGCACAGTCTGTCCCTTTTCTGGGCACTAAACAGTGGGTTTTAAAAAACATAATTTCACTCAAGTTTTCCGCTTGCGTTCTGTGTTGTACTATTAATAGCAACCCTTTGTTATTCATGCCAGCTCGCTTCTAGCATAAGACAATGATGTGGGGAAACGGTTTTAACTAAAATACTACTAATCGGCACCCATTTTTCATATGATGGTGCAGGTGCAGTTCTGTGAAGAATAGAAGTACCTCTAAAAATTATGTCATCGGGGGGATGGGGGAGGGATGGCATTGGGAGTCATACCTGAAGTAAACGACGAGTTGATGGGTGCTGATGAGTTGATGGGTGCAACACACCAACATGGCACAAGTGTGCATATGTAACAAACCTGCACGTTGTACACATGTACCCTAGGACTTAAAGTATAATAAAAAAAATAAAAATTATGTCATGAAGATAGAAAAGCTAAACAGGTGTACCTTTGCGATGTCATTGTTTCTTTGAAAAATCTTACTTATTTGCTGATAAGATGAAGGATGGCGAAAATTGGAACGCTGATGGAGGACTTACGTGTTAAATGTTCTAAGAGTCCACCAGGCGCTGTGGCTCAGACCTGTAATCCCAGCACTTTGGGAGGCCAAGGCGGGTGGACTGCTTGAGCCAGGAGCACGAGACCAACCTGGGCAACATGGCGAAACCCCATCTCTACAAACAGTACAAAAATTAGCCACGTGTAGTGGTGTGCGCTGTAGTCCCAGCTACTTAGGAGGCTGAGATGGGAGGATGAGTTGAACCCAGAAGTTGGATACTGCAGTGAGCAGTGATCATGTGCCACTGCACTCCAGCCTGGGCCACAGAGCAACACTGTCTCAAAAGGAAAAAAAAAAGTTATATGATGCTTCATGAAAAAAAAGGTTTCAGCCTGAGCAATATAGCAAGACCTCATCCCTACAAAAATTTTTTTTAAAAATCAGACTGGTATGGTGGCGCACACCTGTAGTCCCAGCTACTGGGAAGGCTAAGGCAGGAGGATTGCTTGAGCCCAGGAGTTTAAGGCTATGGTGAACCATGATTGTCCCACTGTACTCCGGCCTGGGTGGCAGAATGAGACTCTGTCTCAAAAAAAGAAGTTTTCAAGAGGGGAAGAAATAAGAAGAGTGGGCCGGGCGCGGTGGCTCAAGCCTGTAATCCCAGCACTGTGGGAGGCCGAGACGGGCAGATCACGAGGTCAGGAGATCGAGACCATCCTGGCTAACACGGTGAAACCCCGTCTCTACTAAAAAATACAAAAAACTAGCCGGGCGAGGTGGCGGGCGCCTGTAGTCCCAGCTACTCAGGAGGCTGAGGCAGGAGAATGGCGTGAACCCGGGAGGCGGAGCTTGCAGTGAGCTGAGATCCGGCCACTGCACTCCAGCCTGGGCGACAGAGCGAGACTCCGTCTCAAAAAAAAAAAAAAAAAAAAAAAGAAAGAAAGAAATAAGAAGAGTGTTAGAAACCTCAGGTGCCCATCTACTTTCCACTCCTTGCCCAGGGTGACAGAAACTGTTGCCAAATTCTCATTGGCAGCAACGTGAGTTTTGATTTGGCCAAGGTATGTGTGCTCTTCTGGAGAGTAAAGTCAGCACAGAGGCTGCTGGAGGCTGCTAGAGGCTGCTGGAGAGTGCTGGAGGCTGCTGGAGAGTGCTGGAGGCTGCTGGAGAGTGCTGGAGGCTGCTGGAGAGTGCTAGAGGCTGCTGGAGGCTGCGGGAGGCTGCTGGAGAATGCTAGAGGCTGCTGGAGGCTGCTTCCATGGACTCTAGCACCACCTTTCTTTGTCTTGTAGCTGAAATCCTTAGTCATTCTTGACTCCACCGGACCCTTGGATTCTGTGCATCTCAGCATGGCTCCTGGCCATTGTGAGTCTTTTCCCGGATCTCTCTTCTCTCCTGTCTGTCTTCCAGAAGTAGGTTTCTGAACACAGACCTCATTGCTCTCGTCTCCACAAGCAGCAGTCACTCTCAGCACTGAGCAACGAAGACCTTACAGTGTTCTTTACACCCTAACCCAAGATTACGTTCCCGGGATCATCTTCCCACCCCATGTCTCTGACCTTCCAATCATGTTAAAATTCTCAGCGTGATGAGACATTCCAGCTCCTTTGTCTCTGCCATGGCTCATGCTGCTGCTTCTCCCTACAGAGCCCTCCTCTCATCTTCCTTGAGATCTTGTTGACCAAATATCCCCTCCTCTTCTGATGATTTAGCAGTCACCCACACTGCCGAGGGCCAGCAGACACCCTTCCTCTGCCTTCCAGTAGCTTTGCCCAATATGATCTCTGCTCTCTGTACCCTGTGCTGTCTCCCATATTAGATCCAACCATGTGGGTCATAGCGCTACTGCTGGTACCTGATAGCAGGCCCATCATCTGTCTTGGTGCCAAGCACATGACAAGAATTGAATAAATAGGCCAGGTATGGTGGCTCACGCCTATGATCCCACCACTTGGGGAAGCCAAGGCGAGTGGCCTGACGTCAGGAGTTCTAGACTAGACTGGCCAACGTAGTGAAACCTCGTCTCTGCTAAAAATACAAAAATTAGCTGGGTGTGGTGGCGCATGCCTGTAATCCCAGCTACTTGGGAGAATCGCTTGAACCCAGGAGACCCAGGTTGTAGTGAGCCAAGAGCGTGCCACTGCACTCCAGCCTGAGTGACAGAGCGAGACTCCGTCTCGAAAAAAAAAAAAAAGAAGAAGAAGTGAATAAATATTTTTTGAGTGAAATGGAATTGTGGGTTGTGGCTTTCCATCAGTTAAGATTCTTGGTTGTGGCCAGGCACAGTGGCTAACACCTGTAATCCCAGCACTTTGGGAGGCACAAGTGGGTGGATCACGAGGTCAGGAGTCTGAGACCAGCCTGGCCAACATGATGCAACCCCGTCTCTACTAAAAATGCAAAAAAATTAGCCAGGCCTGGTGGCGTGTGCCTGTAATCCCAGCTACTTGGGAGGCTAAGGCAGGAGAATTGCTTAAACTCGGGAGGCAGAGGTTGCAGTGAGCCGAGATCATGCCATTGCACTCCAGCCTGGGTGACAAAGCAAGACTCCGTCTCGAGGGGAAAAAATATCTCTTGATTGTAAGCAACAGACGCCACATCTGGCTTTGGCAAGAGGGGGGTTTCCTAGAAGGATATGGACGCATTCACACAGTTGGTGGAAGGCAATGTAGGCATGCTGGCATGAATCTTTCTCCATTGTGTCCCTGCTCAGCCACAAGAACAGTGTGCTGCCAGGGTGTTCAGTCTGTAACCCTGCTCAGGATGCAGGCTCCAGGCAGGGACTGTCCAGCTGGGCTAACGGGGCCCACACTTTGGCTCTGGAGGAGCTGGGCTCCTTGATGACAATCCCAGCACACTGTAAGCTGTGGGTAGGATGAGGCAAGTTCCTCAGGAGGTGAAGTGTGTGTTGGGATAGTCAACAGCCAGTGACTGTTCACCACAGGACTAAACCTTCCGTTTCTAGTGCTCCAGTGTCCCAGCTGGCCTGTCTGGTGTGATTTGCCAGGTGTTCTGAGCAAGAAGGGAAGTTGTCCATTAAAATACAGATATTGGCCAGGCACGACTCACGCCTGTAATCCCAGCACTTTGGGAGGCTGAAGCAGGTGGATCACTTGCACTCAGGAGTTTGAGACCAGCCTGGGCAATATAGTGAGAACTTGTCTCAATTAAAACAAATAATAATAATAAGCAGATATCCTGGGAAGGGATAATACTATAGCCCCTGCTAGCCACCATTGATTTGCCAAAAGTAGGACCTGTGGGTGCAGGATCCAGGGTAGCCATGGGTGGATGAGGTGCAAAAGGGTCCCGAGTGTTCCAGCAATGCTACCCAAATCGCGAGTGATGTCATGGCCTCTTTCACCTCCATATTCGGGGAGAAGCCACTTAGAGGCCTCCACATAACAGGCAGGCTCTCATCTGGGTGTCAGAGGTGAGGTGGCTACTGAAGCTTATTGCTTCTTAAGAATCAATCAAATCAAAATAATGAATACCCTTCTCACAAGTGGAAGGGCTGTGCTGGCCACCTTGTACGACTGACACAAAGGTGGGAAGAGTTGCAGTCATGAGCTGGGGAGACACACCCTAAAAGCAGATGAGCTGGTGGCAATAAATAACACTCCTGTGATGACATATGGGCTTTGCACGTGTGTGGTAGCAGGGCATGGCCCTGGGGGAGGCGGGGCTATCTAAGCAAAATCATGGGAGGCAGGAATGTGTAGTGTGTTGGGAAAAGACAAGCCAATCTGAAGGGCAAGGGTTGGTAGAGGGGAGTGGTGGAGAGTGAGGTTGGAAGGGTGTTTGGGTCCAGTTGTAGACAGTCTTGAATTCTAGGCTAAGACTTCAGATGTTGTTTTGTAGGCACTAGGAGCACCTGTGGATGTTTCAGAATGGGAGTATCATGATGGATGTGCTACTTTTTAAAGAGCAGGAATAAGTAGCAGGCCACTGCTGAGAAATCTCTGTCATGAGGCTGTTAACCTGGGGACAAAGAGGACCGGCCAAAAAAAAAAAAAAAAAAAAATCCTGAGTATAAGGGGGAGCACCCAGGACACTTATGTTCCAGACGTCCATTCTTAGCAACTCACCTGTAATTCCTGGCAGAGGTCTCTGCCTCCTTCCACTCATCCAAAGATCATGGTGCTTATTCATCAGCCTTATTATGATCCAAAGAAATAATGATCTTTCATGTTTAAATAAACCTACTTAATTACATGCATCTATTTGGAAATTCAGACATACCACATGAGAAGCTACTGGGACTTTCTTCTCCTTTTCTTGGCTTCCCATTTGTTCTCTAGCTTTTTCTTTCTTTTTTCTTTTTTTTCCATCCTTGCCAGTTATTAACCTTCTCCACTTTGGAGTCTCACAATGGTCCAGATCTCCCAGGATGCTGACAGTGTGGTTTTGGTTCGCTTGTTCCTTCTCCTGCTCAGATTTCGATTGATTGAAGGGCGATATGCTGGGTATGATGGGCTGGACATGCCCATTTCATTCAACTCATCTATAACTAGGATATAAGTGAGGACACAGGTTAGGGTGTTATGGCCAAAATATCTCCAAATACGATGACTTTATCAAGGATAATTTCTTCCCCCCTCACTTGAAACACAGGTAGGTGGTGCAGGGCTGATAATGATGGCTCAGTGGGGTCTCAGGCTCCTTTAGCTATGGTTCTGCCAACCTCACCACATGGCACACATCTTCCCCAAGGTGGCTGCTTGGTCTGCCCCCACCACATTGGGTAGGGGGACACATGGCTTCCTTTATGGGGACACTGTATTTCTGCTCACCCTGACCACATCCCATCAACCAGAACTTTGGCCCATGAATACACTCAGATTCAGGAGAGGCTGGAAAATGTTTTCCTTAGCTGGTCATCCATGGACCTCTCCCTGGGTCCATCCTAGAGAGTGGAATGGCAGCATTTACACCCCAGACCTGAGGGGTAGCTGAGGCTGGGCTGGCGGTGGGGAGTGAGGCCAGGAGCTTGGATGTGCAGGCTGGCATGTCACACACGTATGATGCAAAGGTGAGGGGCTGGCTGGGACGTGTGGCCTCCTCTGTACCCTCGTCCCAAGCCCCAGTGTGGTAGGGTGGGCTGATCTGACCCAAATCTTCTTCTCCCAAGTCTTCTCTTTCCCACCATATTATGCTGCTTCCATTTCACCATAGTTTCACTCATTATCAAGGTCTCCAAAGCAATCACATCATCTGTATATTACTTGATTTTGTGTACAGGGTATTGGGTGAAAATGAAGGTGGGCAGAGCACATAGCCTCCAACCTGAAAGCCAGTAATGTGCCAGATGAAAGGTAAGTCAGTATCTTTAGATTAAGTAGCATTTTAACAAAACCAAAATGTCAGGCCAGGCGCCGTGGCTCATGCCTGTAATCCCAACACTCTGGGAGGCTGAGGCGGGCTGATCACGAGGTCAGGAGATCTAGACCATCCTGGTTAACACGGTGAAACCCCGTCTCTACTAAAAATACAAAATATTAGCTGGGCATGGTGGTGGGCGCCTGTAGTCCCAGCTGCTAGGGAGGCTGAGGCAGGAGAATTGCTTGAACCCAGGAGGTGGAGGTTGCGGTGAGCCGAGATTGAGCCACCGTACTCCAGCCTGGGCGACAGAGCGAGACTCCGTCTCACAAAAATATGTATATCCAAGGGTCTTCCTTGCCAGGGCCCACCAGGTAAGACTGGAATGTGGGAAGCTTGTCATATTAATAACAATGTGAAATCCTAGTGCTGATATCAGTCCTACCAGGACAGATGCAGTGGCTAATGTCTCAAAACTCACATCACCACTTGTGCTCCAGACTTCATTTGGGGCCTCACCTACTTTTTTGCGTCAGAACAGTCTTATTAGCATGGTCCTGTTTTCAACCCATTTTGCAGATGAGGAAACAGATTGGCCACAGTCATGGGGTAAACAGGTAAGAAGTTAGTCCTGTGTGCCTGGATCTGCCTCCCTTGAGAACATAGGTTCTTAAGCACACACTGTGCCCACATGCTCGTTTAGCATGGGCAGGGGGGCAGGGGGGCAGGGGGAAGTGTGAGCAGTGGTTACAGAGTCATCGTGGTGCAGTTGCCATGGCTGGGCATACCACCATCATCCTTTGGCCGGCTCCCTTTTCCTGTCAGTCAGTGAATATGTGTTGAGCCCCACACCTCGGTTAGCTCTGAGCTGGGCACTTGGTGAGTACATTTAAATCTGATGCCAGCCCTGTGAGATAGGCATTAGGATCCTTTGTTTACATTGGACAAGCACGAGGCCCAGAGAGTTAAGTCCCTTTCTAGGATCATACGCCGACGCTTGGCAGCACCAGGATTCTGGGCCAGACCTGCTCCAAAGTCCATTCTTCCTATGCAGTGACTGATCTGTCGGAAGAATCCCCTTCCTCACCAGGCCTAAGAACGCAGGGGAGTGATGGCCCAGCACGAGGGTGTTGCATTTCTTTTTTCTTTCTTTCTTTCTTTTTTTTTTTTTTTTTTAGACAGAATCTTGCTCTGTCATCCAGGCTGGAGTGCAGTGGCATGATCTCGGCTCACTGCAACCTCTGTCTCCTAAGTTCAAGCGATTCTCCTGCCTCAGCCTCCCAAGTAGCTGGGACTACGGGCACCCGCCATCATGCCCGGCTAATTTTTGTATTTTTAGTAGAGACAGGGTTTTACCATGTTGGCCAGGCTGGTCTTGAACTCCTGATCTCAGGTGATCTGCCCGTCTCGGCCTCCCAAAGTGCTGGGATTACAGGCGTGAGCCACCACACCAGGCCTGGTGTTGCATTTCGTTACTGGCAAGATGATGTATGCTCTTCCACGTACCCACATGCAAAGGTGTGACTCATGGAATGAAGACAGCTCAGCAGCCTCTAGTTGCTGGGACAGAAATGCAAGTCAGTGGGCTCTGGCCTTTCTCCCAGGCTTTGTTGCCACCTTGGTGGCTGGAGGGGCGCTGCCAGGGTGTGTGCTTGGCAGGGCCTGGGGTGGCATCCTCTTTCATCCCACTCAATAACACATACACTGGTGGCTTGATCTGCCATGAAGCTGACAATCAGAGCAAGTATTTGAAGCCTGGGAAGCTGTGTGGGCCTTGCCTGTGGGACCTGTTGTCAGCTGACGATGTGGCCCTGTCTGGGTGCCCGTGAGTCAGATGGCAGGGATGGCCTGACATCACGAACACTAGCTCCACCTACGTCACATTGCACTTGACTCTTTACAGAGCACCTCGGAAGAGGTATTGATGAATGAACCAATGAACTCGAGCCCAGTTATCCCGAGCTAATTATTTCCCCCAAGAAAGGTTAACATACTGAGGGCAGAGAGGGCATGTATAGGCGGCAGGGCGCTCTATTCATTTACTCTGGTCCACAGGTGCGGTCAAGACAATTCCTTATTGTCTTGGAACCAGCCCCTTTAAGCCTCCCTGCGCAGCTCTGTGACAGTCTCACGGGGAGACCTGTGAGGCCACTTTCCTTTTGCCAGACCCATCCCCACCTTTGGGATTATCACTCTTCCTGCTTTGTTTTCTGAGGCTTTTTGGTTTTTTAGTTTATTTTGTAATTAGAGCACAAAAGGTACAGTAATTGGATAGGAGGTTTGGGAGTGCTAGAGTGAGCCAGGATGCAGTGGAGAAATGGGGTGGGGAAACCTGGACCTTAGGGTGACATGTTCGTCAGGGAGTAACCAGGGTGCAGTTCTAGGCAGACCACTAGATGGCACTCACACATTGGTGTTCAGACGGGTCTATGGCACTTTCCACTTTGGGCTTCTGTAAAATCTCCCCACGAACTAGCCAAAGCTTTGTATCTGTCATCCCACCATTCATCCCTCTAACCTCTCTTGATCTTCTACAGATAGGTATATATATGTTCCTCTCTGGTTGATTTTTCTCTCAACATTTAGTGACCTTAAAAACCTGGTAGAAATACCTTCAAAGCCTCCCACCTTGTTAGCTGCATTGCCGCATTTTTACTGTTCTCCTAAGCCAATGTTTACATGACGGTAAATCCATGTTTAGAGTAGGTAATAGAGAAACCTGTTTCTCTCTTCAGTCACTCTGAGGGTATGTTTGATAAAGAAATGGAAATTGAGAGGATGAGTTATTAAAAGGATAATAGGTAAATTTTTTTAAAAAATTTCCATTTAAAATTATGGGTTGGTAAATTGTAAGATATTTAAAATTAATGAGTTGTTTTATCAAATCGTTTTGTTGTTAGAGAATTTTCAGCAAAGTGAAATTCAAATGCAAAATGTCTTATTGCATCCTGCTGGCTCTAGGAAGGAGGAGGGACAGGCAGGAAATCATGGTTGATGTTGTTATCTTTACCAAGGTGTGTGTGGTATAAAAGCAAAACCCCATCTGAAATTCATCATCCGTTCTGATGTTGCACAGAAATGAAAATTAATTTCTGTTTGTCAACTAAAATGGATTCTGCTCCTGCCTGGTTCAATTCTGTCTTAGCTGCGTGGACATCTTGGGGAGCTGCTCTGATGGTACATGCAGACGTGCTTCATCTGTGCACTTCTTAGCTGAGATAACAGTGCTCCGAGTCCCACTGTTAAGGTTAACCTGTATACTGCAGAAGGACAACAGATGGAAATTCTGGTTTGCAGCCACTGCAGAAAAATAAAAACATGTTCCAAAGGGAAAAGGATCTTGTATTTCTGCGTTTGAACCTTTGATCCGCATTCACATCTGAAGGGAGGGCTAAACCTTTTGGTGGAGACACATGGCTTTGCATCTGTGAAAACACAGCTGTATAGAGCAAAACAAAACTAGTGGAAAATACAATGGTTTTGCTGTGTCAGGCTCACCGCTAATGCTTGAATTCTATATAAATATTGTCTTTTGATAGTTCTTTTAAAAATCTTTCTTGACTTTCCATATAATTGTCCAGTAATGTTATTCTTTTAAATTCAGATTTGGGGCTTTTTAGGATTAAGGCACAAATGTCTCTTTTCTTTTAAAAACGCAGTAAAATAAACAGATTGTAGTTAGATCGTAATAACATCTAAATTTTGACCTAATTGGAGGGGGAGATGGGGAAAAAATTAAACTCTAAAAGAAGATTAAGGTAAAGTTCTAACTTTATCCTTGATTCCGAATTTTTTTCTTTTTAGGAAATATTGCATACATTTTATACTGCAAGTTACAATGTGAAGGGCCTTTGAAGCAGTCTAAAGAGACTTAGCTGCTTTGTTTTGAGCAATTAAGATTTGTTATTGAGTGAATTAAGCAGCTCTGCTTTGGCTCATCTGTAAATAGTGGTCTTCAGTGAGTTTCTTGATCCGCTTTCCCCAGGAACCGAAGCCAAGTCGGCTTCCTTAGGAGCTGCTCGCCTTGAGTCTCCATGTTTCCTGGCAGTACCAGGCAGAACCCAAGCCTGTGCCCTCCTCGCCCTGCCTTTGGGGTTTTCTGTTATTGCCCTGGCGGGGCGCCCCAGTCCTCCCTGCCCGCTGGTGCCCCAGTCCCTCTCGGCTGCAGGAGTGGGGCGCAGGGACGTCGTGGACAAAAGACGAGGATGCCAGCTCGATGTGCAAGCAGAAGGCCGCTTGCGTGCGCTCTGCAGAGCAACCAGCCCGGTTTCAGAAGGGGCCGCCGGCAGGGGACGGCCACGGCGCCCCTCCTACCCTTTGTGGCACCAGCAGCTTCATCCGCAGGCCCACTCGGTGTGAAAAGTGTGGGAGCTCTCAAGAGAAAGAATTTTAGGTTTGTCGATAGTAATCACCACTTTCAGCCCTCCTCCCGCTGCTGCAGAGAGCGCGGACCGGGTGACAAGTCTTCCAGGCTCCCAGAAAGTTTCCGCTGCGAAGCGCGGGGTCTCCCTCCCACTTCCAGGAGGGACCAGGAGGGAACCAGCGCTAAACCCCGAGGCCGCCGGGGACTCTGAGGCCTTTGCTCCGGTGTCCCTCTCCCCCACGCCGGCCTCCCCTCCTTTCAACTCTCTGCGCTTTGAAACCGGGGAGTTGGGGTGGCCAGGCCCTCCAACCCGGCGACAGGCCTTGGCGACAGGCAGCGGGGCGGGGTGTGGACAGGAACGAGGGGGTGGGGTGGGGAGGAAGCCTCGGGCAGAGCAGGTCCTCTGCGGAGTTTCGGCAGCCGGGTTTATCCATTTTGATTAAAGAAAAGTAAAAAAAAAAAAAAAAAAAAAAAACCCAAAACCAAACAACAAAAACCCTTTCCCAACCCCCAACCCGCCTCCACAGCTGCATTTTGTTCCTGGGACTGTTGGTGTCACCAGAGCCTCTTTTTTTTTTTTTTTTTTTTTTTTTTGCAATTCTAGACTCCAGTGCAAAGGACTTGTAAAGCCTATTAATTTTTCAGGCAAAACAGATCAAGCCTGCCTTTGATGCTGCTGTTTCCTAATTTAGTATTCAAAGGTAAAGAACCCTACTACCTTCTCTTCACTTTTTACTTAATTAAAAGAGATTTTTCCCCCAGTGGCAAAGAACGAGTTGCTTAGTATTTTTTGAAGTGAAAGGTCTAACTTTATATCACATCTGTTTTTATGGTCTTTCCTAAACATAACCAATATTTACTCTTTGCTGGTACTTAGTTGCATGCTATTCACCCTTGCATTTTAATTTCTGACAGAGAGGGATTAGTATTCCTCTTCAATAACTCATCCTCTAAGCTTAAAATATAAATATGTGTGTGTGTGTAATACATATATATATATATATCTCCTCTAACAAACTGAGAGTGCAATTGAAAAAGGAAAACTGTAACATCAGTGATTGCCCTAACTTGTGTGTGACTCTTGATTTTACACAGGAGCTTTCAAAAGTTCAGTTAAGTGGACTTTCACAGGTTTCCATCTGCTGTGTTTAATAGCAAATTGTGACCCTTCAAACCACTTCAAGGCCTTTTGTGTTCTTATCTGTGCATTTCAATACTTGCTGAGGAAGTGCCTTCAATTTCACTACATATGCAAAAAGCCAGGCTTGAATTTTTTGACACCCCCTTTTCATTTGTTGGTGGAGTCCTGTTTTCTATTGTTTGCTTGTTGATGTTGGCAAAAGTCATTTATTTAATGATGCCAGGAATACTAGGCCCTGTTCTTTATTGGCATGGAATCCTAAAACATCCGGGAGTAGTTTAAAAATTAATGCATGCCGTTGAAACTTACATATTGGCATAGTTTTATTTTCCCATCATAAGGTAGATGATATTTTAAAGGTATTATATAGTAATAGTCACCAGAAGCCAATTAAAACCACTAGGATTCTATCATAAACCTGTTTGGTGGCATAAATAATTGATATGTGGAAATAAAGCAGCATTTTCTGGGCAGGGGCCTGCTGTACAGACCTTGGTAGCGTTAGCAATCTCTCTTCTGTGAACCAGGGGGCGATTTCTGGGCATAATATCACCTGGATTTTAAAAACTTAATAATAAGGCCACACACGCATTTTAAAAAAAAACTTCCCTTGCCTATGGAGACAGAGAGGAGATAGTGATGTTATTTTCAGGTGTTTGAGCTTCTTAGAGAAAAAGAAACAAATACCAGACTCCTCAGGAGCTAGGTGCGAATGGAATAAATTGAGGCACTCCAGTGACACATCCAGCTTGTTTTAAATGATGTGATTAAAAAGGACATCTGAGAACAAATTTATGAAGTTGTTATGGCAACTGAAATACTTGGATTGAAATGTGTGTATCTAAAACATGAAAGATTGCAGGAAGCCGGAGAAACAAGCACAGCATTGTGTTTGGGAAAGGCGATTGAACAGTGGTAGCCAAATATTATTCCTCCGTCGGTCATCCTTCAGGGTAACTGCCTCGGTTTCCACTTTTAAAAACGTATGGTGATTGATGCTTTCATGGACTGTGCTTTGCCCCAAGTCCCCAAGCCTTGTACCAGCGTTTGCTCATTGGTCGTTTGACCTGTTGAGAACACAGTCTCTGTATTGTGTTCAATGCAGGCATGCATTTAGAGTTGCCTCCGCATCTACCCATTAAGTTTAAACTCCTGTGTTCTCATATTAACATCCATGTTTGTGAATAGTGTCTCTAGTCTTTTCATTCACTAACTCCCCCAATTCTAACCCACCAATGGCCACCAACAAACAGCCACACTCAAAGGAGTCAAAATATTTAAATATTCCCTAGATAGGATTCTTTGCTCTGTTCTAAAAGCTATATATCCCATCTATATAATTTTATTCTATTTTAATTTATCATGGTTTAAAAATTTTTCTTACCAGTACTTGTAAGAGTATTGAATAATTGTTTCTTTAAATCACAGGCAAGGATATTTAAAATTAACGTACAAATGTGTATCGCAGTGTGTTGAAAAATCAGTATTTTAAGTCACATCTAGAATGCTTCCGATTTTTTCCATCATTAGATTTCAGATACATACAGTGTCCAAAAAATTGTTTTTAAAAAATGTTAGTACAAATTTCTTGCAGTATATTTTGGGTTTTTCACTTTCAATGAAAAAATAGGTGTCAATTATAATGATTTTAGTAGACCATCCCATAAAAAAAATGCTATTTTAATTGAAAAAAATTTTTGACAAAACATACATTTACACCAAAAAATTTAAACAAAATAATTTCTTCTTTAACGATATTGATCGTTGAATGTTGATTACCAAGTTATTTGGTCTCCTTAATTTGAAGCATACTACTCTTTACTTTGAATAGTCTTAATCCCTAAAGCAAAGCAAAAAGAGAAAAAAATGTAGACTTTCCAGAAAATTGTAATTCCCTTAAACCATGAATTAGAACTTTTTACTCTTACTGCAGTTACTGTAGTTTTTTTAGTTAAACATGAGGGTACAATGAAACAGCTTCTTTTTTGTGATAGATTGTTTTCCTAATTCTTGAAAGACTGAGATCAAAACATTTTTCTATTCTGTTGCAAAATTAACTGTTGTTACTCTCTCAGACCAGTTATTCACTCTAAATGTCTTTTTAAACCTGTGTATTTGTTTTTCCATCCCTTTGTGCATGTCCACATGGAAGTGATTCCATCTTAATATAACTTTTTTATTTTGAAAGCCCATAGATTGAAGATGATATAATCGTAGTAATAATAAGGATGCCCCAAGTGTGTTAAACATAAGAATTTGGGGTCTTCATTATGGAAATAGATTTCCTTTTTCCTTTCTTTAGTCTTTCCGTTTTAAGGACTTTTTTTTTTAAAGTATGATTTTGGTGCTTCCAAATTGGTTGCTATTTTATTTCAGGTGGGTCATTTGATAGTTTGTTGATGTTTTCAAGGTCTCTAAACAAAGTCTGATGTGTTAACAGTCTTATTAACGATGTTAAAATAGAATTAACAGCTTGTGGATGCCTCCAGAGCACAATAGCCTGTCAGCCTCCCCTGCCCCCTTATAAATTGTGCCCCTGCTGTCATCCCTTTGTTTCAGGCCCAATCAGCAAACTAAACTTTTGTGGAGAGAGAAGGCAGTTCAAGTGTTTCTGCCGCAGCTGAAGGGAGGAGCTAATGTGGAATTTATTGGGAGACCAATCAGTGCTGGAGGGAAGAATGACCCCAAATTGGAAGAAGGACTTTGTTGACCCCCTTGGCTCCCTGACCTTTCCTCGCTATTTTGTCCCTTTAAAGAGGTTTACTTTGGTTGTCGTTTACTTTGTGATGCTTTCAGTAAAAGCCCCAGAAGTTTTAAAAGTTTTGGATTTAAGATCCCTCTCAGGACAGATTTAATTGTGCTGTGTGATTTTGAGTAACTTGAGTAGATGTTAACATTCAGAATTATTTTTTAAAAATCTGACACAAGCTATTAATATTTTTTTAAAGGGGTAGAATTTCATTGATTCTCTTGAGCCAAAATAGATTCTAAATCTCTTCTAGTATCTCTTTCCTGTAGTTACTTTCATTGAGAACCAGATTAGTTACCGATGTTAGACCATTGGTTCTATTTCGTTGAATTATGCTTTAAAAAATAGATTTGTGTATTCCAAGTCTTTAAAACTTTTTTCTTTTTTTTGGTGGGGGGCGGTCAGGCAATAATTATAGTGAGTGAGAAACAAATATTTTTAGAGGAACCCTTATTTTTTTCATTAGTATTACTAGTAACAAATTTGACAAATTGTCACATTTTAAAGTACAGATTTATGGGATAGCCTGACAAATGGATACCACTTTTCCTTTGCTACTGTCCAATTTAATAATTTATAAAGTGTTGCATATTTGAGCATTACACCAATTTTGGTAAGGGATAATGAGACGTTATTAAGAATTAAGTATTTTTCAGATTGCTTGAGAACTTTCCTTGTTCCCTTATCAGCATTCTTCTCACTTGTAGTGTGGTTTGTTGCTTATATTTACTCCGCAACCGGCCACTGTTCAAGGATCAAGGACTTCTAACAGTGCTGAGGTCCGAGATGGTCACTGCTGGTACAAAAAAAAAAAAAAAAAAAAAAAAAACTCAGGCTACATGCAGGACACTAAATATGTTCTTCAAACCAAGGTTAAACAAAATTACTCAAATGTAACCAAATACAGGGAATGAGATGCAGTTAATGAATTATGGCTTTGAAATATGATCATTTGCCAAAGAATATGCTGTGATGAAAATGGAGCAGTGTAAACTCAGCACTTTTAGCTCATAGTGAGCTGCTCAGGTAAACCCCGAGGGGAATACTTCCTTCTACTTAATAAACCCTAAAGATAGGCATCCATTGATTGAACAGTGTCTGAAACTGGAGCAAACAGGGGGTCGTCTGATACTAGCCCCGTGTATGGGTATAAATAATGTTTTCCAGTTGACATCCTTGAGTTGTGCTGCTTGATTAGGGCCCCTTTACCTGGCTGAGGAAGAATGTCTCTGCAGTAGTTCTCCCTGAACAGTAACTGCTTGGTACCTTTACCCACAGTGTCCATTGCTGCCCATCCCCATCCCACGTCTAGTGTGCCCTCACATTCCACTGCTGGTCAGCAGAACCATCTTGTCAGAAAGTGTCACCAAGCCCTTTTTTGGTGTGCCCGCTAAATGAGCACTCCAGGCTGTGGAGTTGGGGACATGCCTCAGTTTGTGGGCACCATGCTGCCTGCCTGTTGAGACCAAGCATCGATACTGTGTGTCTACCTGATGAAGGCGTCCAGTATGTGTCTTCATAACTTGGGGACACTAAGAAAACCAAAGGGATTAGAAACAAAGAGAGCTAGTCACCTTTGTGCGGAAGCCAGCTGGCATCTCACAAGGACAACCTACAACCTGAGCCGCTGCATCCTCACTGAATCTGGGCCCCTAGGGACCCCGTTTTACTCCTGCTCTCCTGGAGCTTATTACGGGCCTGGCTACCAAAGGGAAAGAGGGGAAAATAGACCAGGAGTCTTATGCTAGAACCATTTATTTTGTTTCAGGTGATGCAGACAGAGATAAAACTGCAAATTTAATAAAACTTTAATAATCAGTACAATGTTTCTCCTTAAGAACTTGGTAAATAGCATTTATCTTTCAAGAGTTCTTTCTTTTTGTAATTGTTTTATAAACTTAAAGGGAAAAGAGAAAAAGTCAGTGGTTCCAGCATTTGCTTTAGTCACTGACTTAAATGAATTATAACTCTTGACCACTGACGTTTACCAAGATAAATCAGTGGTCATAGATGTCGAGCTTGATGTCTCTTCGGCTCTGGGACCAGTCCTCTTGGACAAAAGTTTTCCTGTGTTCTTAGAATTCTGAACTGGCTACAGCAACTTTTAGGAAAATAAAGGTTACAAAAAATTTTTCTGACAATTTGTTTGCTTTTGCATTTTCAAATTCGTGAAATGGAGAGATAATTTTTCTTTAGAATCTTTGTAATTCCCTGAAGCAGATACTTTAAAGCCAATTGCAAAATGCTGCTTTAGAAATAATCCATATAAACATGTTTCTCTATTTAACCACAAGGGAGATTTGGAGAATGGATGTTTTATTTTTTCAGTAGTTTTTGTTCTATAAAAATATTAAATTGCTGTTATGATTATTAAAGATACCTTTGCATAATACTTTATAATTTCCATGTACTTTTATAAACACTATTACATATAATCTTTGAATGAGTTCTGCAGGAAGATATTATTATCCTGGTTTTGTAGGTAAAGAAACAATAAATGCACACATTCATAACATGCCACATAGTGCCAGCTTTGTACCGCCAGAAAACGTTTTAAGAAATAGATTTGGTATGTAAAATAGCTAGAAAACACAACACAAATTTGGAACGAAGAAGTTATTTTGATTCCATATGATCTCTGTAAAATATGACCAAAAAAAAAAAAACCAGGAGAATAAAATCATCTGATAATGTGCAGTTCCTTTTTTAGTACATAATTAGATGAATCTTTTTATGATTGCTTAGTTTTCATGTTATTAAAATACCATAATTGCCCCATAATTATAGCATAATAAATATTAAAATAACACTTTTAATTTTTAAGACAAATTATAATCACAATATTATAGCAGAAGAATGTTTTTCAGTTATAAAGTGGTTTGGTTAAAATATGATTTTTTTCTTCTAAAAATCCCAAAATGGCCAAAATATACTTAAAAATATATTTGTTGTATATATTTTTATTTAAAAGTAATTTTCTCCCACTTGTTAAAGATTAAGCGGCATAAGTATTTGTTTTGGGGCAATTCACTGCCGACATTCAGAAACAGAACTGTGTTATTGGGCACAGGAAAATCTGATTAGTGTTTCTAAGAATTAGTATAGCACAGCAAGACAGGGAAGCACTCCAAAGTGCTAAAGGTTAAAAGCAATTTATAAAAACCAGAAAAAGACCTTATTTGCTAAAAAAAAAAAAAAAAGAAAGAAAAGAAAAGGAAAGAAATGCATATTTCTTAATCATTAAAATTGTCTAAGTGATATTCTTGAATATTTTTCATAATGTTTTCATATTATTTTCATAAAAATACTTTGGTTGAGGGCAGCAGCAGAGGAGGAAGAATTAATATAAGAAAGAAAACGAAAAATTTTCCTATTTTACAAGATCCAAAATCCTATGAATATAGTTTTTATTGAAAACAATTATTAAACTTTTACACAGTAATCCTGAGAAAAGTCTCCACATATGGTCCCAAAGGTTAAAAGAAAACCCAAAACTCCTCTGGGGAAATAATCATTTCATGAAAAGCTGTCTATTTGGAATTTCACTGAAGACACTCTGAGAATCAAATCGAGCTTAATTTCTGTCTTTGTGCTAATGAAATATACATTTTGCATATTCTAGAAGTTTAGAGGAGGCATTATATGTCCATGGTTTTCTTTAAACAACTCTTAACATCAAAATGGTCAAACTGTTGGACTGATTCATGTTAGATAAAACAGATGGGATTCTCAGATCGTGCACCGTTCAGCCGTTTGATGGAATTCGCGCCACCCTGACCAGCGAGCCCAGATGGCGCTTAAATCTGTCACTCTTTAACGACCCTACTGTTTTTTAAAAATATTTTTATATTTGAGCTCATTCAGTTAATCTGAGAGATTAATCTTTTCTAAGATACGTCTGGGGAGGGCTTTACTGAGGGTTTCACTTGGAGTAGCTGAGGGAGAGTAGGAAGAATGATGAGGCCTCTTGGACACAGGACCACTTGCTAGAAGGAACCTGGGGAAGAAGGGCTGGTGGTCCTTGGGCTTTGGGATATTTTTGAGGCAACAAGGCTGAGAAGCGCACATGAAGAGTGGTAGTGACGGGTTAAGGGAAGAGGGGATGGATGGGGAGGGCCTGGTGCAGGAAGGTGGAGGTGAACGCTGACATGGCGCAGGCACGGTACAGCACTTACCAAGCTTAGATCTCAGTAAGGGGCCAAGTGCCGGCTGTGAACACACCTGAGTGGCTTTAGGCAGCCTGACCCTCACTGCATGGGGATGACTTGGTGGGTGTGCCCCCGGTGCAGAGCCCAAGATGGCTCCAGTGTGGTAAGCCTCTGGGTTGGCTCTGGAAAAGAACCTGTTCTGCACCACAACTCTCACAAATCTCATGGGTTTTTTTTTTCCCTGTAGGTTTTTTTCCCCTTTCTTAAGTTGTTACTTCAAGCCAGTCAGCCTGCTGAAATGCTTCAGTCATTTGGGGTGTAAGATCTTGGCCAGCCCCTCCCTCCTGAATCTCTAACCTTGGATACATTTGCAGAGTGGCTTGGAATTGCTTTCTGTTCCTGCTGGGGTAAGAAAGGGAAAAATGATGGTTTTTCATTATGCACACATGGTATTTTTTTCCCGCATTTGAATCAGATGTAGCAGGTGTCAAAATATGGTACAGAATTTACAGTATTAATGTGAAAATTTCTACTGTCCCAGAAAGCCATCAGAAATGGACAAACCGACCTATGTTAACAAAAGTAAAAATGCTCTGCTGTCTTTAAAGATGTTCCTGGTGATATCTGGGCTGCTCTGTGCTAGTTTTTCTGGGGATCATGTGATGCTGGCCAGACTTGGGGGTCTTGTGGAAGGCAGCGGATGCCTCTCACCCTGCATAGAACACGGGTCCAAATGTCTTGTGCCCACCTGAGTGTCTACGCACTGAAGATACGTTAGAGGTCTGCTTTAGAGAGGTTTTCCTCCTAAATTAAGGATCTGTGACCTTCACATAGACCCAAAAGTGAGCCGAGAAGCAAATTGTGTTGGGAGGTTCTTTTGGAAGATGTGGGGCTTTGGGGGTCTTGGGGACTGGGGGACTGTCAGAAGTCACTGCTCTAGTAGAACATGGTGGGAGCTAATAACAACTTCTCCACAGCAACGCCACATGTAACCATCCCTTGAGGATGGAGCCACGTATGCTGTAAACAGAGTGGAAGAACATCAAGCTCATAACTTGTCATTCTCATCGTAAATCTGCTGTAAGCGTGCAACAGTCATGGTTTCCCCCTCCCCACCCACATCCACATAGGGACATTATGGAAAGGACTACAGTATAGTCCTACTTAAAGAATCTTGCCTTTTTTTTTTTTTTTTAGAAAATAAACAATTGCTAGAAGAGTGGAGAGATCACCTGCATCTAACTCTGTGCAGGTTTAGGACTCTGTGTAATCAGTAAGATAGAGAGAAAGGGTTTCTACTGGCCTCAAAATCCTAGTAGTTTTGGGTGTTTACAGAGTACAATTGAACATTTTAAGGGAAGCAACTTGTGGTGCCTGCATTGAAAGTTATTCTGATGAAGTTATGGAATGCATTTGATATTATCTAAAAAACAAATTTCCTACTTTTTTTGATTCAGTTAGATATTTCTAATAGTCAAAATAAACATTCTTTCTTAAATTTTACTAGTCAACTCATTTCATACTCACCTGATTCCCTCTAAAAACACAAATCTTTCTAATATTCCAGTTGGCAAGTGTTCTGTTTTAGAACAAAAGGATAGGTGGGAGGATTGATTGAGGTCAGGAGTTGGAGAACAGTCTGGGCAACATGGTGAAACCCTGTCTCTACATAAAATACAAAAAGCCATATGTGGTGGCAGGTGCCTGTAGTCCCAGCTACTTGGAAGGCTGAGGTGGGAGGATCGTTTGAGCCCAGGAGGCAGAGGTTGCAGTGATCCAAGATCATGCCACTGCACTCCAGCCTGGGCAACAGAGTGAGCCCTTGCCTTAAAAAAATTTTTTTTAAAAATCTTTAATAGAACACTGGTGGCTGGGCATGGTGGCTCACGCCTGTAATCCCAGCACTCGGAGGCCAACAAGGGTGTATCACCTGAGGCCAGGAGTTCAAGACCAGCCTGACCAACATGGCTAAACCCCATCTCTACTAAAAATATAAAAATTAGCTGGGTGAGATGGCAGTTGCCCATGAATCTCAGCTACTCAGGAAGCTGAGGCAAGATAATCACCTGAATCTGGGAGGTGGAGGTTGCAGTGAGGTGAGATTATGCCACTGCACTCCAGCCTGGGTGACAGAGCGAAATTCTATCTCAAAAAAAAAAAAAAAAAAAAAATTGGCTATTTGAACAAGATGAATGTGTTTTGGTAGATAGAAGAAAAATGAGAACTATCACTTGTCACTGCTGATGTCTAAATCCCCTCCCTGGGCATGAGGATGGCACAACAGCACAGCAACCCCAGCGTGCCCAGCTTCTGGGATGCCAAGCTGGGGGTGGCCTGGCCAGGTCCGAGGTGCTGGAGCCAATCCAGAAAATAGGATGAAGGGATGAAACCACACTCCAAGGCCATGATATGGTTGAATCAAGGTGTTCATCTAGGTGAAGAGCGCAGAAGCCAGATTCACTAGGGGCTCCAGGGCAGGACAAGCTGGTTCTGGGAGGGGGGAAGGCAGGAGGCAGATCCCCAAGAAGTGTGGGCAGATCTAGGGGTGCCTTTATAGGTCTTCAGCTTTTTTTTGTGTGTGTGTGTGACGGGGTTTCACTCTGTCACCAGGCTGGAGTGCAGTGGCGCGATCTCGGCTCACTGCAACCTCCACCTCCCGGGTTCAAGCAATTCTCCTGCCTCAGCCTCCCAAGTAGCTGGGACTACAGGCATGTGCCACGATGCCCCGCTAATTTTTTTGTATTTTTAGTAGAGATGGGATTTTACTATGTTGACCAGGATGCTCTCAATCTCTCAACCTCATGATCTGCCTGCCTCGGCCTCCTAAAGTGCTGGGATTACAGGTGTGAGCTGCCATGCCTGGCCAGGTCCTCAGCTTTGAATGGGGAGTGAGGCATTAGGGGCATGGAGACATGTGAAGAATTCTCACTTGTCCTTTCTTCCTTCTAGAGCCTTCTCTAGCCATTTGCAAAAATCCCACAAGCACGTTATGCAGTCATTTTTTTAAGAATTGGAGAGAGGGGAGAGGTGGGATGTGGGGGAGGGTGTCATAAGCCTTGAGAATGTTAGATATTCCAAAGAACCTTAGCTTTCCAAATAGGAAATGTAGAGTTGGGTGGTAGTTTCAAATCATTATTTCATTTTCTTTACCTCTGAAAAGATTTCTTAATTTACTGAGAGCCTACCTTCAATCGCATGGATATTGTAAATTTTCTTTTTCATTCCCCATGAAGATTGCTATTTTTAGCTTTTAAGAGCTGTTACTCATGACTAAGATACAAACAGTTTTCTGCACCCCACACAGCATATATCTCATGATTAGTGACAGGGTTCCTAGAACTGCAAGACAAGTTTTGCTGTTGGGCTTACTCAATCTGTTAAGTTTCCTTATAGGCATATTTTTTCATTCTATTGTTTTAGCGAGGGGCCTGTTAGAAATTTCCATGTGTATAAATGATACTTTAAGAAGTGGGTACAGGCTGAGTGCCATGGCTTACACCTATAATCCCAGCACTTTGGAAGGCCGAGGCAGGCAGATCACTTGAATTCAGGTGTTTGAGACCAGCCTGGCCAACATAGTGAAACCCCGTCTCTACTAAAAAATGTATGAAAATTAGCCGGGTGTGGTGGCGTGCACCTGTAGTCCCAGCTACTCAAGAGGCTGAGGTATGAGAATTGCTTGAACCCGGGAGGCGGAGGTTGCAGTGAGCTGAGATCATGCCACTGCACTGCAGGCTGGGCGACAGAGCAAAACTCCATCTTAAAAAAAAAAAGAGCGGGGCGCAGTGGTCCATGCCTATAGTCCCAGCTACTTGGGAGGCTGAGGTGGGAGGATCACCTGAGCCCAGGAGTTTGAGGCTATGGTGAGCTATGATTGCATCTATGAATAGTCACTGCAGTCCAGCCTGAGCAAAATAGCTAGACCCTGTCTCTAAAAAAACTAAAAATTAAATTTAAGAAGTTCTTCACCATCCAAGTTGCGTTACGTGGAATTTCCCACAGCAGTTTCCTGAGACAAAACTTGTTTATGTTGCCTGAAACAAAACTTACCTGCAGTTTCTCGACACATGCTCTAAAAACAGGCATCTACTGGCCTGTTTTAGGATTTAGGAATCTCTGCTCTGCCCTTCTTTCAACTATCCAAATGAAAAACAAGAATGTGGCTGGGCGCGGTGGCTCAAGCCTGTAATCCCAGCACTTTGGGAGGCCGAGACGGGCGGATCACGAGGTCAGGAGATCGAGACCATCCTGGCTAACCCGGTGAAACCCCGTCTCTACTAAAAAATACAAAAAAACTAGCCGGGCGAGGTGGCGGGCGCCTGTAGTCGCAGCTACTCTGGAGGCTGAGGCAGGAGAATGGCGGGAACCCGGGAGACGGAGCTTGCAGTGAGCTGAGATCTGGCCACTGCACTCCAGCCTGGGCGACAGAGCGAGACTCCATCTCAAAAAAAAAAAAAAAAGAAAAAGAAAAGCAAGAATGTTGTAACATTTCATATTTGTGAACATTTCCTCTATTACTGACTTTTTTGAATTTTACAATTTGTTTTTGGCGAAAACAACAGCAACAACAAAAATACGATTTAATTGCAAAATTGACCCCCTGATCTTAGCTAGACTTTCCGTGGTCCTTTTCTACCATTCAGCTCGACCTTCCGCCCATGGAAGGTCTCTGCTCCTTGGGAATACTGGGCCATGAAACATGTCAGTATTTTCCATGGTCTTTACTTTATGCTTGCTCCCCTTCCATTCTTCAAACAGCAAGCCAGAGAATCAGATCATGTCACCTTCCTACATATCTTTCAAAATATCCCATTGAACTTGGAATACAATCCCTCCTCCTCACTGTGGCCACCGAAGCCCTGCATTGCTGGCTCCTGCTGACCTCTCCAGCAACATCTTATGGCACTGTCTCCCCCGTCCTCTGCCCTTGTGACACACTGGTCTCCTTTCAGTGCCTGCAGTATGCAGCGAGCTAGTTCCTGCCTCAGGATTGTTGCACTAGCTAGTTCTGCTGCTGGATTCTTTCTGTAGCTGGCTCCTTCTCCTCTTGAGGCCCTAAAGCCTTCCCTACCATCCTATTAGAGGACTCTTATCCTCAGCCCCCTGCCATGATTATCTCTCACAGCATCCTGTTTCTTTCCTTAATGGCATTTATCACAGTCTGTCCATTTTTGTGTTTTGTTTTCTCGTATAATGTTTGTCTTCCCTACTGCAGGCCAAAGAGTTTGAACTGAGCAGGGAGTTGCTACTGAAGTGTTTGATCAGGGGAGGGTATGATTGCACTTTAAGGAGATTGATCTATAGCCGTGGACAAAATATATTTAAGGGCTTGGTGAAGGCAAGGGAGAGACTGAAACAGAAAAGCTAAGAATAGAAAACTACTGTAGGCTGGGCACGGTGGCTCACACCTATAAGCCCAGCACTTTGGGAGACCGAGGTAGGCAGATCACTTGAGGTCAGGAGTTCAAGACCAACCTGGCCAAAATGGTGAAACCCCATCTCTACTAAAAATACAAACATTAGCCAGGTGTGATGGTGCGTGCCTATAATCCCAGCTACTTGGGAGACTGAGGCAGGAGAATCGCTTGAACCTAAGAGGCAGAGGTTGCAGTGAGCCGAGATCACACCATTGCACTCCAGCCTGGGTGACAGAGCAAGACTCTTTCTCAAAAAAAAAAAAAAAAAAAAAGAAAAAAGAAAAGAAAAGGAAAAAAAAGGTACTGCAAAAGTCCTCATAGTAGGTGACAGGGACTCAAACTGGTAGGTTAGAAGGGATGTGTGAGAGACTACCCTTGTGCCTGGACTCACATCCCCGACTTGCGCACCTCCCTCCCAAGCACACAGTCCCCTTCTCACGTCCTCGCGCTCACTCCACCCTTTACCATCTCCTTTAGGGTGTCACCTCTGAGGCAGGCACTACAGGCCTCCTGAGTGATTCTTGAGTGATGGGTATGTCTCACGTCTTTTTGACGATGATACAGTTCCTTTATACAGAGCCGTATTGTTATTAGCTGTCATCCCTCTTGTTAGAGCCCTTCTCAAGGAAGAATAATACACTGTAGGTGACTCCTGGAATCTTTTTCTTTGGGAATTTCTCTTTCTTTTCTTTTTTTTCTTTCTTTCCTTTTTTTTTTTTTTTTTTTTTACAGGGTCCCACTCTGTTACCCAGGCTGGAGTGCCAGAATGCAATGCAACCGCAAACTTCTGGGCTCAGGTGATCCTCCCACTTCAGCCTCCAGAGTAGCTGAGACAACAGGCATGCACCACTGTGCCTAGCTGCCTGCCAGTTTTTCTTTACTGGGTGAGTGTAAGTATCTAAAAATCCATAAGACATGAAATTGAGAGTCTCTCTTCTCTGTCACCTAGTGTATTTCAGGGCTATAATAAATATTATACAGGGCTGGGCATGGTGGCTCGCACCGATAATTCCAGCACTTTGGGAGGCTTCGGCAAGTGGATCGCTTGAGCCCAAGAGTTCGAGACCAGCCTGGGCAATATGGTGAAACCCCATCTCTACAAAAAAACAAAAAACAAAAAAAATTAGCCAGGCGTGGTGGTGTGTGCCTATAGTCCCAGCTTCTCGGGAGGTGTGAGGATCACTTGAGCCCAGGAGGTTGAGGCTGCAGTGAGCTGTGATCATGCCACCACACTCCAGCCTGGGGAACAGAGCAAGACCCTATCTCAAAAAATATGTATTAAGCAGCAACAATAACATTTTACCTCATTTTTCTCCACTGTTCACTTTGGAAATCTGTGTGGCAAAAATTTATGCCCTTAACCCTTAAAGTTATTGGCAGGGGAAGGGCACATGGGATCTTTAGCGGTCCTTCATCCATGTGCCCAATGGGTATTGAGGAGTGCCCATGTTCAGGGCACTGGGGAGATCCACCCATGAACAGAACCAAAATCTGCCCCCCCCCCGAGCTTACATTTTAGCGGGCTGATGGTAACAACAGAGATAAATAAGTTGGTCATGGAGAATTTTAGAAAGTGTCCAGTGTCATGGTGCAACAGAAGAGGTGCAACAGGGGCCAGGCATAGTAACACGCCTGTAATCCCAGCACTCTGGGAGACTGAGGTAGGCAGATCACCTGAGGTCAGGAGTTCGAGACCAGCCTGGCCAGCATGGTGAAACCTTGTCTCTACTAAAAATACAAAAACTAGCCAGGCATGATGGTGCACACCTGTAATCCCAGCTACTCAGAAGGCTGAGGCAGGAGAATCACTTGAACCCGGGAGGTAGAGGTTGCAGTGAGCCGAGATTGCACCACTGCACTCCAGCTTGGGCAACAGAGCGAGACTCTGTCTCAAAAAAAAAAAAGAAAAGAAAAGAAAAGAAATGGTGCAGCAGGGGCAAAGGAAATGAGGGGAGGCAGGATGCTATTTTAAATAGGGGGTAAGGATAGGCCCCACTGAGAAGGTAATATCTGAGCAAAAGTTTGAAGGAGAGGAAGGACTTAGCCTTGAATACTTTTGAGGAAGCATGGTCTAGGCAGAGCAGCCCTGTGTGTCCATGGTTAGCAAGGAGGGCTGTGGGTTAGTGTGGAGTGACGGGTCCGCAGCAGTGGAGATGAGACCAGAGGGGGAACCAGAGGCCAGATCGCTGGAAAGATGTTGGCTTTACTCCAGGTGGAATGGGGAGCCATTGCAGAGGTTTTAAACAGATCCCTCCAGAAGTTGTGTTAAGAATACCATGTAGGAGACGAGGGTTGAAGTGGGGAGACCCATCAGGAGATAGTTGATGTGAGCCAGGTGAGAGCTGATGGTGTCTCAAACTGAGTGAGATGTACCTGGGACATGTTTTGAAGCAGAATCAATGAGAGTTCCTGGTGGGTTGAGTGTTTCTCAGTTGGAAATAAAAGAGGAATCAAGGATGACTGTCAAGGTTTTTGGTTTGCGTGACTGGAGGGAAAGAGTGGCTTTCAAGATGGGTTTGGCAATAAATGGAGCATGCTTTTGTTGGGGGTAGGGATGGAGGTCAAGAGTTCAGCTTTGGACATGTTGAATTTAAGATAGCTACTAGAAATCTTTTTTTGTTTTGTTTTTGAGATGGAGTCTTGCTCTGTCACCTAGGCTGGAGGGCAATGGCATGATCTTGGCTCACTGCAATCTCCGCCTTGCAGGTTAAAGCGATTCTCCTGCCTCAGTCTCCTGAGTAGCCGGGATTACAGGCATATGCCACCGTGCTCGGCTATTTTTTGTATTTTTAGTAGAGACGGTTTCACCATGTTGGCCAGGCTGGTCACGAACTCCTGACCTCGTGATCCGCCCATCTCGGCCTCCCAAAGTGCTGGGATTACAGGCATGAGCCACTGTGCCCAGCTGATAGCTACTAAAATTCTAAGTGGAGGTATGAAGTAGGCAGTTTGGGGGAGAGAGGCTGGGTCTGGAGATGTACATGTGGAGCTGTTGGCAGATAAATGGTATTTAAAATCTGGGTGGGGTCACCTAGGAATGGACCCAGAGTTGACTGAGCAGTCACACCCCATTTCCCCACGAAGACCTCAGCCCAAGGCAACCACTAATCTATCTTCTGTCTTAATGTTGGACACTCCAACATTAAGGGATGCGTAAGAAGAAGTGGCGGGGGGCGGGGGGACCCAGCAAAAGAGATGGGGAAGTCGCCAGCAGTAAGCTAGGATGACTACCAAGGAGTGTGTGTCCTGGGAACCAAGTGAAAACAGTACAGCAAGTTGGGAGGGGGTGATTGCACCAGATGCTGCTGACACTGGATCAGATAATTAGGAAACCAAGAATTGGCTATTGAAAGCTGGATGCAGGGGCGCTTGTCTACAAGTCCAGCCGTCAGGAGACAGATGCAAGGATGGCATGAGCCCAGGAGTTCGAGGCTGCAGAGCACAATGATTGCTCCTGTGAATAGCTGCTGCACTCCAGTCTGGGCAACATAGCCAGACCAGACTCTGTCTCTTGAAAAAATAAAAATTGGCTATTGGATTTAGCCACGTGGGGGTCATGGGTGACCTTGACAAGAGCAGATTTGCTAGAAGCATGGAATGGATTTTTCCCAATATTCCTCCTCTTCAGAGGCAGACAATATTTAAATAAAACCGTATTTGGAGTACTCATCAGGCTTTAATATTGACGCTGCATCTTCTGCTGTCACTTACATAAAGGGGATCAGGACCACTGCATTACAGATGTGACTGTTTCTACCTTATATATGTATACCCTATATGTGTATATACTTTATGTGTCTATATCAGCTTCTTTGAGATGTAATTTACATCTCATACAGTTCACCTATTTAAAGTATACAGTTCAGTGAATTTAATGGTTTTTAGTCTATTCAGTGTTGTGCAACCATCACCATGATTAATTTTATTACTATCACTGTTTCTTCAGCCCCAAAAGAAACCCTGTTCCCATTAGCAGTCACTCTTCCTTTTCCCCCAAAACCCTCAGTCCTAGGCAACCACTAGTCTACTTTCTGTCTCTCTATATTTGCCGATTCTGGACTCTTCATATACATGAAATCATACAATATGTGGTCTTTTTGTGACTGGCTTCTTTCACTTAGTGTAATGTTTTTAAGCTTCATCCAAGTTGTAGCATGTGGCAGTACTCCATTCCTTTTTAGGGCCAAATAATATTCCACTGTATATACTAATATATACCATATTTTATTTACTCATTGATTAGTTGTTGGAAATTTAGGTTATTTCTACTTTTTTTTTTTTTTTTTTTTTTTTTGAGACGGAGTTTGGCTCTGTCTCCCAGGCTGGAGTGCAGTGGCCGGATCTCAGCTCACTGCAAGCTCCGCCTCCCGGGTTTACACCATTCTCCTGCCTCAGCCTCCGGAGTAGCTGGGACTACAGGCGCCCACCATCTCGCCCGGCTAGTTTTTTGTATTTTTAGTAGAGACGGGGTTTCACCGTGTTAGCCAGGATGGTCTCGATCTCCTGACCCCGTGATCCGCCCATCTTGGCCTCCCAAAGTGCTGGGATTACAGGCTTGAGCCACCGTGCCCGGCCGGTTATTTCTACTTTTTAGCTATTAGGAATAATGCTGCTATGAACATTTCTGTACACATTGTTGTATGGATATGTTTCTTCTGGGGTTATACTTAGGAATGGAATTAGAGTGCAATAGCACGATCTCAGCTCACTGCAACCTCCACCTCCAGGGTTCAAGTGATTCTCATGCCCCAGCCCCCCAAGTAGCTGGGATCACAGGCACTGTGCCTCCACACCTGGCTAATTTTTTTGTATTTTTAGTAGAGATGGAGTTTCATTGTGTTGGCCATGCTAGTCTCGAACTCCTACCCTGAGGTGATCTGCCCACCTTGGCCTCCCATGGTGCTGGGATTACAGGCATGAGCCACCACCCCTGGCCACTGACTGACTGACTGACTTCTTTCTTTCTTTCCTTCTTTCTTTCCTTCCTTCCTTCCTTCCTTCCTTCCTTCCTTCCTTCCTTCCTTCCCTCCTTCCCTCCCTCCCTCCCTCCCTCCCTTTTTTTTTTTTTCCTTTTCTTTCTCTCTCTCTTCCCTCCTCTCCCCTCCCCTCCTGTCTTCTCCTCTCTTTCCTACAGAGTTTCACTCTTGTCACCCAGGCTGGAGTGCAGTGGCGCAATCTCGGCTCCCTGCAACCTCCACCTCACTTGTTCTCATGCCTTAGCCTCTCAAGTAGCTGGGATTACAGGCATCTGTCACCAGGCCTGGCTAATTTTTTTTTTTTAAGTAGAGACGGGATTTCACCATTTTGGCAAGGCTGGTCCCAAACTCCTGACCTCAAGTCGCTTCAGCCTCCCAAAGTGCTGGGATTACAGGCATGAGCCACCACACCCAGCCTTCTCCATTCTTTTTTTTTTTTTTTTTTTTTTGAGATGAAGTTTTGCTCTTGTTGCCCAGGCTGGAGTACAATGGCACAATCTTGACTTACCTCCACCTCCACCTCCCGGGTTCAAGCGATTCTCCTGCCTCAGCTTCCCGAGTAGCTGGGATTACAGGCATGCCCCACCACGCCCAGCTAATTTTGTATTTTTAGTAGAGACGGGGGTTTTTCCCTGTTGGTCAGGCTGGTCTTGAATTTCTGACCTTGGGTTATCCACCTGCCTGCAAGAGTGCTGGGATTACAGACATGAGCCACCGCTCCCAGCCCTTCATTCTTAATAATATTCCCAAATGTTTTATAGATAAATACTGCCACAATTCAGAACTAGAGGTTAAAAAGCAAAACAAAACAAAACAAAACAAAAACGGACAAAAGTTGAAAAGTAGAGTTGAGAGCACAAATTGTCCCCTTTTCTTTCCTTGGTCCTTAGGTTCTTAGACCTGTGTCAGCCGTAATTACTGTTGAATGTGAGTCCTGTGTATATGGTCATTTTTATTTTTTCTGTTCCTGGAGGTAGTGCAATAAGTCACCTCAAAAAGGGCAGAGAATGAGGGAGAGAATCTACCTGCATTGGCTTATTGAAAAGATTGGATTATTTCAGAATCCAGATCATTGTTTACTTTTAGCTGCATAAAAACATCCAAGTAGATTTTCTTGTAGCCTCTCCAAGATAAAGATGCCAGAAACGGCAGCCAAATACATTGACTTTGAGATTAAAAAAAAAAAAAAAGCTTGTAATTGCCTATCACTCCTTGGATTTACTTCTGGGGAGCACCAATTAAAAATCTCAAAACACGTGGCTTTTTCAGTAAAATTATATTAATGTAGAGGAAGAGTTTTTATTAAATATGAGTGCACGTGTGTCTGTGTGTGTGTTTTAAACGTTTCCATAATGAGTTCCCAAGTGCTTTTTTGGCAGTGGTTATTAAAGCTTGTGTGTTTGCGATTTATTTGGCAAAATGCCTTTAGTGAAGAAAGGATATAGTGTTCCCTTGGTTCTTTGCCCAAAGTAATTTTGGAGAAGTCTGTGACTGTATTTAGTTCATGTCATTCATTGGAGACAAGTCATTGTAATTACATTTGATCACAATCAGTTTACAGTTGTTTTATCATGTTTTCATGCTAAATATCTACTCAGACATCATAGCAAAATTTAATGGCTACTGTTTTATTTGTACATAAAAAGATTTATAGCCCTTTTTTGCAGTACACATCGGGTTTCAATCATCACTGCTACAGAGTGAGAGGAAAGCTATGGATAAAGAACTATCAGAAATCCTTGACTACATAAAATTTTATTTCGGGTCACCTTACCATAAAAGATACTGAATGTATTTTGTGGCTTTTCCTCCTGACATGCTGCTAACCGTTGTAGAAGAGTTGCAATATTTGGAGGAAACCATATGAAATGTGGAACTTAATTCACTTAAGATGGTTTACATTGCATGTGTTTTCCACTGGAAATAGCCGTGCCAGCATTATGAATGGCCCCTGGGTGATGCAGAGTAAAAGGCAGCGGCGTTATCAATATTGTTGAGATTTAAAAGCAAGTTTTCTTCTTAACCATACGGCTGAACATTTTGTCATTGTTGTTTCAGAAGGTCTGCTCTAACATCTGCACTCTGGCAGAGTTGTGTTACAGGGTGTTATTTACAGCTACCAAATGCTGGAGGCTCTCATGTATCAGACAGTCCCTGATTTGCTAATTGTGGAAGCCTTGATTCACCAGTGAATTTGGGTAAATTCACTAGTTATCTCCTAAGTGTCACTTCTCACCATGCCTTATTTTTCCCAAAAGGTTGATTCCAAGCTCTGCTGAAATCTGCTCTTGGTCTATATGTTTGAGTCTACATTGTTGAAGAAGCTCCCTTTAGAAAAGTGTAATTAATGGGAAACTTTGACATCCAGCTGAGAAAATTAGTTTGCATCAAAAAAGGCAAGATAGAGGATTAAAGAAATTTTAGTCCTAATCTAATTAACACCAATTAAAAGATGCAGATGAATTTACACCAACAAATTGTTAATTATGCACCAATTTGCCTTTTTCCTGCAACCAAACTGAAATCAGGAAAGTATTATTATCTTTTTTGTTTGAGGAGGCTTACATTGTGGGTTTGTTACAATCATCTTTTATATAATTAAAGAAAAGGTAGGCAGAAAGAGCGTGAAATGTTTCAGTCTCCGATATTTTAATTTAGGTTAACTCTTTAAAAATGGAAAGTACAGGAAAAAAAAAAAAAAAAAAGCAAAAGAATTCCAGAAAGTACAGGATAATTCTGTTAGCATTTATTCACTGACTAGATATTTATTGAGGACCTAGTATGTGCTGGACACTTATGCAACCATTGTTTTTCTCACTCAAAATATTTTAACTTGTTTGTATTTCTAATATATTGCTCATTAGAAAAATTGTATAGGCCGGGCGCGGTGGCTCACGCCTGTAAACCCAGCACTTTGGGAGGCCGAGACGGGCGGATCACGAGGTCAGGAGATCGAGACCATCCTGGCTAACACGGTGAAACCCCGTCTCTACTAAAAATACAAAAAATTAGCCGGGCGAGGTGGCAGGCACCTGTAGTCCCAGCTACTCGGGAGGCTGAGGCAGGAGAATGGCGTGAACCCGGGAGGCGGAGCTTGCAGTGAGCTGAGATCTGGCCACTGCACTCCAGCCTGGGCGGCAGGCGGGACTCCGACTCAAAAAAAAAAAAAAAAAAAAAGAAAGAAAAAAGAAAAATTGTATAAGCTAATTGTACCAAAATTGTATAAGCTAATTAAAATCTGCCCTAGATACATGTTTAAAAAGGAGAATCGAACTTTTGGGCCTCAAGAAATGCTCTTAATGTCCCAGAACTCTTCTTTAACGTGACCTTTTAGGGTATTCAGCGTCCATCTTCCTCACTTGGGGAATCTGTGTTTCTGTTTCCCAGTGTAACTCAGATCTCCACTCTGCTGGGACTTTCTTTTTCCTTGTGAATCACCCTTACAGCTCCTCAGATGGTGATCTGAGTAGTTATGTAGGGGGTGGTGAAGCACAGACCTGTTATATCTGCAAATGACACATCTGTCCAAATGTCATGTACTGAGTAACCACAATCCACTTTATATAAGCCATATTTCTTCCCTTTCCAAAATGGGGAGGAGAGGGTGGGAGGGAAATGTCTGGTAGAAATGGGAAGAAAAGCATTTCTATGGATTCCTCTAGCCATTAATTACATAGAAAATACCACAACTGCCCTCAGATTTCCAGGTGCACGTTATTAAACATCATTCAAAGAAAACGTTTGGCCAACTAGGTCCTGATGTGAGAAACAGCATCCTAAAGAGCCATGTATGTTAACTGTCTAATGCATGTGCTTAGGCATTAAAGAATATTAAATGACCATGTTATCTTCTTGGGGCAATAGTTAATATAAACAATTAGGATGCTCAGTTTGTACTTTTCAGTATTTGTGCTGGAAGCTTTTGCATTCACAACTTTGAAAACTGGCTAGTGTTTTCATGGGAAGTGTCAGTTTAAAGTTGGCCTACTAATTAATGGGGGGATTTCAGTATGGCAGTGCCTATGACAGTAAATGAAAAGCATTCTTTATGAACATCGTCTTCCTTCACACATTCACAGGATAATATCTGAAACCCATTTTTAATTTCTAGAGCACCATTTGTACTTCTCTGTGGTCCTGCCTGCAGGTCTTCGATAATACAGTCCACCCTTCCATGAAAACTTACTCCAATTTTCCTAGACTCTACTTTCATTGTTTTGTGAATCAAGTTAGAAGGTGGACAACTAGGCCGGGCGCGGTGGCTCAAGCCTGTAATCCCAGCACTTTGGGAGGCCGAGACGGGCGGATCACGAGGTCAGGAGATCAAGACCATCCTGGCTAACCTGGTGAAACTCCTTCTCTACTAAAAAATACAAAAAAACTAGCCGGGCGAGGTGGCGGGCGCCTGCAGTCCCAGCTACTTGGGAGGCTGAGGCAGAGCTTGCAGTGAGCTGAGATCCGGCCACTGCACTCCAGCCTGGGCAGCAGAGCGAGACTCCGTCTCAAAAAAAAAAAAAAAAAAAAAAAGAAGGTGCACAACTTAGCCTGACAAAGCGACATTCATAAGGTTAGGATAGCAGAGTTGCCTAACTAATCTTCCTGTTGCAATGAAATAAAAGAATGGTATCTGAGTTGACCAACCTTATAAAAGGTAATTTTACATGAGGCCTCCAAAAATAATGGACTAGGACTGGTCAGAGAAGAAAACAAACCTCTCATCCTCAATCCAAAACCCAGAGTTTGTCATCACCATTCGAAAAGCTTGTTTGTTTTATACCTAAGTGAGACCTTGAGTTATCCAGTGTGCTTCCATCACAGAATGGCCCACTAGGGTAGAAGGATTCTGAGTGTGTTCCCTGGTACTGTTGCCTAATGTGCCTATGGAATACTTGTGCTCCATATTTAGCCCTCTTTCTGTGCGGTAGCAAAGACGTGGATGGCGGCTGAAACTAAGGGCCCAGTCTTTGGCCTTAGGACAGACCACTGGGTTTCTCCCACTGCCTGAAACCTTAGTAGCATTAGCATCAGACATGGACCCAATAAACAAACTGCCTAGTTGATAAGCGCCACATTTTTCATGATGTTTTACTGTGGCCTATCCACACACTCTTTCCTATCCCACAAAAGGAAGAAAAACATAATTTGAGTTGTCCTGTAAATTGAAATTTTTCCTTTGTGATTATTTTGGACCAGCACCGTAATATCAGATGGTTATGGGTGGAGTGTTTAGTCTATGAACAAGTCCTTAAAAGGAAGTAGTGCTGTAACTTACTGCATCTAAAGAAGCATCATCACTGACTGTAATGAGTGATTCTGGATTGGATCTTGAGCCAGAAAAAAAAAAATGGAGATAAAGCACATTATTGGAATAATTTGTGATATTTAAACAAGGCCTGTAGAACAGATAACTAGTATCATACCCATGTTACATTTTCTAATTTGGATAATTGCAATACAGTTGTGTAGGAGAGTGTCCTTGGTTTGGGGAACCATTTAAGAGTATGGGGCACAATGAATATAACTTACAGATGGTTCAAGGAAAAAAATACAGGTGCATAATATATAAAAATAAATATATATCTGTATATATTATGCATATCTACCTATCTATATCTGTATCTATGCATATGGAGAGAGAGAGACCAAGATAGAGCAGTAATGATAAATGTGGCAGAATGTTAACAGTGCTAACAGTTGGTGAGACTGGGTAAGGGGAATTCAGGAATTAGTTATTAGCTATCCCTGCTTTTTTTTTTTTTTTTTTTTCTGAGATGGAGTCTCCCACTGTTGCCCAGGCTGGAGTTCAGTGGCACAATCTCGGCTCATTGCAATCTCCGCCTTCTGGGTTCAAGCGATTCTCCTGCCTCAGCCTCTCGAGTAGCTGGGATTACAGGCATGTGCCACAAGGCCTGGCTACTTTCTGTATTTTTAGTAGAAACGGGCTTTTACCAGTTGGCCAGGCTGGTCTTAAATTCCTGACCTCAAGTGATCCACCTGTCTTGGCCCCACAAAGTGCCAGGATTACAGTAGAGCCACTTCCCTGCCTCCTTGCATCTTTTCTGTCAGTTTCAGATTACAGTCATTCGTCACTTAACAGTGAGAATACGTCTTGAGAAATGTATTCGTAGGCAATTTTATCATTGTGCTACCATCACAGAATGTATTTCCACAAACCTAGATGTTACAACCTACTGCATACCTAGGCTGTATGGTATGGCTTATTGCCCCTTGGACATAAACCTGCACAACATGTAGCTACTGAATACTGTAGGCAATTGTAACACAGTGGTAAGAATTTCTTTCTTTTTTCTTTTTTTTTTTGAGACAGAGTCTCGCTCTGTCGCCCAGGCTGGAGTGCCATGGTGCAATCTTGGCTCACTGCATCCTCCACCTCCTGGGTTCAAGTGATTCTCCTGCCTCAACCTCCTGAGTAGCTGGGACTACAGGAACCCACCACCACGCCTGGCTAATGTTTGTACTTTTAGTAGAGATAGGGTTTCACCATATTGGCCAGGCTGGTCTCAAACTCCTGACCTTGTGATCCACCCACCTTGGCCTCCCACAGTGCTGGGATAACAGCCAATGGTAAGGATTTCCATATCTAAACATATATAAACAGAAAAAGGGTACAGTAAAAATACTGCATAAAAGATTTAAAATGGAACACCTGCAGAAGGCTCTTACCATGAATGGAGCTTGCAGGACCTCAAGTTGTTCTGGGTGAGTCAGTGAGTGAGTGGTGAGAGAATGTGAAGGCCTAGGATGTTACTGTCACTACTGTAGACTTTGTAAACACTATATACTTAGGCTATACTACATTTATTAAAAAAAAAAAAAAAAAAAGATTTCTTCCTTCAGTAGTAAATTAACCTTAACTTACTCTAACTTTTTTTTTTCTTTTGAGACGGAGTCTCACTCTGTCACCCAGGCTGGAGTACAGTGGTGCGATCTCGCCTCACTGCAATCTCAGCCTCCTGAGTTCAAGCGATTCTCCTGCCTCAGCCTCCTGAGTAGCCAGGACTACAGACACCTGCCACCACACCTGGCTAATTTTTGTATTTTTAGTAGAGACGGGGGTTTCGCCATGTTGGCCAGGCTGGTCTCGAACTCCTGACCTCAGGTGATTCACCCGCCTCACCCTCCCAAAGTGCTGGGATTACAGGTGTGAGCCACCACACCTGGCCCAACTTTTTACTTTATAAACTATATATATAGTTTCACCATGTTGGCCAGGCTGGTCTTGAAATCCTGACCTCATGATCTGCCCACCTCGGCCTCCCAAAGTGGTAGGATTACAGTCTTGGGCCATCGCGTCTGGCCTATAAATTTTATATATATCTTTAACTATGACTCTTTTGTAATAACAGCTTAAAACAGAAACACATTGTACAAAAATATTTCCTTTATCTCTTATTCTATACGCGTTTTTATGTTTTTAAATTTTATTTTTTATACTTTTTGAACTTTTTGTTAAAAAGAAAAACACAAACACATACATTCACCTAGGCCTACACAGGGTCAGGATCATCAATATTACTGTCTTCCACCTCTGCAGCTTGTCCCAGTGGAAGGTCTTTAGGGGCAATTACACGCACAGAGCTGTCATCTCCTATGATAACAATGCCTTCTTCTGGAATGCCTCCCCAAGGACCCACCTGAGGCTATTTTACAGTTAACTTTTTTTAAATAAGGAGGCATATAGTCTAAAATAAAGATAAAATATAAAGCGTAATACATATATAAACCAGTAACATTTATTATTATCAGCTATCATGTACTGTATGTGATTGTATGTGCTATATATATATTTATATATTATATATTATATATACACATATATTTGTATGTAAATATGTGTGTATGTGTATATATATATATATATATATTTTTTTGAGATAGAGTCTTGCTGTGTCACCCAGGCTGGAGTGCAGTGGCGTGATCTCGGCTCACAGCAAGCTCCACCTCCCAGGTTCACGCCATTCTCCTGCCTCAGCCTCCCGAGTAGCTGAGACTACAGGCGCAGGCCACCATGCCCAGCTAATTTCTTTTTTTTTTTTTTTTTGTATTTTTAGTGGAGACGAGGTTTCACCGTGTTGACCAGGCTGGTCTTGAACTCCTGACCTTATGCTCTGCCCACCTCAGCCTCCCAAAGTGCTGGGATTACAGACGCGAGCCACCGATCCCAGCATGATTTTGTTTTGTTTTGTTTTGTTTTGTTTTGAGACAGAGTCTCTTTCCGTTGCCTAGGCTGGAGGGCAGTGGTGCAATCTGCAACCTCTCTCTCCCAAGTTCGAGCAATTCTCGTGCCTCAGCCTCCCAAATAGCTGGGATTACAGGTGCATGCCACCACACCCAGCTTATTTTTGTATTTTTAGCCACCGTGCCCGGCCCAGTATAATCTTATGGGAGCACTGTGGTATATTTGGTCTGTTGTTGACCTCAAAGTTATGTGGCACATGACTGTGTCTAAAAACAAAACAAACCAAAAATTAAACTAGAAAAGCTGGATTCCCACCAAATGAATGAACCTTCTTACTCATGGTTCTGGAAGGTTCTACTAAGACAAGGTTCTTAGGCGACTACCACTTCCTCACCCATAGAGGATCAGCCTTCTTAACCCAGCCAGTCACAAGGGATTCTGAGGATGAATGTTCACCAGGGCAGATTGGTTGTGTTCAACAGCTTCATGTATTTCTGCAAAATCTACCAGTCTGATGATGTAGTAATGATTCCCCTATGAAATAATAAATAACAAGATAAAATATCCCAGGCCCATTTATTTCCCACTCCTACCACCCCCTAAGACTGAACCGTAGGTTGAAGTGAACACTTGAACCAAAGGTCACTGTATTGTATGTTCCTATTCAGACAGGACTTCACAAAGACCTTCTTTTATAAAGAAAACAGCCAGCCAATAAAACAGCATTAGAGTACATTATATATGTGACCAATCATTTTATAAAATCTGATGTAAGCCTTCAGGCATAATTGGAGTTCTTAGCAAAATACTTTGGTTTTTAATATTTCTATGACCCTCTAAGGGGGGCTTAGCAATTACTCTTAAATTTTCAAAGTGGTGCATGGAGTTTTAGCTGTGTGACTTCCATTAAAGTCCGTAGGAGTCTTGTTGCTAAAACACCACACAACTCACGAAAATGTGGTCCTTCTTGTGAAATTGTTAGAAGTGACGGGTATGGAAGTATAGCACAGCATTTCTGGTACATTTACAAGCTTTCCGTACTTGTTTCAAACTTTACACTTTTATGAAAACTCAACAGTTCTACAAAAATTGAAGGAGGGGAAAAGCCTATTACGTGTATTCCAAAAGTGAAGGGTGGAAAAAAATACAGTAGAACTAATAAAAAATTAAAATAATTTTTCAAGAAAGGACTATGTTTAAACATATTTATAATCTTTGTTTCAGAAGTAATATATCCGCTCCCAAATTTTTAAAGTAAGCTTAAAATCTAACTTAAAAAAAATGAACTTGAATGACAAAGTTTCACTATAATCACATACAATGATTTTGGGTTTCAGCAACCTCCTCTACTGAAACCGATATAATTTAAGCATCATCTGAGCAAAACTTCACTCCTTTAGATGGTGGTGGTGTGAGGGGTTTATTCCCAGTGGATAAGAGGTGGCCTTAAGGTTTGCTGACTCCTTCTCTGTCAAGAACCTCTTAGAGGCCAGGCGCAGTGGCTCACGCCTGTAATCCTAGCACTTTGGGAGGCCGAGGGGGGCGGATCACTTGAGGTCAGGAGTTTGAGACCAGCCTGGCCAACAGGGTGAAACCCCACTTCTACTAAAAATACAAAAATTAGCTGGGTTTGTTGGTGTGCGCCTGTAATCCCTGTTACTTGGGTGGCTGAGGAACGAGAATCGCTTGAACCCAGGAGGCAGAGGTTGCAGTGAGCGGAGATAGAGCCATTGCACTCCAGCCTGGGTGACAGAACAAGACCCTGTTTCAAAAAGAGAAAAAGAATCTCGTAGATATTTTTCTCCTGCATCCCTGTGATAAGAGTGCTGTGATTCCTGCTATACAGTCAAACAGATTCAGAGCCCACCTTTGACTCCAGGACCAAATTTCCCCCTTTATTCTCTTTTGTGCTACGCTGGAGAAGACAGTGTGGCAGTTCTCAGGAATTTGTGTGGAGCTGTTTCAGGGACACTCTGAGCTAAGAAAAGGGTGAGAGCCCTGGGAGGAGACCTTCTTTCAATCCAGGCTACATGCTCTGAGTTCTTCCAGAGCATATATAGCTGCTCCATTCCAAACTCTGCTCCCAGATTACACAGGCCTGACTCACAGGAGCCGGCAGCTCCTAGTGCTCAGCTCACGGGCTCAGCCCAGCATCAGCACCGCCTCCCCTCTGAGCATCTGGTGGCCTTGCTGGTAACACAGTGACGCAGCCATTTCCTCCTAGAGGAAAAACATCTTTGGAGTTCTGTTTCCACAGTCCTTTGGGGGACACTCTAGGCCAGGAGCTGGCCTCAGACATAGAAGTATTTGTTTCAACAGAGAGACAGAGAGAGACAGAGAGAGAGAGACTCTGTGACTGCTTTTTGAGTTAATTGTTGTTGGCTCAGTTTCAGTGGTGCAATGTTTTGCTGTAGATTCATTTACTAAGCGGTACTAAAGTGTCATTTATATGCATTATTGAGTCTTGGGATGCTTACAGAAGCATTACTTTCTCCTGAAATCTCCACTTCTGTCTGGATAGTGGATTTTAGGATAGGTTTTTAAAATGGAAAACTTGACGACAATCACATTTTCAACATAGCATTGAACGAATAGCATCAGTTGGGGACGAGCTATGCCGCCAATTTAAAGTGTCCCAGCTGGGGTCAGAATTAGGAACTGTCTAAATAGGGAATTTCAGAAGGTCAGAGGAGGATATCAAGGCAAGTGGGAGGAAATAAGCCATTGTTCCTTTAGAAAGCTTAGTAACCTCGATAATGAGAGGCTATGAAATAGTTCTTTTTATAACTGTAACTTCTTAACTTCCCAGCCCTAATAGCTCCAAGGGTCACTTGCAGAGAGCCCTGGGGCTACACCTGCCTTGCATAGATTAGGGCCCGCTGCAGCTGTCTTCATTTGCAAGACTAAGGTGTAGCTCCAAGAGGCTGTGGGTCTCAGCATGGAGCACTCCTTCCTCCTCAATCTCAATAGGCTGGTGTTGCGGATTAAGATGGCCTTTGCAAGCCAGGCTCAGAAATTGCAAGATGAGGCAGGTAACGATTTCCTGGGTTTTATGTATCAGACCTTATGAGGTATGAAGCGGGAAACCTTTTATATGCCTGCCTTGAATTAGCCATACCTTTTACAGTCAACTCTGCTGAAGAGCAGCTGCCTGAACTATCTAGCATACCCATGGGCCAGGCATGCCTTTGGCACTCACACAGGTTTGTAAAGAGCTTGTGAATCTATAGGATGATCTCTTGGTGAGGGCAGAAGGGACCCATAGCTAGTCAGCATCGGACTGAGGGCTGGATCCGCTTTTTCCTGTAATGTGCGTTTCTTTCACAGAAAATACAATTAGGATAATTCTTGTGTGTTCTCTACAGGAAGGAAGTAGTATACTGCTTGTGAATGGTAGGCTAAATGAGGGAACCATTAAAGGGTTTTTAATAGACTTTTGAACCAAAAGACATAAGGGACTATACTTACGTTGCCTTAATTGAGAAATGTTTTGCAGTGTGAGGAGACTTAATCAAATCTTCATTACATAGCTGGTCAGGGACCAGGCTGAATGTTTCTTTAAGCAGTTGGATAAAATGCACATTGAAGACTTGTTAGTTGTGTGAGAATATGTCTGACATGCTTATCATCTCTCCTACGGGTGCCTGAGTATCAGATACTTGGTTTACTGTGTTGGGTTGAATGCTTCTGTTCTCATTTCTAATGAACTTTACCACTAGACTGCTTGATCATGACTAAGCCCAGGAACAATGCAAACGGAATTGCCCCCTGATGGGGAGGAATGGGCCCAGATGGCCCTTAAAAGGTGATAATTAGGAAATATAGCATATCTGAGTAGCTAGAAAGAGAGAAACTTGTTAAAGACAGTCAATCTGTTTGAAGCAATGGCCTTTCCCTTAATTATATGCATTTTCATTTAGAATTGCTTTAAAGTAAAATTTTCCCAGGAAAAATTTTTATTAGTAGTGAAAACCTAGAAACCACACACATTTTTTGCTACTCTGTTTCCGATTATTGAAAATTCCTTCCTTCATTTTTTTTGGTTTCCAGATCTGTGTAACAGACTTGCTGTGTGTGTTTTAGGGGGCCATTTTAGGTTATTTTAGCTCTTATGCTAAAACAGTGGGGGAGTGATTAAATGTGAGAAAAATATTAGTATATATTTGTAAACTGAGCTTTTAAAATTAAAATAGTTGCAGGATATTACAGTCTGTGATTTCATATACTTTGTAAGATTGCCTTAAATGTATTGCCTTCTTGGCCAGCGTAATGCCAGATTTTTCTCCAGTATGTCATTAAAATAATTATACATATAACAAGTTGAACTTTTTAAAGATTTATATTTTATTTTATTTTATTTATTTATTTATTTTTTTGAGACGGAGTCTTGCTCTGTCACCCTGGCTGGAGTGCAGTGGCCGGATCTCAGCTCACTGCAAGCTCCGCCTCCCGGGTTCACGCCATTCTCCTGCCTCAGCCTCCCGAGTAGCTGGGACTACAGGCGCCCGCCACCTCAGCTGGCTAGTTTTTTTGTATTTTTTAGTACAGACAGGGTTTCACCGTGTTAGCCAGGATGGTCTCGATCACCTGACCTCGTGATCCGCCCGTCTCGGCCTCCCAAAGTGCCGGGATTACAGGCTTGAGCCACCGCGCCCGGCCGATTTATATTTTAATCTGAATTAGCATATTTACTAATTATATTACTTATTTGGCTTTTCTTTAGTCCAATTCTTTTTGTTTTAGTGTACAAACTTGGCATTACTCTTTAAGAATAGCAAGTGAACTGGAAATGAGAAGGTGGTGACACGAAGAAAGAGAGAAGAAATACGTTCCTTGCATCTCTTCCAGCTCCTGCATGGAACGGAGGGCCTGACAGTGGCCATCCTGGGAATTAAAGCCAGTGCAAAAGCTCAAGTGGCAAAAAGACAGCTTCTTCCTTATTTGTGAAGTCAGAAAGGAAAATTACATTGAAGGAAGTGCTAAGCTACATTATTCTGAATATTTTGGCAGTCTTATCATATTTGGGCAGATGAGTTGCTTTCCTGAAATTACTCAGCACCATCATTCATCCTGACAAAAGTCAGTGGTACAGATGCACCTTTGGGACTGAGGCCAAGGTGAGACTTGCATTTTCCAGGTCTGCCCCCTCAGGTTTGGAAGGACTTTCCATAAAATTGTCCTCACAACCCAAGCATCACCCCTCCCGTCCTTAGTAAGTACACTCTGACTGGAATCTGGGGTCCCAGTACCTTCATATAAATTCATCAAGTATCTTATCCACTCAAAAATCTCTTATAGAATCTTTGACATTTTAAGCCTCATTACTGCAAAGCGGATATAGTTCATTCTCAGCTTCAGGATTCCAGAAGCATACATACCAGGTCAGAATGGAGAGGCGTCACACTTTCCTTCAGCAAGCTTCAGGGGAGACAGGATTTAAGGTGGGCTGCATATATACCAGTTGCAGGATGTTTTGAACTATATTCTTGTAATCACTGACAGGTCATCCCAAAGAAAATAATCTGGCTTTAACTTCTCGTTATCGGTGAAAAGCAAAAATTACTTAGTGCAGGCATGCTTAAAGGAAGAAAAAGGCGAGAGAAAAGAGAGAGGTAAAAATTACTACCATTTTAATTTCATGATTCTCAGCAATGAAGGAGCATGATTGAAATCCCATGTGCCCAATCATATCTGTAAACGAGAGTATGGTTTTTGAAGACTGTATTCAATTGTTTCAACTTGAGCAATTGCAAGTAAGACCTAGGACTGTGTTTTACCAGTTACTGTCATTTACTATTACTTTCTAAATGTGACCTGACTTGAAACCTTTATAGATACAATTTTTATCCATCACAGAACATGCTCTAAAGAGAAGAGCAGCTTCAACTTTTTCAAGTATTTTTTTTTTTTTTAAAGGATTTAACTTTGACCAACACCAACTTGCATCTTGTTAAGGTAACTAATAACTGATTGCTATGACAGTATTTAGAATTTTGTTTAACAGCAACTGTAAAAAACCAAGTTGAAATAGCCCAGGAGATGGATGGCGATTAACTCTGCATTCTTTTTAGACTTTTATTAATTAGCTCTCTAGACTCAAATAGGTTGCATCCTCTGAGCAGTAAATTGCATGCCATTTGCAAGCTCTGTGGATGAAATTTGCATGTGGCCTAAATGCTATCCACATTGTTGTGTTAAGTAGCATTTTATCTCTCTGGACTGGTCCCCTGCCTCCTCCCCCAGCCCCAGTGGAAAGTTTTATCCACTTTTGTTGCGGGAAGGGAAGGCTGCATGTAGTTTGGTCATTTGGCGCCATCTTCTTTTTTATTGTTAAATCCACCAAAGCCAGTCATGCCTGGCAGTACCAGGCCGGCTCCTTCCGGGGTTCTGGTGGGCTAAGCTTTCAGAGTTCTTTGCTGTTTATTTACTATAAATGTTTTCAGCTTCTGTCTTTGCTTTAAGATCTGATTAAAAGAAACCTTAAAAAAAGAAGGTAGATTTTGGTTATGTTTTTCCTCTCTACTTCTCTTCCCTGTGTCCCCCAGCCCCAATCACCAACTTCCCCCATCCCCAGCAACATAGACATTTTGTGTATTTGTTTAAAAGTATTTTAGGAAGCACCGTAATACTGCACAGCTTGGAGGTTAAGATAGAATTGGATGCTTCCCTCACCATCAGTTGATGGAATCATCAGTGTTCCGGTTCTATTTATCTTCATGATTTGAGAATGTTTCTGAACAGCTGCCCTTCTGAGGATGCTGGTATTTAGACAGACCTTCCTGTCATTTATCTGACTCACAGGCACAACTCTTTTGAAAGAATTAATATCAAACTTACATATGAAAATCTACCATTTAGAAATGGATTCTTTTCAATACCTACTTTTCATTTCAACCAGGAGATCCCATCTATTTTTAAAAATCATTAATCACATACTTCTGACATTTTCCCTTTCAGTTTCCTCAGGGGGAAAGAGTTATTTGAATAACAAACAAACAAACAAAAACCCCTCATCGCAAATAGCTGTCAGCCTCCTATGTGAACAAAAGCGCTCTCTCACACTGAGACCTACCGTGTTTTGTTTAGTTAGAGGCAGCAGGGTGGTAGGGACACTATGCAGAAAGGCTTGGGTTAATGAGCACTTTCTGGATTGAGTGTCTCTCCTGATTAACTCTTGGATTACTTGCTTTGAGTTGCTCACCCTCTCTCACTGCCCACTCAAGAATTTCCCACATGGTAGCCTCATCCATAGATGCCCCTCCCTAGATGCACTGATGGTAGACAGCATAAAAATGTGTAAGCACTGTGGCTTGCCAATGAACTGAAAGCAAAAAAGCTTAAGCATTACTTTTTATTTCCTTGATCTAAAGAACATGTTTTGGGGATATTTTCTTAATGAATATCTAAGTTGATCTAGAGGTATAAATAAATTCTATAAATAAATTAGTTACGAACTAATTTTTAGACACAAGTCTTTTGTTCAAACTGACTCTTACATAGAAACTCTAAAAATGGGGGGGGGGAAGGGACAGTTGGGGATCAAATTCACTCCCCCTTACCTCTCTCTTGGTGCTCCCCAAAGGATCTTCAGGGACCGAAGTTTAAAAACCATTCTGTGTAACGAAATGGGACCCGAAAGACATTCTTTCTAGTGACTTTGTGTTAGATTGAGCCGTATGAAATTGCCACTATATGACCCATTTTGACCTAAAAAACAAAAAAACCAGCACTAGAATACCAGAGTATTTTTAGTGTAATCACTGTACCTGATAAGAAAATGGAGAAATGAGAAAGCTTGAAATTTAGACTGTACATTCCTCATAAGCAAATAGTGACTTCCTCCCTTCTTTCACAGTCACCTGGCAAGTCCCTTCTATGTGCTGCTGGTTCTAGAGATACAGAGAAAAAAGGCATAGTCACTGCCTCCAAATCATTCACAGTGCAAAGGACAAATAAATACAGAGGGACCCATGGCATGATGAAACAGCCCAGGGTGGTAGGAACACAGAGCGAGGGTTTCTAGGATCCTGAAAGCCACGTTGCACAGAGCTCCGAGCCCCTGAGTTTTCAGACTGCTCTTTCTGTGGATTGTGCCTAAGTAATAACAGTTTCGGAACATAGAAACTCAGTGTCCATCCTTCATAGCCAGGATATGATAGTCTGGAAGTCAACAGTAAACCCAGTGACTTGTTTTCTTCGCTCATTCTTTCATTTTAAGAAAGTGCTTAGAAACCACAAGTTGTGCTTAAAGCCAGCAGAGGCATTATATGTGCCAGCCCTGCCCTTAGGCACAGTTACTCCCCACACTAACCTCCCGTTGCATTTAAAAATCATCACTTTATTGAGACGTAGTCCAACTCTCATGAAGTTCACATTTTTAAAGGACACACCTCAGTGGTTTTCAGTCTGTTCACAAAGTTGTACAATGATCATCACTATCTAAATCCAGAACATTTTCCTTACCCTAAAAGCAACCGCATATTCACTGGGGTTCACTCCCTATGCACCCCTCTTCCTTTCTCCTGACAGCCACTAATCTACTTTCTGAATCTATAGATTTGTCTGTTTGGGACATTTCCTATAAATGGTACTATATAAATATGCCCTTTTATCTCTGGCTTCCTTCACTCTGCATAATGTTTCCAAGGTTTGTCCATTTTGTACCATGTATTAGTACTTCATTCATTTTTCTGGCCCAGTAGTGTTCAATTGTAGGAATATACCCCATTATCCATTCCAATGATGGATATTTTTGGGGGGATAGCCACTTTTTGGCCATTATAATCCCACTATGAACATTTGTGTACATGTTTTTGGTTGGACACACATTTTCATTTTTGTTAGGTATATATCTAGGAGTGGAATTGCTGGGCAACTCTATGTTTAACATTTTGAGGAACTGGGATATGTAGCGTTTTGTGCCTATGTTATGAAACTAATTATGAAGCATCTTATATTCATTATCATTAGATCTGTCTCCTCTATTAGGTTTTAAGTTTCTTGAGACAGGGATTATCCTTCTTCATCTTTTTATCCACCACAGTCCAGCACTCACCAAAGGACGAAGTAGGTTCTTAGGAAACTGTTGAGAATAAAACTGACCAGTGCAACATCCTCCTGCCCTTAGTCACCAGCACACCTGGGAACACAGGCTTTCTCTTTCTCTCTTCCCTGTAGCAAGTGACAGCTTATCAGCAATGGAGGCAGCTCGGTATTATCCATCAAGCCTTCCAGCTGGGTGCACACCCTCCTTATCTGCTGTGGGGCCTTCACCAGCATCCTGGAATTTCCTCAGGCTGCCTCATCCCCACAGCAGCAGTGATGTGACCCACTCTGGTTTATGCAGATACATTAGGAGAGATTATTTTAAGTACCACTGAAACCCAAGCACAGGCAGGGCTGGTGGAAACCCCAGTATTTGGGGGCACACTCCCTGTTTGACATGGTTCAGTAATGACTCCTACATCTACTTTAAGGGGGATTTGGACGAGGAGGCACGAAGATACCTATCCAGGCTTTGACTTGGGAGCATTGTGCAGGAGGTTTAAGAAAGATTATTTTAAGACTATCTCAGAAGGCTGGAGCAGCATCTTTCTGATTTATTCTGCTACGTTTCACTCGGAGCCTGTGATTTCTAACATGTATTTCAGGTTGGATTTAAGAGACAGAGCTGGCCCCTACTGAATTGGCCACCTTTGAAGTTACAGTACTGAGGAGGGGAGGGACAGATGGAACAAAAGTCGTAATTGCCCAAATTTACAATAGGTTCCCAGCAGCAGCCGGCACAAAAGAAATGTTAATGCAATAAACTGTAAATGGAAGGAAGCGAAGCAGGATTTATGGCTGGCGCAAACCTCCATCAAGGCACTGGAACCTCTTTCCTTCATCTGTGAGGCATTTCAGTGGTCACGGTAGAATTGGGCTCATTTGAAAATCAGTGGCTGCTCTGCGTCCTCCCTCCCTTGTGTGTCCTGCACCCCCTACACAAACCAATTCCTATAAAAACCTGGGGAATCTGATAGAACAATTGAAGAAAAACGTCAGTCATTGAGGGTCGAGCCTGCAAACCTGGCAGAGCCCAGAGCGCACACACATTCTCTGTGCACATGTGTGTGCTACAGCTGCAACCAAAGCATGCATTTTCCTTCCCCAAGTCTGTGTTGGGGACCTCCGCAGACACAGCAGATGGCCAGAGCGTTTCCATGTTTCAGCCTCGAAGTGAGAGGGCAGCATGTCATTCACCAGTCAGGCACTTACCCATCCATCAGGGCCACCGCTATAAATGGCTGTTTTTCACATTTGGTTCCAGCAGGTTCCATCTCCATTCCGGCTCACACATACCTTTACCTGTGTTGTAACATGTGGGGTGCTCCTTGTCTCCTTGTCCAGACTGCTGGCCCGCTTGCTTCATTAATTAGCCGAGGAGCACGTCTAAATGGAAAATTGCTTTCTGAGAGCTGTGTGTCCTGGCTCCATGCTGTGAGGGGCTCCCTGTAATTAAACACGTTTTAAGAGTTGCTCTCTTGCGCATGTGCCCTGGACATCAGTGTTTTCCCCACTGGCTGGGTAGTTCTGTTTCAGACCTTAGACCTAAATAATAACAGTTACAAGGAAACTTGCGTATCAGTTGATTAAGTGGGGGGAATTTTTTTCCTTTTGGAAGTTGGGGGAAAGAACTCCTCAGTGGGGAAGTGGTTTTTCTGTCCTGTAGGGATAGGAAAGTGGTTAACCATCGTGGGGGCCTCAACAGACCTCAGCATGTTCGCGAAGTCCTTGGCCTCGGGTTCCTCATCCATCCCACCGCGAGAGCGGTATGGCTTGGGTAGGCCACGAATCCCTTCATTGGGCTCCATTCCAGAATTCTAACTTTAAAAATAAAGTATCCATATTTAAAAGTTCCTGCTACCGTTTCAAAGAAGCTTCCCAAGAAGCTCTTCAGAGCTGGGTCATGGAGGAACCTGTCACTGGGTCGCTTTCTGCTGGGAGATCGGTTCCTTTTATAAGTAGGAAAATATTTCTCCATACCCCTTACAGAGTTCATGGCTGACACCCCTATAACAAAAGACAGGTTAACAAGAGCAAAGCACACAAATGTATTTAATACAAGTTTTATGTGACACAGGAGCCTTCTGAAATAAAGCCTCAAAGACCCAGGGAAAACCGTGTTTTTATGGACAGTCATGCAGAAATATGAGAGACCAAAAGGGTTTGATCTAGTGTCATAAACTTAGCAAGGCTTATTTGTTCAGATTCTTCTTGGTGTTCCTGTGTGACTTTTTTTGTTTTGTTTTGTTTTGTTTTGTTTTGTTTTGTTTTGAGACAGAGTCTCCCTCTGTCACTCAGGCTGGAGTGCAGTGGCGTGATCTACGCTCACTGCAATCTCCGCCTCCCTAGTTCAAGAGATTCTCCTGCCTCAGCCTCCCAAGTAGCTGGGATTACAAGCACATGCCACTATGCCCGGCTAATTTTTGTGTTTTCAGTAGAGAGGGGGTTTCACCATGTTGGCCAGGCTGGTCTGGAACTCTTGACCTCAGATGATTCCCCACCTTGGCCTCCCAAAGTGCTGGGATTACAGGAATGAGCTACCGTCCCCGGCGTGACATTTCTTTTCTCTAGGTACGGGGCAGGACACCTGTTACATGAGGGTCGTCAGGAGAAGAGGGAGAAGGTCAGAGGGTGACCTTCCTGCTTCTGCAGTTTTCTGGATTTCTTTCAGTTTATAGTACTCAGTAGGACAAGATGTGTATTTGGGGATATTGTGTTCTGAGCCCCAACAGTAACAAAGAACAAAGAAAGCCTTTACACAGTTTTTGCTGAGACTCTCACATTGGAATTTATAGTGATGGTCCTTATGTCGGAGTGGCCACTAAAGAAAGTTTGACTTTCCATGTAGAATAGCAAGCTCTCCTTTGGCAAGTCTTTTCCAGACAAGGTTCTGTAATTTTATGCTAATAAATGTGTGGACAAAGTTATGGGATGTGTAGGAAGAAGTCTGACGCCAAAACCACGTCAGAGTTTTTTTTTTTGTTTTTGTTTTTTGTTTTTTTTCTCAACCAAGTCTTACTCTGTTGCCTAGGCTGGAGTGCAGTGGCACGATCATGGCTCACTGCAGCCTCAACCTTCCAGGCCCAAGAGATCCTCCCACCTCAGCCTCCTGAATAGCTGGGACCATAGGCATGTGCCACCACACCGAGCTAATTTTTAGTTTTTTTTTTTTTGTAGAGACAGGGTCTCCCTGTGTTACCTAGGCTGGTCTCAAACTCCTGGGCTCCAGCAATACTTCCAAAGTGCAGGGGTTATAGACATGAGCTACTGCACATGGTCCTGAAACAAAGATTGTTAGTAAAAGTTATTGAAATTTAAATCTATGGTTCAAGTCTCAATACATAAGACGCATGGCACATGGTAAAAAGTCGATTTGATTACATCCTAGGAGGCCTAGACTTGGGAAAGAAGGGGAAAAAAAGTATGAGGCTGGGCATGGTAGCTTGTGCCTATAATCTCAGCACTTTGGGAGGCTAAGGCAGGGGGATTGCTTGAGGCCAGGAGTTAAAGACCAGCCTGGGCAACATAGCAAGACCGCATCTCTACCAAAACAAAACAAGAGCAACAACAAAAAAACCCACACAAATTAAATTTAAAAAGAAAAAGATGAAAGATGAGAAGATAAGGAAGCATCTGTAGACAACTTAAGTCTCTATTTTTTTCTACAAATGTACAGTTGTAAATTGTAACATACTGCCTCTTTTGACCCTGTCTTCTCTGTTTCAACAGAGCTCATCTTTTTCTATGTATTTCTGCTGCTACTACTTTTCCAAACCACAGCCATTGTCCTGTAATGCCCTTATGCATTTGGCCAAGCCCTCTTAGCTTCTGTATTATTTTGGGGTCTTAGTTGATGTTTGGGGTGTGTGACATTACAAAACACATGGGATAGGCCGGGCATGGTGGCTCAAGCCTGTAATCCCAGCTCTTTGGGAGGCCGAGACGGGCGGATCACAAGGTCAGGAGATTGAGACCATCCTGGCTAACCCGGTGAAACCCCGTCTCTACTAAAAAATACAAAAAACTAGCCGGGTGAGGTGGCGGGCGCCTATAGTCCCAGCTACTTGGGAGGCTGAGGCAGGAGAACGGAGTGAACCCGAAAGGCGGAGCTTGCAGTGAGCTGAGATCCAGCCACTGCACTTCAGTTTGGGCGACAGAGCAAGACTCTGTCTCAAAAACAAAAAACAAAAAACAAAAAAAACACACATGGGATGTAGATTTGGATTGGGAGAGCCCCTGAATTACAGCACTCTGCTTTCCTCATCTGTAAAATGGGTATAATCTTGGAAGGGTAATTGTGAAGTGCTTTGCAGACAGTGGGGTTACTGTTATTTGCAACAATCCTCCTGTAGTTTTATCTGCAAATGTCACTAGCTTTTGATTTACTCGCTCTCACTTGTGTCTTCTTTCATGCTGATGTTGGCTCTGCTTTATTCCACAGGCTTTTATTTTTTTATTTTGCTTTTTTTGAGACAGGGTCTCTCTCTTTCTGTCACCCAGGCTGGAGTGCAGTGGTGTGATCTTGGCTCACTGTAACCTCCGCACCTCTGCCTCCCGGTTCAAGCGATTCTTCCCACTCGGCTTACTGAGTAGCTGGCCAGGCTGAGTGATCCTCCCGCCTCGGCTTCCAAAGTGCTGGGATTACAGGCATGAGCCCCCGTGGCCAGCCTTTTTTTTTTTTGGAGACGGGGTCTCACTCTGTTGTGCAGTGGCTTGATCTTGGTGCACTGCAACCTCTGCCTCCTGGGTTCAAGCAGATCTTGTGTCCCAGCCTCTCAAGTAGCTGGGAGTACAGGCCCCCGCCACCATACCCAGCTGATTTTTCTATTTTTTGGTAGAGATGGGGTTTCACCATGTTGGCCAGGCTGGTCTCAAGCTCCTGACCTCAAGTGATTCACCTGCCTCAGCCTCCCAAAGTGCTGGGATTACAGGTGTGAGCCACCCCACCCGGCCTGTCCACAGGCTTTTAAAGCACCAAGGCAGCAGGGCACTGGGTCAACAGGTATATTTGGGAATGTGCATTTGGTTTCATGTGTAATAGGAAAGAGATTAATTAAGGTCGTTAATGTGGCCTAATACTAAATCTCAGGAAGCCTCACAGGACACATGAAACAAATCTTTACAACACGTATATGTTTTCATGCTTCTGAACGTTTTGAAGACGTTTTGCCACGCTGGGAATTTTTTTGTTGTTGTTTATTTGCATTGTTTTTGCTTTTGTTTGAGATGCCGTCTTATTCTCTCTCTCAGGCTGGAGTGCAGAGTGCAGTGGCGCGATCTTGACTCACTGCAACCTCCGCCTCCCAGGTTCAAGCAGTTCTCCTACCTCAGCCTCCCGAGGACTGCCCGGCTCCTGTTTTTTTTTTTTTTTTATTGTTAAATCAGATGGGCTCAGTATTGCTGTGCCTTGATGGAGTTTCTGGTTGAGGGATCAGTGTCATTTCTGGGTCCCCATCAGAATTACGTTCAAGCTATAAGTAGTTATGCAAAGTCATAGGTTAAATGATTTGGGAATAAAATGTCATTTGACGTGACAGAAATGAACCCTTAGAGGCCTACATTTCCACTGGGACTTGCTCTCACTTCCAGTTCTCGTGTTAAGTAATTTTATTAACTGAGGCAAGGAGGGGCATGCGGTGACAAGGGAAATATTTTTTGCTAACATTTTAATCCCAATCACAAAATTTATTGTGTGTGGCTTTGTACGCATTTGTAGCTATAAAGCCCTGGAAGACGATGAAAGTAAAAATTAGAATGTGTTGTTTTTCTGCCCAGGTGTTATTTAAAGCATTGTATGAATTGTCAAAAAGATTAATTGTTGTTGCTTGCAGCTAAACAGATGATAAATTTTAAAATTATATTATTACTGTGTGTCAGCATAAAAGCTCTGTGTCCCAAGTGTGTCACCTTTTTCTGTTGCTGTTGACAAGGTTCACATTTTATAGCACACCGCCAGAAGGTGTTGACATATATTCAGATTACTGATTAAATGTTTTTAAAACGTGCCACTCAGAAACTAACCCTGATGTTCTATGAAAGAGTCATTTTTCGGAGTAAGATTTTTTTTTTTTCCTTCATCATTAACATGGAGGAAATGTTAAATACTGACATTTTAAAAAATGAACCTGGGACTGGCGTGGTGGCTCATGCCTATAATCCCAGCACCTTGGGAGGTTGAGGTGGATGGATCACCTGAGGTCAGGAGTTCGAGACCAGCCTGACCAATATGGAGACACCCTGTCTCTACAAAAAATACAAAATTAGCTGGGTGTGGTGGCGCCTGTAATCCCAGCTACTCTGGAGGCTGAAGTAGAAGAATCACTTGAACCTGGGAGGCGGAGGTTTGGTAAGCTGAGATCGTACCATTGCACTCCAGCCTGGGCAACAAGAGCGAAACTCCAGTCTCTAGATAAATAAATAAATAAATAAATACATACATACATACCTGGCCGGGCGTGGTGACTCATGCCTGTAATCCCAGCACTTTGGGAGGCCGAGGCCAAGGCAGGCAGATAACGAGGTCAGGAGTTCGAAACCAGTCTGGCCAATATGGCGAAACCCCGTCTTTATGAAAAATACAAAACATTAGGCAGGCGTGGTGGCACATGCCTGTAATCCCAGCTACTCAGAAGGCTGAGGCTTGAACCTGGGAGGCGGGGGTTGCAGTAGGCCAAGATCGTGCCACTGTACTACAGCCTGGGTGACAGACCGAGACTCTGTCTCAAAAAAAAATAATAAAAATAAATAAATAAACCTAATGTTATTGCGCTTTCCCATTTCAAATTGCAGCCAGCAAAGAAAACAGGCATTAGAATTCCCATTTCTTCTCTTCTCCTTCATGGGAAGGGCAGCAACAAACATACCCAGGCTAGAAAAACAGCACCAAGGCTGGGCACGGTGGCTCACGCCTGTAATCCCAGCTCTTTGGGAGGCTGCACTGGGCAGATCACCTGAGGTCAGGAGTTCGAGACTAGCCTGACCAACATGGAGAAACCCCATCTCTACTTGAAATTAGCTAGGCATGGTGGAGCGCACTTATAATCCCAGCTACTTGGGAGGCTGAGGCAGGAGAATCACTTGAACCTGGAGGCGGAGGTTGTGGTGAGCTGAGATTGCTCCATTGCACTCCAACCTGGGCAGCAAGAGCAAAACTCCATCTCAAAAAGAAAAAAAAAAAAAAAACAGCACCAAGGAAGGTGCTAAATGGCTACTTGTAAACACTCCAGGTTGAACACGGGACCCATGACAAGGAGGCGAGGCCCGTCCTGTGGTGGTGTTTGCAATGGGAAGTCTGGGGCTTTGACTCCCTCAAGTTTCCAGGCTAACACACACAACTCTTCCCAGCAGCTGAGGGGCCCTCAAGCCTTGATGTCCCTTTCACAGTGTAACGTTGAAGGACCCCACTGGTCTTGGCTTTTTGCATTTTATGGATGGAGTGGACCAGTCTTCAGAGAACTCAAATGTGTATTTGCTGCAGGGAGCGATAAGTAAACATAATGCCTCAAGAATCAACATTTGAATGCTTTTCTTTTTGGCGTTAAGGTATAGTGGGACACTGGCAATACACACTGTCTGTCTGAACACAGCATGAAAGAACTTGAAAACAAATGATTTAGTATTCATTATGGAAAAGTTGGATTTTTTTTCCCTCTCTGATTGTCAAGATTTCTTTGTTGATGTCAAGTTTTGGAGTGTGAATTTTTCTTCTCCACTCAGAGGAAGTTGACATTGGTTCAGTGATGTTACAGAGGATGCTCTAAGACAGCCAGGAGCCCAGGCCGATTGTCACTTCATCCCAGCATGGTGCAAGGTTAGAGATGTTGCAGTGACAGCCTTGGGTGCCCTCAGGGGCAACCAAGTCTCTAAATAATCTCTGTGACCAAAAGCACATAGGAGGTTGCAAATGGCCCACAACAAAAATAAAGATAGCTGCCATTTCCCAGAACTTAATGCATGTCAGGAAATGTAACCTCTTTACATATGTTGTCTCATTTAAGTCCAGTAAGATAGCAGCAGCTGTGGGAGGATGTGGTTTTTGTTTTTGTTTTGAGACAGAGTCTTGCTCTATCACCCAGGCTGGAGTGCAGTGGTGTGATCTCAGCTCACTGCAAGTTCTGTCTCCCAGGCTCACACCATTCTCCTGCCTCAGCCTCCCAAGTAGCTGGGACTGCAGGCGCCCACCACCATGCCCGGCTAATTTTTTTTGTGTATTTAGTAGAGACGGGGTTTCACTGTGTTAGCCAGGATGGTCTTGATCTCGTGACCATGATCTGCCCACCTTGGCCTCCCAAAGTGCTGGGATTACAGGCGTGAGCCACGCGCCTGGCCTGAGGATGTGGTTTTGTTCCCATTTAACAAAGGCTTGAGTATCACTTTTTATTTATTTATTTATTTTATTATTATTATTATTATTTGAGATGAAGTCTCACTGTGTTACCTACTCTGGAGAGCAGTGCTGTGATCTTGGCTCACTGCAACCTCTGCCTCCTGGGTTCAAGTGATTCTCCTGCTTCAGCCTCCCAAATAGCTGGGATTACAGGTATGCACCACCTCGCCTGGCTAATTTTTGTATTAGTAGAGATGGAGTTTCACTGTGTTGGCCAGGCTGGTCTCAAACCCCTGACCTCAGGTGATCTGCCCATCTTGGCCTCCCAAAGTGCTGAGATTATATACTTTATTTATTTAACAAAGGAGTGAAGTGATGCCCCCTCTCCCGTGTAAGTAGCAGTCAACATTCAAACCCAGGCGTGTCAGACTGTAGAGCCACACTGACATTCAGTAGCTACTTATTTATTGTCTACTATGTGTTAGGCATAGTTTTCATCACACCTTTTATTTATTTATTTTTTTGAGACGGCGTCTGGCTCTGTCGCCCAGGCTGGAGTGCAGTGGCCGGATCTCAGCTCACTGCAAGCTCCGCCTCCGGGGTTTACGCCAGAGCCGCCCAAGTAGCTGGGACTACAGGCGCCCGCCATCTCGCCCGGCTAGTTTTTTGTATTTTTTAGTAGAGACGGGGTTTCACCATGTTAGCCAGTATGGTCTCGATCTCCTGACCTCGTGATCCGCCCGTCTCGGCCTCCCAAAGTGCTGGGATTACAGGCTTGAGCCACCATGCCCAGCCAAACCTTTTATTTTTTGTTTTGTTTTTTAGAGACAGGGTTTTGCTTTGTTGCCCAGGTGGAGTGCAGTGGCATGATCTTAGCTCACTGCAGCCTTGAACTCCTGGCCTCAAGTGATTCTCCTGTCTTGGCCTCCCAAAGTGCTAAAGTGCTGGGATCACTAGGTGTGCACCACCCTGCTCAGCCCACATCTTTTTAAGTCTGCTTTTTAACCTAATTTACTTATTTTGGGGGTCTTAAAAAATTGGCTCACAGCCGGGCATGGTGGCTCATGCCTGTAATCGTAGCACTTTGGGAGGCCAAGATGGGTGGATCACCTAAGGTCAGGAGTTCAAGACCAGCCTGACCAACATGGTGAGACCCCGTCTCTACTAAAAAATACAAAAATTAGCCAGGCATGGTGGCGCATGCCTGTAATCCCAGCTACTCAGGAGGCTGAGGCAGGAGAGTCACTTGAACCTGGAAAGCAGAGGTTGCAGTGAGCTGAGATTGCACCACTGCACTCCAGCCTGGGCAACAAGAGTGAAACTCCATCTCAAAAAAAAAAAAAAAAAGAAAAGAAAAAGAAAAAAGAAAAAATGTCTCACTATTGAAAAATGAAGGCTCATGCAGAATGCTCTGCAAGTTCAAGATAAAACAGCTCTGAGAGCCTGGAGGCTTTTTGCCTTAAGGGGTGAGGAGGAAAAGGATTAAGATGCTCCTTGGAAAATGGCCCTTTCTGGCTCCATCTCCTTTACTGTGGTCACCTGCACATGCCTTTAGTTCTTCTGGATTTATATCTAAGCATGTTGCTCTGCTTCATAAGAAGCTGACAATATCAGTTACCTTCCTGGAGGTGAAGTAGAGACAAAGGGGCTGGGTGAGTGAGAGGAATACTTTGTGTCATGAGCTCTTTCGTACCTGTCGGAACCACTTGAATATCGTATCTTTTCAGAAGAAAGGGGTGCTATATTCATTGTCCTAGACTATCAAGCACTTTATTTATTTATTTTTTTTTTGAGACGGAGTCTCGCTCTGTCGCCTGGGCTGGAGTGCAGTGGCCGGATCTCAGCTCACTGCAAGCTCCGCTTCCCGGGTTTACGCCATTCTCCTGCCTCAGCCTCCCGAGTAGCTGGGACTACAGGCACCCACCACCTCACCTGGCTAGTTTTTTGTATTTTTTAGTAGAGACGGGGTTTCACTGTGTTAGCTAGGATGGTCTCGATCTCCTGACCTCGTGATCCGCCCGTCTCGGCCTCCCAAAGTGCTGGGATTACAGGCTTGAGCCACCGCGCCCGGCCATCAAGCACTTTAAAAGGCACTTCAGGTAATCTAGTTGAAGTGCAAATTTCACTGAACCCAGACTATTATGCAAACATGACTAGCTCTGTATTTATTCTTTTATGTTGTGGCTTGCCATCCAATTTGTGTTTCCGGGGCTGGGCACGAGAGGTGGCTCTAGCCTGTAATCCCCGCAATTTGGGAGGCCAAAGCAGGCGATCTCCATTGTCCTTTTTTAAATTTAAGTGACCATAGCTTCTTAGTCTGATATCAGGTTTTTGTTTTCTTCCCACCTTGTCTTTGTTTTTTAGTGTGTGGATGTCTTTGAAATTCATTTTTTTTGCCTTTTTTTGAGACGGAGTCTCACTGTCGCCATGCTGGAGTACAGTGGTGCGATCTTGGCTCACTGCAACCTCCGCCTCCTGGGTTCAAGCAATTCTCCTGCCTCAGCCTCCCAGGTGGCTGGGACTATAGGCACATGCCACCATGCCCAGCTAATGTTTTGTATTTTTAGTAGAGACGGGATTTCACCCTGTTAGCCAGAGTAGTCTCAATCTCCTGACCTCGTGATCCACCTGCCTTGGCCTCCCAAAGCACTGGGATTACATGCGTGAGCCACTGCGCCTGGCCGAAATTAGTTCATTTTTTATACATGTCCTTTACACAGGAGATGTTTTGAGAAAGATTATCTATATTTTTTCTTTTAAACAATGCATTTGTTTGTTTGCTTTATTTGTAAGCTCATCTCCTGGGTTTAGAGCAGAATGAAAAATTTGACCGTAATCTTATCCACTGGTTGGAAACTCCTACTTTTATGTCAGCAGGCATAAAAAAAGCTTGTACACATAAGATAATGTATAGCGTGCCTAAATATTTATAGAATACTTATGTCTCATAAATTTCACAGTTATAAAACAAAACCTAAGCTTATGCATGTAGATATATTGCTGTGTTTGCAGTTGTCAGTGACTTCTAGAGAATGCCGTTGCTGTAAAGGAAAAAAGCACCTGTGGAAGTTATTTATGTAGAAGTTACTTATGTAAAGACTCAAGCCATTAACAAGAGAGGGAGACTTCTTATATTGTTAATGACTTTCAGATCTTTCTTCTGAATGAGGGTTGTCACTCTGAATGAGTGCTGTCATTCATTTCCTCCAAGCCGTCAGATACCTTTTTCCTTTATCTGACACATTTCAGGAAAGAGTAAGGGAAAGATTTATTTATATTACTTTGATGGTTTCATTTTCTTTGTGGAAGTCCAGTGACCCAGTTATAGAGATGTTCTTGGAATATATTACTTTGATGGTTACTTTCTCTTTTTGGAAGTCCAGTGACCCAGTTATACGGATGTCCTCAGAACATTTAAAGTCTAGTTCTGAATTATAAAATAGCCCAGTTGCCATAGGTTGATTTCCTGTAAACCTAAATCATGATTGCAAACGAATTTGGATGCTAATTAGGACTCATATAATGATCATATCGATTTATAACTTGTCTAACAACAATGCATTTCTTTATTTGCTAGGTTATGTATTTACACTATGGCCTGTGAACAGGGAAACTGGCCTGTGTTGAGTACTTTCTATGAGCCAGGTGCTCAACTGTGTACAAACTTAGAAGAACCAGGTGCACATGCCAGGGTTGGAGGCCGTTTGACAGTCAGCATTCAATCGTGTGTTGTTGAAGTTGTTGTAATTAATTTAAAAGGAAGTAGCTCATGACGGTAGCACATTTCATTGTCCTAGAATAGTAAATACTTTGTTGTCAACAGATGGGCTTCTTTCATATGTGGAGGTCATCTTGAGCACGGATCTTAAGCATAGTCTTTAATCCTTCCTAGCATCCTACATGAGCCAAACTTAGACAAAAAACAAGGCAGCTCTTGGTTATCTAGGGCAATTTGAAACCTCAGCTACCTCCAGTGTGTCCAGCACACTGCAGTTATGCATCTAGTTACAACGTTATGTTTGCAAAATTATGTTTAAGCAAACCACAATGAAAGCATTAAACACAGAATAACTATAATCCAGCAATTTCACTTCCAAGCATATACCCAAAAGTGTTGAAAGCAGGGTCTCAGACACTGATACACCCATGTTTATTTTTTATTTTTTATTTAAAAAAATTTTTTTTGAGACGGAGTCTCGCTCTGTCGCCCAGGCTGGAGTGCAGTGGTCGGATCTCAGCTCACTGCAAGCTCCGCCTCCCGGGTTCACGCCATTCTCCTGCCTCAGCCTCCCGAGTAAGCTGGGACTACAGGCGCCCGCCACCTTGCCCGGCTAGTTTTTTTGTATTTTTTAGTAGAGACGGGGTTTCACCACGTTAGCCAGGATGGTCTTGATCTCCTGAGCTCTTGATCCGGCGGGCTCGGCCTCCCAAAGTGCTGGGATTACAGGCTTGAGCCGCCGTGCCCGGCCCACACCCATGTTTATAGCAGCATTAGTCATGATAGCCAAAAGATGGAAGCAAGCTAGGTGTCCATCAACAGGTGAATGGATAACTACAATGTGGTGTACACACACACACACACACACACACACACAAGAATATTATTCAACGTTAAGAAAGAATGAAATTCTGCCAGGCATGGTGGCTCACTCCTGTAATCCCAGCACTTTGGGAGGCTGCAGTGGGCAGATCACCTGAGGTCAGGAGTTCGAGACCATCCTGACCAACATGGTGAAACCCCGTCTCTACAAAAAGTACAAAATTAGCCGAGTGTGGTGTTACATGCCTGTTATCCCAGCTACTTGGGAGGCTGAGGCAGGAGAATTGCTTGAACCCGGAAGGTGGAGGTTGCAGTGAGCCAAGATTGTGCCATTGCACTCCAGCCTGGGCAACAAGAGCAAAACTTCATCTCAAAAAAAAAAAAAAAAAATGAAAGAAAGAAAGCATGAAATTCTGATAACTGCTATAACACAGATGAACCTTGAAGATATGCTGAGTGAAATAAGCCATACACAAAAGGACAAATATGTGATTGTACTTATATGAGGTATCTAGAGTAGTCAAATTCACAGCACAGAAATTAGAATGGTGGTTACCAGGGACTGGGAGGGAAGGAGGGAATGGGGAATTGATGTTAGTGGGCTTACAGTTTTGGTGGGGGATGATGGAAAAGTTCTAGAGATAGATAGTGGTAGTGGATGCACAACATTGAAAGGACAAAACTGTATACCTAAAAATGGTTTAAATGCTAAATTTTATGTTATATATATATATATATATATTTTTTTTTTTTTTGAGATGGAGTCTCGCTCTGTCGCCCGGGCTGGAGTGCAGTGGCCGGATCTCAGCTCACTGCAAGCTCCGCCTCCCGGGTTTGGGCCATTCTCCTGCCACAGCCTCCTGAGTAGCTGGGACTACAGGCGCCCGCCACCTTTTCCGGCTAGTTTTTTTGTATTTTTTAGTAGAGACGGGGTTTCACCGTGTTAGCCAGGATGGTCTCGATCTCCTGACCTCGTGATCCGCCCGTCTTGGCCTCCCAAAGTGCTGGGATTACAGGCTTGAGCCACCGCGTCTGGCCTTATGTTATGTATATTTTGCTCCACTTTTTTTTTTTTTTTTAAGACAGAGTTTTGCTCTTGTTGCCCAGGCTGGAGTGCAATGGTATGATCTCGGCTCACTGCAAGCTTTGCCTCCTGGGTTCAAGCAATTCTCCTACCTCAACCTCCCAAGTAGTTAATATTACAGGCTCGTGCCACCATGCCCAGCTAATTTTTGTATTTTTAGTAGAGACAGGGTTTCACCATCTTGGCCAGGTTGGTCTTGAACTCCTGATCTCATGATCCACCCACCTCGGCCTCCCAAAGTGCTGGGATTACAGGCATGAGTCACACCATGCCCGGCATATTTTGCGCCAATTTTTAAAAACAACATAATAAAGACAAAGCCACTGGGAAGGATGTAAAATGCCCCTGAGCCAAACACTATGTAGCCAAAGGAGCAACAATACAAAAACTGCACCAAGCTTCTTTGTAAATTCATTCTTCCTTCCTCCCTCCAAGACACTCTTACGTGGTTTGCATCCTGATAGTCTCCTGGGTTTCCAGTTATTTCAAGGTCATAGTCACGTAGGCACGGTGGCTGTGCTGTGCTGGAGATGGCTTTTGGATTCCTCATAATTTTGAGTTATCGGTGCCATGTTTTTTTGAGACCAAAACTTATGAGTAGAGTATTATCATGTGGAAGGTGATATGGAGTAAGTGCATCTTTCTTGGGCATTCAGTCTAAAGTCAGTAGTAAAGGGAAAGTCACATATAGTTAAGTCCAAATCGCTTATGATGTTACAGTAGATCCACATGTCCCTAACTTGATTACCTATTTTCCCTCCAGCACTAGAGCACATTTCTGCTTCTTCAGCTGAGCTCCAGGAGAAGATGGCTACATTTAGGGTCAGACTGGAGGAAGAGAAGTATTTTGATATTGTATTTTATTTTTATGTATTTATTTTTTAGAGACAGGTTCTTGTGCTGTCATCCAGACTGGAATGTAGCGGTCGCAGCTCACTACAGCCTTGACCTCCTGGGCTCAAGCTATCCTCAAGCCTCAGCCTCCCGAGTAGCCAGGCCTACAGGTGCTGTGCCACCAAGCCCAGCTAATTTTTGTATTTTTTTGTAGAGACGGATCCTGTTGTGTTGTCCAGGCTTGAAATTTGATTTTAAACATAGGCACCACACTAAGCCCCCTAGACAAGATAGAAGCTCACAGAACCTTGACTATCTGGAATGACTTTCACAGAGTTACTTCATCTTTTTTCTCACCCTCAATGAGTAACGTTCAGGCTGAGCGGGTCATACTGTTCAAATTATTTCTCTTCTTTAGGCTTTTTTCTTCCAAACACCAGGAGTTGAATTTGAATACTTTAAGTGCTAGTATTATGCAATTTTATTTTATTTATTTATTTATTTTTGAGACAGAGTATTACTCTGTTTCCCAGGCTGAAGTGTAGTGGCGCGATCTTGGCTCACTGCAATCTCCGCCTCCCGGATTCAAGCGATTCTGCTGCCTCAGCCTCCCAGGTAGCTGGATTACAGGCACGCGCGTGCCACCACGCCCGGCTAATTTTTTTTTGTATCTTTAGTAGAGACAGGATTTCACCATGTTGGCCAGGCTGGTCTCAAACTCCTGACCTCATGATCCACCCCCCCCTCGACCTCCCAAAGTGCTGGGATTACAGGCGTAAGCCACCGCACCCAGCCTGGATTAATGATTTTGAATGAACATTTACAATGATATGTTTTATAATAAAACACATTAAAAAGTTTGAAACACTAGTTAGTAGAAACAGTTTTCTCTGTAATGACAGTTAGTCATGTTGCTGCTGCAGTGACAGTTGTCTTGCTGTGAGGGTATTGATAAAGCCTGGTGATTTGTACACTTGCCCATAGTATGCTTTTCCCAAGCCAGCTATGCAAATCTCATTTCCCTTACATTTGAAAGTTATTTCAGAATTGTTTCATTAGGGTTGAGGCAAGCACAAATCATGAAAGCCTGTGTTTTCTACCGCCGAACACAAGATTCTGTTGGACCCACAACCGATATGCTTTCAGCTAGGTTCCATTTAGCATTCACCCTGGACTTAGGGACTGTACAAGAGTGCTGGGTGTTTTTTGTTTTGTTTTGTTTTTTGCGACAGAGTCTTGCTGTGTCACTCAGGCTGGAGTGAAGTGGCGCAATCTCGACTCACTGCAACCTCCACTCTCCGGGTTCATTCTCCTGCCTCAGCTTCCCAAGTAGCGGGGATTGCAGGTGCCTGCCACCACACCTGGCTAATTTTTTTGTATTTTTAGTAGAGATGGGGTTTCACCATGTTGGCCAGGCTGGTCTTGAATTCCTGACAGGTGATCCACCCACCTCGGCCTCCCCAAGTGCTAGGATTATAGGCGTGAGCCATCATGCCTGGCCTGAGTGCTGGGTGTTTTGGACAGTGATCCCACCTTACTGTGTAGAAATTCTCAGTCATCCACCTAATTTGTTTATTTCCCATTCATATACTTCATTTATTCACTCACTCACTTGGCCATTTATGCATATTTATTGATTTTGTTAAAAAAGAGATCTGAATGAATGGAACACTGAGATGATATACAGAGTAATGGACAGATAGTGATTAGCCCCTTGGACCCATAAGAACCAGCTTCTGAAATTCCAGCTCTGAAATTCTACCAGCTGGTTGACCTTGAGCAAATTACTTAGCTTCTCTGTGCTTCATTTCTTCATTTATAAAATGAAGATCATAGGTTACGAGGGTTAGATGAGACATTCATTCGTAGTACCTGGCACACAGTAAGAGCCCCAGTAAATACTAGCTGCTGTTGTGGATTGAATTGTGCTGCCTCCCCACAAATTCATGTGTTGAAGTCCTAACCACAAGTACTCAGAACGTGACCGTATTTGGAAACAGGGCCACTGTAGATGTAATTAGTTAAGAAGAGTGATTAGGCTGGGCACGGTGGCTCACGCCTGTAATCCCAACACTTTGGGAGCCCAAGACGGGCGGGTCATGAGGTCAGGAGTTCGAGATCAGCCTGGCCAATATGGTGAAACCCCATCTGTACTAAAAATACAAAAATTAGCCGAGCATGGTGGTGGGCGCCTGTAGTCCCAGCTACTCGGGAGGCTGAGGCAGGAGAATTGCTTGAACCCAGGGGGCAGAGGTTCCAGTGAACTGAGATCATGCCACTGCCCTCCAGCCTGGGTGGCAGAGCGAGACTCTGTCTCAAAAATAAAAAAAAGGAGTAATTAGGTTGGGCACTAATCCAATATGGTTGGTGTCTTTATAAAAAGAGAAAATTTGGGCGCAGAGATAGACATGCATAGAGGAACAATGGCCATCCGCAAGCCAAGGAGAGGGGCCTGGAACAGATCCTTTCTTCCCAGCCCTCATAAGGAGCCAGCCCTGCTGACATCTCAGTTTCAGACTTCCAGCCTTCACAGCTGTGAGACAATAAATGTCTGTCAGTGAAGCCACTCAGTCTGTGGTTCTCTGTCACAGCAGCCCTGGCAGACGACATAGCGGGCAGCACTGTCCTCCGCTGCTGTGTTTCTCATTGACCCGAGAATCTGCCTTTGTCCATGTCCTGGCCATTGGGAGATACATTTGCTCCTGCTCAGCTTGCATCCCTGTCCTTTTCTTTCTTTTTCACAAAATAGAATGCAAAAAAGTTCCTGGCAAGAACAGGTGCTCCAGAAGTTCCCTGGCCATTTCATTCCTGTGTCTCTTCCTAAAAAGCTGCAGTTGAAAAGATAGAATTTGGTTTCTCTTACTTAGCACATTCTTCTCACTTTCTAAGCTTGATTTTTCTTTCTTTGAAGGAGTGTAACCCCTTCAAAATAAACTCCTAGAGATTGCTCACCCCTCTCCAAAACTTTCGATGAGGAGCGTTTATTTTGTAGACTCTTACGTGTGAATTCTTTCAATAAATAGCGGATGCAGAGAAGCAGCTTTGTGGAGCAAAGCAGTAGGAAAGAGGCTGTTGGGGACAGAGCCTCACCACCACATTTCAGTAGCTGGTTTCACTCTTACCTATTTTTAAATGGTGACGAGTGTTTTTATTTGTTTGTTTTTAAAGAAACTTGAGATTGGACAGTGTTTCTCCTTCCTCTCCAGAGGCCCAGAGCAATGTCGCAAGGATGCATTCTGGACGAGGCAGTCACGGGGCCGCACATGGCATTTGTTCTTCCCAGGGACCGTCTGCTGTGTTTCTCTGCCCCAGTGGAGCTGGGGGAATAATAAAGCTGTTATTATTTATACTGCACAGCATTTTTTTCAGTGGTCCTTGTCATTGAGACTTATGAAGACAAGATAGGACAAGAGGGAACTTATGAGTTTTTATGCAGGCAGGGAAAAAAAGTAAAGGAGGGGCTATATTTCCAGATATATTGCTTTTTCCCAAACTCCTGCACTTCCCCAGTCCTTTTCTTTATCTTCCTTTCCCAAATGAGAGGTATCCTTCTTCTTCTCCAATGGCAGTCCCCCTAGTTTCTTCCCTGTCCTCGGGGAATCTTGGTACACTATTTAGCCACTCTCTTTCTTGGTTTTTGACTCTGTCCCATTGTGAAATTCTTACCCACAGCTTACAGTGATGTTTTACATACATCTCTGCCAAAGATGAAGTGGAAAATAACCTTTGCTTTGTAAACACATCTCCTTCAAGCTATCGACAAGTCTCCCAGCTTCTCTTAGTGTCTGACTTTTTGTTGTTGTTGTTGTTGTTTTGAGACATAGTTTTGCTGTTGTTGCCCAGGTTAGAGTGCAGTGGTGTGCTCTTGGCTCACTGCAACCTCCGCCTCCTGGGTTCAGGTGATTCTCATGCCTCAGCCTCCTGAGTAGCTGGGATTACAGGTGTCCACCACCACACCCAGCTGATTTTTGTACTTTCAGTAGAGATGGAGTTTCACGAGGCTGGTCTCGATCTCCTGGCCTCAAGTGATCTGACTGCCTTGGCCTCCCAAAGTGCCAGGCTTACAGGTGTGAGCCACTGCACCTGGCCTGGCCTAATTTTAGACATTATCTATTTGTCTTAGTCCATTTGGGCTGCTATAACAAAACACCATAAGCTGGGTGTCTTATAAACAACAGAAATTTATTTCCCACACTGCTGGAGACTTGGAGGTCCAAGATCAGGCACTGGCAGGTTCAGTGTCTGGTGCTAAGGAAACACCCGCACTTTCCGGTCCACAGATGCACACCTTCTCTTTTTTTTTTTTTTTTTTTCCTGTACCACACTTGGGGATCATTTTATTTATTTATTTATTTATTTATTTATTTATTTAATTTTTTTATTATACTTTAAGTTCTAGGGTACATGTGCACAACGTGCAGGTTTGTTATATGTGTATTCATGTGCCATGTTGGTGTTCTGCACCCATTAACTCATCATTTCCATTAGGTATATCTCCTACTGCTCTCCCCCCCCACCCCCTCCCCACAATAGGACGCGGTGTGTGATGTTCCCCTTCCTATGTCCAAGTGATCTCATTGTTCAATTCCCACCTATGAGTGAGAACATGCGGTGTTTGGTTTTCTGTTCTTGCGATAGTTTGCTGAGAATGATGGTTTCCAGCTCCATCCATGTCCCTACAAAGGACACGAACTCATTGTTTTTTATGGCTGCATAGTATTCCATGGTTTACACGTGCCACATTTTCTTTTTTTCTTTTTTTTTTTTTTTTGAGAAGGAGTCTCGCTCTGTCGCCCAGGCTGGAGTGCAGTGGCCGGATCTCAGCTCACTGCAAGCTCCGCCTCCCGGGTTTACGCCATTCTCCTGCCTCAGCCTCCGGAGTAGCTGGGACCACAGGTGCCTGCCACCTCGCGCAGCTAGTTTTTTGTATTTTTTAGTAGAGACGGGGTTTCGCCGTGTTAGCCAGGATGGTCTCGATCTCCTGACCTCGTGATCCGCCCGTCTCGGCCTCCCAAAGTGCTGGGATTACAGGCTTGAGCCACCGCGCCTGGCCTGTGCCACATTTTCTTAATCCAGTCTGTCACTGATGGACATTTGGGCTGATTCCAAGTCTTTGCTATTGTGAATAGTACTGCAATAAACATACGCGTGCATGTGTCTTTATAGCAGCATGATTTATAATCCTTTGGGTATATCCCCAGTAATGGGATGGCTGGGTCAAATGGTATTTCTAGTTCTAGATCCTTGAGGAATTGCCACACTGTCTTCCACAATGGTTGAACTAGTTTATAGTCCCACCAACAGTGTAAAAGTGTTCCTGTTTCTTCACATGCTCTCCAGTACCTGTTGTTTCCTGACTTTTTAATGATTGCCGTTCTAACTGGTGTGAGATGGTATCTCATTGTGGTTTTGATTTGCATTTCTGTGATGGAGAGTGATGATGGGCATTTTTTCATGTGCCTGTTGGCTGTCTAAATGTCTTCTTTTGAGAAGTGTCTGTTCATATCCTTTGCCCACTTTTTGATGGGGTTGTTTGTTTTTTTCTTGTAAATTAGTTTGAGTTCTTTGTAGGTTCTGGATATTAGCGCTTTGTCCGATGAGTAGATTGCAAAGATTTTCTCCCATTCTGTAGGTTGCCTGTTCACTCTGATGGTAGTTTCTTTTGCTGTGCAGAAGCTCTTTAGTTTAATTAGATCCCATTTGTCAATTTTGGCTTTTGTTGCCATTGCTTTTGGTGTTCTAGACATGAAGTCCTTGCCCATGCCTATGTCCTGAATGGTATTACCTAGGTTTTCTTCTAGGGTTTTTATGGTTTTATGTCTAACATTTAAGTCTCTAATCCATCTGAATTAATTTTCGTATAAGGAGTAAGGAAAGGATCCAGTTTCAGCTTTCTACTTATGGCTAGCCAAATTTCCCAGCACCATTTATTAAATAGGGAATCCTTCCCCCATTTCTTGTTTTTGTCAGGTTTGTCAAACAACAGATGGCTGTAGATGTGTGGTATTACTTCTGAGGGTTCTGTTCTGTTCCATTGGTCTATATCTCTGTTTTGGTACCAGTACCATGCTGTTTTGGTTACTGTAGCCTTGTAGTATAGTTTGAAGTCAGGTAGCGTGACGCTTCCAGCTTTGTTCTTTTGGCTTAGGATTGTCTTGGCAATGTGGGCTCTTTTTTGGTTCCATATGAACTTTAAAGCAGTTTTTTCCAATTCTGTGAAAAAAGTCATTGGTAGTTTAATGGGAATGGCATTGAATCTATAAATTACCTTGGGCAGTATGACCATTTTCATGATACGGATTCTTCCTATCCATGAGCATGGTATGTTTTTCCATTTGTTTGTGTCCTCTTTCATTTCACTGAGCAGTGGTTTGTAGTTCTCCTTGAAGAGGTCCTTCACATCCCTTGTAAGTTGGATTCCTAGGTATTTTATTCTCTTTGAAACAATTGTGAATGGGAGTTCATTCATGATTTGGCTCTCTGTTTGTCTGTTACTGGTGTATAAGAATGCTTGTGATTTTTGCACATTGATTTTGTATCCTGACACTTTACTGAAGTTGCTTATCAGCTTAAGGAGATTTGGGGCTGAGACGATGGGGTTTTCTAAATATACAATCATGTCATCTGCAAACAGGGACAATTTGACTTCTTCTTTTCCTAACTGAATACCCTTTATTTCTTTCTCTTGCCTGATAGCCCTAGCCAGAACTTCCAACACTATGTTGAATAGGAGTGGTGAGAGAGGGCATCCCTGTCTTGTGCCAGTTTTCAAAGGGAATGCTTCCAGTTTTTGCCCATTCAGTATGATATTGGCTGTGGGTTTGTCATAAATAGCTCTCATTATTTTGAGATACATCCCATCAATACCGAATTTATTGAGAGTTTTTAGCATGAAGGGCTGTTGAATTTTGTCAAAGGCTTTTTCTGCATCTATTGAGATAATCATGTGGTTTTTGTCTTTGGTTCTGTTTATATGCTACATTACGTTTATTGATTTGATGCACACCTACTCACTGTGTCTTCACATGGCAGAAGGGGTGAGGGAGTCCATTTTTTTTTTTTTTTTTTTTTGATACAGAGTCTTGCTCTGTCACCCAGGCTGGAGTCCAGTGGTGCAGTCTTGGCTCACTGTAACTTCCGCCTCCCAGGTTCAAGCAATTCTCCTGTCTCAGCCTCCAGAGTAGCTGGGATTACAGGCACATGCCACCACGCCCAGCTAATTTTTTGTATTTTTAGTAGAGACGGAGTTTCACCACGTTGGCCAGGCTGGTCTAGAATTCCTGACCTCGTGATCCACCTGCCTTGGCCTCCCAAAGTGCTGGGATTACAGGCGTGAGGGAGTCTGTCTTTTATAAGGGTGCTGATTTCATTTGTGAGAGCTCAGTCCTCATGACTAACCACCTACCAAAGGCCTCACCTCCACATCTGATCACATTGGGGATGAAGACTTCAGCATCTTTTGCAGAGGACAGAAACATTCTGTCTATAGTACCATTGACTTTCTGCTATGGAAGATGAAGACAGTTCTCTTTTGTCATATTATACCCCTGATACACACTTCAGTGTTTATACTGTGCCAAGAAAAACAGCGTTCACGTCTGAGCCATACGGTACATTACAGTTTTCCTTTCTCGTATAACCTTTTGTTCCCCTGGAGTTAGCAATTGACATTTTTTTTTTTTTTTTTTTTTTTTGGTAGAGACAGAGTTTTGCCACATTGCCCAGGTTGGCCTCCAAGACTGGAGCTCAAGAATCTCCCTGCCTTGGCCTCCAAAAGTGCTGGGATTACAGGCGTGAGCTACCACGCCTGGCCAGTAATTGACTCTTTTGCTAAAACTAATTTTTTCTTCAAACTCTTTGACAAAGTCATCAATATTAAGCAATATACCTTTACTACTTTCGATTTTGTTTTTAAAGGAATTCCTTCTGGAGTCTTCTATCCTGAACTTGTTGCTTTCTAGGCCAGCTGCATTTCTGTGTTTCTAAAACTTCCATTGTTTATAAAACACCATAATCCTGGTGTTTGCTCCTTTTGTACTCTGTATTTCCAGTATCTGGAAACCATGTCTTTTTTCTTGGCTTGTTTCCTCATTCAGGGCTGTATATTTTCTAGTAGTTATGTGAAAAGAGGGTTCGTGAAAGTTAAATGTTTTTGAGACTGTATGTCTGAAAAGGTCTTTAGTGTTCTTCAGACTTCATGGAAAACATTTTCCCTAAGAATGTTAAAGGTACTGCTCCCTTATCTTTTTGCCTCTAATGCTGCCGTTACTTTAAAATGGTGCCATTTTGATCCTTGATCCTTTTTCTGTAAATTTTGTTCTGTCTTGAAAATCTCTTTCTTGAAGATCTCTTTCTCCCTAGTCCTCTCAAACTGCGCATTAATGTACTCTGATGGGATCATTTTTGTTAATTATGTAGGTGTTCCATAGGCCTTTCAGTCTGAAAATTCACATGTTTTAGTTATCGGAGCTTTCTTTGTATTGCTTTTCTTTTTTTTTTTTTTTTTCTTGAGACGGAGTCTCGCTCTGTCGCCCAGGCTGGAGTGCAGTGGCCGGATCTCAGCTCACTGCAAGCTCCGCCTCCCAGGTTTACGCCATTCTCCTGCCTCAGCCTCCCGAGTAGCTGGGACTACAGGCGCCCACCACCTCGCCCGGCTAGTTTTTTTTTTTGTATTTTTTAGTAGAGACGGGGTTTCACAGTGTTAGCCAGGATGGTCTCGATCTCCTGACCTCGTGATCCGCCCGTCTCGGCCTCCCAAAGTGCTGGGATTACAGGCTTGAGCCACCGCGCCCAGCCTGTATTGCTTTTCTTTTTTTTTAAGACAGAGTCTTGGTCTGTCGTCCAGGCTGGAGTGCAGTGGTCTGATCTCGACTCACTGCAACCTCCGCCTCCCAGGTACAGGTGATTCTCCTACCTCAGCCTCCTGAGTAGCTGGAATTACAGGCATCTGTCACCATGCCCGGCTAATTTTTGTATTTTTAGTAGAGACGGGGTTTCACCATGTTAGCCAGGCTGATCTTGAACTCCTTCCTGGCCTCATGTGATCCGCCCTCCTCAGCCTCCCAAAGTGCTGGGATTACAGGCATGAGCCACCATGCCTGGCCTCAAATTTTTATTTCTGATAGCTTTTTCATGTTCTCTAATGTTTCTTATTGATTGATTGATTGACTGAGACAGGGTCTTGCTTTATTGCCCAGGCTAGAGTGCAGTGGATGCAATCACGGCTCATTGCAGCCTTAACTTCCTGGGCTCAAATGATCCTCCTGCCTCAGCCTCCCGAGTAGCTGGGATTACAGGCACAAGACAGTGTGCCCGGCTAATTTTTAAATACACTTTTTTGTAGAGACAGGATTTTGCTATGTGCCCATGTTGGTCTCAGACTCCTGGGCTCAAGTGATTTGCTTTCAGCTTCCTAAAATGCTAGGATTACAAGTGTGAGTACATGGCACCTGGCCGTGTTTGTTTGCTTCTGAGACAGGGTCTTGCCCTGTCACTCAGGCTGGAGTGCAGTGGTACGATCTCGGCTCATTGCAGCCTTGACCTCCTGGGCTCAAGCGATCCTCCACCTCAGACTGCCATGTTTCCTTTATAAATGATATTTTATTCCTGTTTTTATATGTATTATAATACCTTATTTTTCTTAGATTATTAATAGTAAGTGTTTTGTTCTAATGTTTACTCTCTTCTGCTCTCTGCACGAGGAGTGCTCATCCTGGTTGTTCCGATTTTTATCTTTCATGTTGGGAACTTTTGTCAAAGTTTTGGTGTTTGACTATCAGTACATACTTAAAAATGAGGAACTGGCCTGGTGTGGTGGCTCACGCCTGTAATCCCAGCACTTTGGAAAGCCGAGGTGCGTGGATCACCTGAGGTCAGGTGTTCGAGACCAGCCTGACCAACATGGTGAAACCCCATCTCTACTAAAAATACAAAAATTAGCTTGGCGTGGTGGTACACGCCTGTAATCCCAGCTACTCAGGAGGCTGAGGCAGGAGGACTGCTTGAACCAGGGAGGTAGAGGTTGCAGTGAGTGGAGATTGCACGACTGCACTTCCAGGCGACAGAGTGAGACTCCGTCTCAAAAATAAGTAAATAAAAAAAAAAAAAAAAAAAAAATGAGGAACTTAAGGATCAGGAACAGTGGCTCATGCCTCTAATCCCAGCACTTTGGGAGGCCGAGGTGGGCAGATCACTTGAGGTCAGGAGGTCGAGACCAGCTTGGCCAACATGGTGAAACCTCATCTCTATTAAAAACACAAAAAAATAGCCAAGTGTGGTGGCACATGCCTGTAATCTCAGCTACTTGAGAGGCACAAGAATCACTTGAGCCCAGGAGGCAGAGGTTGCAGTGAGCTGAGATTATACCGCTACACTCCAGCCTGGGCAACAGATCAAGACTCTGTCTCTAAATAAATAAAAATGAAGAACTTAACAATCAATAGAGAGTTGTGTGTGGAATTGATGGGCCTCACACTAAGGTTGTCAGATGGGGGCCCACCAGCTTCACCAGAGGATCACCACTTATCAGTGTCTATAGGCTTGTTCTCCTGGGCTCTTCTGTTTTTCAGAGAGGTATCCTGTGCTCTCCAGCTTCGGGGGATTAGACCTGGCTTCCAGCATTCTAGAAGCCAAGGCTAGGAGGAACTGGGGAAATCTCATTATTCCATACCTGGACTTTCACTCAGCCCCTTTTTCAGCTTTTGACTAACTACTCGCCTTCACTGTGTTTTGCCTCCACAAAGTGAAAGCTTTTTTGGGTTCCATTTCTCCAGGGAGTTTCTTCCTTTGCTCTTTTGGAATGGGGCAGGTTAAGGTCTAAGTGCTCTTTATAGAGATTTTATAGAGTTTTTTTTCTCTTTTTTTTTTTTTCTTTTTTTTATTGAGACAGAGTCTCACTGTTGCTTAGGCTGGAGTGCAGTGGTGTGATCTCAACTCACTGCAGCCTCGACCTCTAGGGCTCAGGTGATCCTCCTGCTTCAGCCTCCCAAGTAGCTGGGACTACGAGCGCATGCCACCATGCCCGGATAATTTTTTGTATTTTTTACAGAGCTCAAGGAATCCACCCGCCTTGACCTCTCAAAGTACTGGGATTACAGGTGTGAATCACCACACCTGGCTTATACAGATTTTCAAACAATCCTTTTGTGCCTGGAATTGGTAGGTTCGTGGTCTCACTGATTTCAGGAGTGAAGCTGCAGACCTTCGCTGTGAGTGTTAAAGCTCTATAAAGGCAGCGCGTCTGGAGTTGTTTGTTCCTTCCGGTGGGTTCATGGTCTTGCTGGCCTCAGGAGTGAAGGTACAGACCCTCGCGGTGAGTGTTACAGTTCATAAAAGTGACGTGTCCAGAATTGTTTGTTCCTTTCATCCGGAGTTGTTCATCCCTCCCGGTGGGTTTGTGGTCTGGCTGACTTCAGGAGTGAAGCTGCAAACCTTCGTGGTAAGTGTTACAGCTCATAAAGGCAGCGTGGCCCCAAAGAGTAAGCAGCAGCATGAGTCATTGTAAAGAGCTAAAGAACAAAGCTTCCACGGTGTGGAAGGGGAACCCAGCGGGTTGCCACTGCTGGCATAGGCAGCCGCCTTTCATTCCCTTATCTGACCCCACCCACATCCTGCTGATTGGTCCATTCTACAGAGCTAGCCGATTGGTCCGTTTTGATGGGCTGCTGATTGGTGCATTTACAAACCTCGAGCTAGACACAGAGTGCTAATTGGTGCATTTACAGTCCTTTAGCTAGACACAAAAGTTCTCCAAGTCCCCCCTAGATTAGCTAGACACAGAGCACTGATTGGTGCCGTTATAATCCTTTAGCTAGACACACAATGCTGATTGATGCTTTACAATCCTCTAGCTAGACATAAAAGTTCTCCAAGTCCCCACCCAACTCAGGAGCCCAGCTGGCTTAGCCCAGTGGATCCCAGGCAGGGGCATCAGCAGAGCTGCCTGCCAGTCACTGCGCGCCCTCACTTCTCAGCCCTTGGGTGGTCAGTGAGACCTGGTGCCTGTGGAGCATGGGGCGGTGCCCATCCGGGAGGCTCAGGCTTTGTGGGAGCCCATGGTGGGGGCGGGGACTTGGGCGTGGTGGGATGTAGGTCCCGAGCTCTGCCCCGTTGGGAGGTGGCTGAGGCCCGGTGAATTCGACTGGGGCTCAGGCAGGTTGGCAGTGCTGGGGGATCCTGCGGACCCTCCACAGCTGCTGGCTAGGTGCCAAGCCCCTCACTGCCCCGGTGGGCAGCGCCAGCCTAGCCTGTGCCCACCCAGAACTCATGCTGGCATTCGGGTTGTGCTGGCACCCGAATGCCGCACGCAGCCCTGGTTCTCACCCGCGCCTCTCCCTCCACACCTCCCTGCAAGCAGAGGGAGCCGGCTCCGTCCTTGGCCAGCCCAGAGAGGGGCTCCCACAGTGCAGCGGCGGTCTGAAGGGCTTCTCAAGTGCGGCCAGAGGTGCCCAGGCCGAGGCGGTGCTGAGAGTGAGCCAGGGCTGCTAGCACATTGTTACCACTCACTTTTGTTCCAGCCCACTGCCCTGCGTTTAGAGGTACCAGGAACCTCTAGTTCCTCAGCTTTTCCAGAGTTCTGTGGTAGAATTAAGTTTGATGCTTTTGGCCTGTCATGTTTCTCAGGTCCCGGGGCTGCAGGAAGTTAGTAACCAATGTTTTCACTTACTGATCCACTCTCCATTTTCCAGTGGTTTGTTAACATATCTTATAAGGGATTGCTTCTTCTGTTATATCTGTTTCTGTGGATCTGTACTCCTCACCTCTTCATTGTGGGTTTTAGAAAGAAAGCAGAGACAAATACTAATAATCTGCCATGTTATTTAGCAAACTTTATAAACTCTTCTAAATTATGAATGAGTATTGAATTTTATCAAATGCTTTCTCTGCATCTCTTGAGATGTTCAAAAGGCTTTTCGTTTCTCATCTGTTAATGAAGTGAACAATAATAACATGTTTTGTAATGTTAAATTGTCCTTGCTCTATTGCTGTAATTTTGTTTTGTTTTGTGTTGTTTTTTCTTCAGAGACAAGGTCTAACTATGTTGCTCAGGCTGGGCTGAAACTCCTGGGCTCAAGTGATTCTTCTGCCTCAGCCTCCCCAGTAGCTGAAAGACTGGTGTGCACCACCATGTTCGGCAGACATCATTTTTCAGTTTGCTGAAATTCAGAATTTTATGGAAATGTAAAATTGAGACTGGCCTATACTTTTCTTTCTTTTGTTTTTTTGAGACGGAGTCTCGCTCTGCTGCCCAGGCTGGAGTGCAGTGGTGCAGTCTTGGCTCACTGCAAGCTCCACCTCCCGGGTTCATGCCATTCTCCTGCCTCAGCCTCCCAAGTAGCTGGGACTACAGGTGCCTGCCACCAAACCCGGCTAATTTTTTGTATTTTTAGTAGAGATGGGGTTTCACCGTGTTAACTAGGATGGTCTCTATCTCCTGACCTCATCAGCCGCCAGCCTCGGCCTCCCAAAGTGCTGGGGTTATAGGCATGAGCCACCGTGCCTGGTCTTTTTTTTTTTTTTTTTTTTTGAGATGGAGTCTCGCTCTGTCGCCCAGGCTGGAGTGCTGTGGCCGATCTCAGCTCACTGCAAGCTCCGCCTCCCGGGTTTACGCCATTCTCCTGCCTCAGCCTCCTGAGTAGCTGGGACTACAGGCGCCTGCCACCTCGCCCGGCTAGTTTTTTGTATTTCTTAGTAGAGACGGGGTTTCACCGAGTTAGCCAGGATGGTCTCGATCTCCTGACCTCGTGATCCGCCTGTCTTGGCCTCCCGAAGTGCTGGGATTACAGGCTTGAGCCATCGCGCCCGGCCTTTTTTTTTTTTTTTTAAATGGAGTCTTGCTCTGTTGCCCAGACTACAATGCAATGGCGAAATCTTGGCTCACTGCAACCTCCGCCTTCCTGGCCCAAGCGATTCTCCTGCCTCTGCCTCCCCAATAGCTGGGATAACAGGTGTCTGCCACCATGCCTGAGTAATTTTTATATTTTTAGTAGAGACAGGGTTTCACCATATTATTGGTCAGGCTGGTCTCAAACTCCTGACTTCAGGTGATCCACCCACCTCGGCCTCCCAAAGTGCTGGGGTTACAGGTGTGAGCCACTGCAACCAGCGTATACTTTTCTTGTTTTTGCCTCCTTCGGTTTTTATGCTTTTTTCAGAAATGAATTGGGAAAAAATTATGTGGGAAACTTTCCCTCTTACTTTAATTTCTTGAACCACTTGTGTAAGATATGAATTATCTGTTTCTTCGGTTGGCATGGTGGCTCACACCTGTAATCCCAGCACTTTGGGAGGCTGAAGCAGGTGGATCACCTGAGGTCAGGAGTTCAAAACCAGCCTGGACAACATGGTGAAACCCCATCTCTACTAAAAATGCAAAAAGTAGCTGGGCGTGGTGTTGCGCACCTGCAGTTGCAGAACCCAGGAGGCAGAGGTTGCAGTGAGTTGAGATTGTGCCGTTGCACTCCAGCCTGGCTGACAGAGCAAGACTCCTTCTGAAAAAAATAAGAAAAAAAAAAAAGAATTATTCTTTATTTTTTTGAGGCAAGGTCTTGCTCTGTTGCCCAGGCTGGAGTGCAGTGGCATGATCTCAACTCACTGCATCCTTTGCTTCCCAGGCTCCCAGGATCCTCCTGCCTCAGCCTCCCATGTAGCTGGGACTACAGGTACATGCCACCATGCCTGGCTAATTTTTGTATTTTTTGTAGTGATGGGGCTTTGGCATGTTGCCCAGGCTGGTTTCAGACTCCTGGGCTCAAGTGATCCTCCTGCCTCAGCCTCCCAAAATGCTGGGATTCCATGGGTGAGCCACTGTGAATTCACTGCCTTGAATAATCTGTTTCTTAAAGGTTTTTGTTAAAACTTGTTAGAAATTATCTGTCCAACTTGGGTGTGTATGTGTGTGTGTATATCTGTCTTGACTACTAATGCAGTATATTTAATAACATAGGATCTTTTCAGATTTCCTAGCTTTCATTTATTGAATTACAGTACTTCTGATTACTTATGTTTATCTGGAATATTGTTCACATTATATGTTTTCAAATTTATTGCCATAAAGTTGATTTTAGCCTTCTCTTGTTTTTTTTTTTTTTTTTTTTTTTTTTTTTTGTAGAGACAGGGTCTCCCTAAGTTGCCCAGGCTGGTCTAGAACTTCTGGGCGCAAGTGATCCTCCCACCTGGGCCTCCCAAAGTACTAACACTGTAGGCATGAGCCAACTCTCCCAGCCTCAGAAGCTTTTCTAAACTCTTCCTAGGGGAATGGGGAGATATGTAGGGGCCACTTAGGGAGTAAATGATTATGAAAAGGGACATAGGCTTTTGCAAAACTAGGCAGTAGCCTGTCCGGACCAGGTACCAAGTTCCAGCCTCTTCTAGGTTTCACTCCTGTTGCCTGTTAACCTCCCCTGATGGATTTAAAAAAAAAACAAAAAAAAAAACAGGCCGGGCGTGGTGGCTCACACCTGTAATCCCAGCACTTTGGGAGACCAAGGCAGGCGGATCACAAGGTCAGGAGATCGAGACCATCCTGGCTAACACAGTGAAACCCCGTCTCTACTAAAAATACAAAAAATTTGCAGGTGCCTGTAGTCCCAGCTACTAGGGAGACTGAGGCAGAAGAATGGCGTGAACCTGGGAGACGGAGCTTGCAGTGAGCCGAAATCGCGCCACTGCACTCCAGCCTGGGAGACAAAAAAAAACAAAAAAAACCCAAGAGGGTTTTTATAACAGTTGACTTCCCTTCTGGAGAATCTGCATTTCACTGGATAAGGGAGATTCAGGAAAAGCCCCTCTGTGCATTTTCTATTTCCCTAATGCCTTCAGCTTGAAGTAACCAGCAAACCAGTTCAGCATATTTGGGCTGGTATTTCCTGGACTCGTGTCTATGAGGCAGTGCTTTTTCACATGCTGTTCAAGTCTTACTAAATTTTTTTTTTTTTTAATTTTTTTAATTTTTATTTTTTTGAGACGGAGTCTTGCTCTGTCGCCCCGGCTGGAGTGCAGTGGCTGGATCTCAGCTCACTGCAAGCTCCGCCTCCCGGGTTTACGCCATTCTCCTGCCTCAGCCTCCGAGTAGCTGGGACTACAGGCACCCGCCACCTCGCCCAGCTAGTTTTTTTGGTATTTTTAGTAGAGACGGGGTTTCGCCGTGTTAGCCAGGATGGTCTCGATCTCCTGACCTCGTGATCCGCCCGTCTTGGCCTCCCAAAGTGCTGGGATTACAGGCTTGAGCCACCGCGCCCGGCCGACAATATCTTTTTATTTTAATCACCTTTTTATTTTTTACTTTCAACCATTCTGTGTCCTTCTGTTTTAGGTGTATCTTTTATAAACAGTATTTAATTGAAACTTTTTTTTTCTTTAAATTTAATCTTGGTCTTTTAGCAGGGATATTTAATCTGTTATGATTGCTAATGTAATCAAATTTGGTTTTACTACCATATTTTACTAATTTTATGTACTGTGCTGTTGACTTATTTGTATTTCCCCTCTTTTTTTGCTTTTCATTGTACTTAGTTCTCGTTATTTTATTTTTTTAGTTTTATTATTTTATTATAGTTTTCTTATTTATTCTTCTTTGCTTATTTCTTCCTATTGATTTGGAAAGTATACATTCTATTTTTTTGTGATTACATTTATAATTTAATATGCATATTTTATTTGAATCTAAAGCTAATGGATATATCTCTGCTCTCCTTCTGATCAAAATGTCTCGGAATATTTTGGCTCTGATATTCACTCCCAGTCTTTCGTGTTACCTGTTTAGCATGTTATCAGAGTCTAGTACTTAACTTTTTGGTTGTTTTTTTTTTGATACTTTGTTTTGAATGAGACAACATTATAATTTATATTGCTGGCTTATTTAGATTTACTTACATGTTTATAGCCTCTCTGCTCACCATCGTTTCTTTGGATCCCACTGTTTTCTTTTGGATGGAGTCTTTTATCCGGAAATACAGCATTGGTCACTTCTCTCAGTAAAGGTCTAACAATAGTAAGTTTCTTCAGCCTGTTTCTGGAGAACGTGTTTATTTTGCCCTTCCTCTTGAATGATTGCTTAGTTGCGTTCAAGGCTAAAAGCTATATTCTCTCAATACTTTGAAAATACTATTCCATTAATTTTGGGTTGATTTTGCTGCTTAGTAACATTCTACTGTGCAGAAAAATTGTTCTTTTTTCACGAGTAATCTGTCTTTTCTCTCTGTGTGTTCTATAGCTTCGCTATTATGTGTTAGGTGTTGATTTGTGATTATCTGGCTCCTGACTATGCTGTTCAGTCTGTTAACTTAAATGCTTCTTTCCATTCTGAAAACATCTCTGTTGTAAGTCCTCATTCTTTCTATTCTCTCTTTAGCATTTGTTGTAAGGTCTCATGTTCCCTGGTTTCTTAACGTCTTCCATCTCCTACCTTTCTGTACCATGTTCTGTACGATTTCCCTGCATCCATTCTGTAGTTCCCTAATTCTTTTTTTTTGAGATGGAGTTTCACTCTTGTCGCCCAGGCTGGAGTGCAATGATGCGATATCTGCCCACTGCAACCTCCGCCTCCTGGGTTGAAGTGATTCTCCTGCCTCAGCCTCCTGAGTAGCTGGGATTACAGGAGCCCACTACCATGCCTTGCTAATTTTCTGTATTTTTAGTAGAGGCGGGGTTTCACCATGTTGGCTAGGCTGATCTTGAACTCCTGACCGCAAGTGAGCCACCTGCCTCGGCTTCCCAAAGTGCTGGGATTACAGCTGTGAGCCATGACTCCTGGCCCCTAATTCTTTTATTGGCCATGTATAATCTACTAATTTACTTATTATTTCAGTGACTCTATTTTTGTCCTTCTAAATCTGCTGTTTGGTTCTCTTTCAAATTAGTTTTTATTTTCAGTTATGTCCTTTCCTTTCAATGGTTACTGTTCCTTCTTGTATCACTTTAATAGCTCTAAAAATATAGATCAGATTCTTTTTTAGGTTTTCACTTATTTCCAGTTCCCAGGTACCCATTGGCCTCATATTGTACTTGCAGACCCTTGGCATGGTAGGTTCGTTCCTGGCCTGGTTGGAATTTTTTATTGTGAGCTCATCTTCAGCAGGGGTTGTTTTTGCCTCTGGGAGTCCATGTGCCCTGGATTGTGGATACATTTGTGGAGCACTGCTTTGCCTTTTTCTTCTGCAAACCAAGGCTTAGTTATTTTAAGGTCTTGAACAAGTTTTAATTTTTAATTTCTCTGTTTGTGATTTCCAACCCAACTGGGTGGTGTCAACTTAATCCCTGCATTTGCCCTTAGCACAGGCTCCTGATTCTGATGATTCACACAAAAGCTTTTGGTTACTTTTCAGAGCTCAAGCCAGACCTCAGGCCTCCTTGCTGTTTCTTTGGTGAGCATGGTTCTTCCGGTTCCCTTTTCATGGACTGGGTAGCTTCTTAAGGGGTCCGGTTTGGTCCAGTTTCCTCCTCATCTTGCACAGGCCTGGCTGGTGTCTTCTGTCCCCAGGGGTGTTGACACTCTGACCCCTACTTATTGTTTCAAGGGCTGACAGTCCTCGGTGGATACATCAGCTGGAGGTTTGCTCCCAGCCTGGAGATTCTGCTTTGTTTCTGGCACTTGGGAATCTCTCTTTCCTCTTTCTATCAAGCTGAGCTACGCATTAAACCTTTTGTTTTTTGTTTTTTGTTTTTTAAGTTGCTTTAGATTTTGCAATAGCTGTGTGTAATTTCAGCAGTAGTGGGTCTGCATCAACTCAGCCTGCCGCCAGCCTTATTCATCTTTGTACTCTCCAACCCAGAAGAGTCACTGGTTCATACCCGATGCTGGATGAATGAATGAATGAGTGAATGAATGAATGCGTTTTTCACTTCTAGTAGCAGTTAGAAGCAATATTCCAGTGAGCTGTGCCTCCTACCTCTCCAGGAGCACTGAATCAGGCAGAATTCACTTTTCTTTGAGGTTATACGTGGAGAGTTCCCAGTGAAAAAATGAAGAGAGAATAGGACTTCTTCTATGCTTTTGTTTTAAGTCCCAGAACAATAGAAATATTTAACTGCTTTGCACTGCTTGATATATGAAGCTGGACTGACAACTGAGTTCCCATGCCGTTTGCTGGTGGCTTCACACAGCATCATTACCAAGAGGACAGGACACTAGGCCTGTTTACTTCCCCCTTTCTCCCCTGTTTTAAGAAAAGTGTGCCTTTGATGAGATATAGCCGCAGGCTCTTGTTTTACATTTTACGTCAACTGCTGTTGCCAGAGGCTGGTTATTGATGCCATGCCCTGTTTTAATTCACACTTCTCTGCTAATCAATTACAGCGTTTATCCATTAATCAGGCATTCTGACAGGGTCAATAACTGCTTTTTGGCTGTTGTGCAGGGCTGCACGTTATCAAGCCAGGAATAAGGCCCAGGAGCTGGCTTTAAAACACCGTGTGACTTTCCCAGGCTAGTGGACTTCCGGAGCAATAAACATCTAGTGGGGATTTCATATGGTGGGTTTTTCATATATTTGGTAGATGGGATTTTCTCACTGAACACTTCATTAGCAGGGCTCAACGTTAGTGAAGTGTGGACAGGTGTGCTCTGTTTAAGAAAAACAGAAACATCAAAAGGTAATTATTGCCATCCCATAGCAATGACTGCCTTTACCTAAAAGTAGCATTAAATCATGAGCTTTCTTCATTCTTATTAAATGTTTACAAACAATATCTTCTTGGCAGTAGGGTTTGAGAGCAACAACTCTTAAAGCCAAAATATTGGAGCTGCTGCTGGATGAAAACCAATCTGAAATTTAGATTAAATAGGGCTGTAATCATAATGTGAGTCAAGAAGAAAATCTGTAGTTTCTCTCTGGAAATTTCTTGAGGCCCATGTTTTCCATGGAGTGTTTTAAACCTTCGTATCCATGTTCCCATCCATGGGTACACGGGCATCTTCAGTGCCTCTTAGTCTCTGTGTAAGAATTTGTTACAGCATATTCAGATGTGGTAAATTGTCACAGAAATGAAAACTTTTCATTTTAGTGAGGGTACGTAAGAAACAGAGGTGACAAGGTTTAACTGGAGAGTTCCAGTTTGGGTAGGTAAGTTACCATTCATCATGATGGTTACAGGTTTCAGTGATCTTTTCTGTGACAGATGTACCAACATTTAATTGTTTTTCATCAAGGGCGGAGAGAAAAGACACTTGTGTAGATTTTTCAATTCTCCTCCATGTCACTTGGCTGTCCTCACCATTGTCTGAGCTCCTTTCTCTTATCCTTTGCGCCGCAATGAGTTGTGTCATTCCCTCATGGTCAGCACTTTTGTTGTCTTTGTTTTTTGCTGTACCTCAGAAGTCCATCTTTTCTTTCATCTCCTTCCCATTCATGCATGAGGGAACAGTTGTGCCCTGTTGTGGGGATGTTCCGCTGGGTTTCAAACAGTAGGGTTTCTTTTTATTCTCTTCTAAGTAGTACAATGGGGCTGAATGTCTGTTGCAGAATGCACACACTAATATGCCAGGTTATTTGGTTTCTAAGAAGTCAATAAAAATACTGCATTTAGGCCCAGTCTTTCACTTGATTTTCCCCTGTTTGCCTTTCAAGCCTTCGGTTATAAATCTGTTTGTTTGTTTCTGATTGTAAAATATAATCCTCTATATTAAACCGAAGCGTGGAATCAACAAACACTTTGAGGAAAATGTTCCTGGCGGTGGAGTATTTTCACACCAGGCAGGGTTGGCAGCCGGCACCCTCCCTTGATAAGAGCCTGGAAACAGCCCCCAGAGCTAATTAATGGCAGCTCCGACTTGGAGAAGATGAAAAAAAAAAAGAATGGATCCCAAGTTGGTCTTGGCAAAACTTTCTGGTATAAGAAACCAGCTCATCTCTGCGTTTAGAGGGTACAGCTGTGATTATTTTCGTGCAGACTTCTCACTCAGTTCTTGTTTGGGTGGGGAGGTGAGCGCGAGCAGAACGCACCGAGTTACAGGCGCAAAGGCCATTGCAGCAGCAAAAGGCTAAAGACATAAAAAGTTAGAGATGTCTTAGGACACTTTGTTCTTATTTTCAGGAACAATCTTCAAAATCCTCCTTAATGAGGTCATAAAAGAAAAAAATGGAACAAGTGTTCCTTGTGTACCTCTCTAGGGCGTGTCGTTGGGGTCACTTGCCACCAGTATCCTATTTAAAAAGGGATTGGGGTAGTTCAATCAAGCATTGCATTAAGAGAGAGACTTTGATTAATTCCTTCTCTTTTCTTTTGTGCTATAGATAATTTCAGTCAATTTGTGATACTTTCTTCTTAGCCATTGCTGAGGCTGAAAGTTCTTGATGCGTCCTGCTGAGTATTAGCATTTCTCTGGCCTACTTGGCTATGGGGAAGAGGCACGCACTGCAGACAGCTAAGACTTGACAAGCAAGGCTGGCCTCTACACATGACCGTGATCTGGGATCTCGGCTTAGGAAAGAGCCCGCTCTCAGGTTGCTGGCAGAAAACAAATCTTGATGTAAAAGAAGAGAAGACCGAACAGTAAGATGGTGATTTACTGTGGTAATACCATGGGTTTTTTTAAGGTTCTGGACCTGCCTCTTACTCAGAAGCTCACAGCTTGGGTAAGTTTCAGGAACTGCTCTCAAGGGGAACAAAAGAAAAGGAAAAGTGAGGGCTGACGATGTGAGCTTTCACTGGGGCTGTTGTGGGAAAGTTGAAGATTGGCCTCAGGATGGTCAGGATCAGGTAGAAAACTGGATTCTATTGTTGTTTGTTTTCTTTTATTGACCAGCTTTCTTGTTTGTGGAGAGGACATCAGAGAGATGAAAGGACATTCTAGTACTATGCTGTAGAAACTCAGTGGGAAATGTTAGCTGATTTGGTGTTAGGATATATCTAAAGTGCTTAGTTAAACTGAGTCCCATACCGGTTGTATTTTATAAGCCCTTTTGGAAAATGTATGTAATGTTTTTTATTGTAAATGCAAGGTCTATTCGGTATCCATACATTTCCATGCCGCTGAAAGGGTGGATTTCGTTCTGATGGACTGGAACGGCTCCCAGGGAGGCATTGTGGTGTTTGCGTAAATCCCCTTTCCTTTTTGGTTTACTCATTTGATGCAGGAGGGTCGGTTCTTGGGCTGTTGCTTTCTGTCCTGTTAATCCAGCTACTGCACATGCGCACGAGGGCAACAGGTTAAAAGTCCTAATTTAAGATAGCTTTGGGTATGGATAGATAAAATCCCTTTTTCTCCAGTTGAAGCATCTGTTTTTCATTTGAATGTAGATGGGTTTATTTTCATGAATGTATACATCTAATATGTTTATGTAAACACATTAAGGCAAGATTTCAGAATTAATTTTAGAGTATGTTTTATGATAATTACTACTGTTCTGCTAAAAGTTTAATAGCCAATCATAAGAATTTTCTTAAATTATTGTTTTCAAATTAATAAGATGTTAGACTTCTCATTTGTTCTTTTTGGTAATGTTTCGAGATTAAGAACTCAAAGATGAGCTCTTTCATTCGTCAAATATTATTTATTAAACTCTTCCTCCATGCCAGGCTCATTGACATAATTATCAATGTAATTAGTCTGTAACTTATATTCATAATGATTATGTAAATAGCGGAAACACCTAAGTATCCTGCTTCTTGATAATCAACTTTAACTCTCTGTGGGGGTGGTGTGTTCCTTCCGAAGCATGTCTTTGAATAGATTACTCGGGCCTTCCCCTAGTTCTTGGAATGCTAACTGAAGTTGGGTGATTGCTAGATTTCCCGAGACTTAAAACTGGAGAGATCCGTGGAGGCAGAGTGGTGTCATGGAGAGGACATAGGCTGTCATTTACTTTTCCTCCCCTGAAAAGGGAAGAGCCAGCAGCTCAGGGGTCGGTGTGAGAATTAGACTCTGAATAAGGTAAAGCGGCTGGCACAGGCCTGGCCCTCAGTGCATCCCCCATGAGCGCCCCTCCCGCTCCCATTAATCCCTAAGGCAATGGTGTCTATAGGGCCTCAGGCACCTACATTCTCATTTCCTTCATGCATGCTGAGGGCCAGGGATGTTACCTGGTTACCACTTGCTCTGTGCCACAAAAAAGGAGTGCAGGGATGTACATTCAGAACCTGGTTTTGGCTGGGCATCGTGACTCATGCCTGTAATCCCAGCATTTTGGGAGGCTGAGGCGGGCAGATCACCTGAGGTCAGGAATTTGAGACCAGCCTGGACAACTTGGGGAAACCCCATTTCTACTAAAAGTTCAAAAATTAGACAGGAGTGGTGTAACGCGCCTGTAATCCCAGCTACTCGGGAGGTTGAGGCAGGAGAATCACTTGAACCCAGGAGGCAGAGGTTGCAATGGGCCAAGATGATGCCACTGCACTCCAGCCTGGGCAACAAAGTGAGACTTCATCTCAAAAAAACTAAAAATAAAAATAAAGGGCCGGGCGCTGTGGCTCACGCCTGTGATTCCAGCACTTTGGGAGGTCAAGGCGGGCAGATCACAAGGTCAGGAGATCGAGACCATCCTGGCTAACAGGGTGAAACCCTGTCTCTACTAAAAACACAAAAAATTAGCCAGGCGTAGTGGCGGGTACCTGTAGTCCCAGCTACTCGGGAGGCTGAGGCAGGAGAATGGTGTGAACCCTGGAAGGTGGAAGTTGCAGTGAGCGGAGATCGCGCCACTGCACTCCAGCCTGGGGGACAGAGCGAGACTCTGTCTTAAAAAATACTTTGTTCCTGTGGACAATACCTCAAAGACTTGTTAGGCCTGGGGAATAGACCTGCCTCGTTTGCTTGTTTGAAGCCTAATTGCAGGTATTTCTAATACTTCCTATGGTGGCAGGTATTTCTAATACTTCCTATGGTAGATCTCTCTCATCTTCCAAATGTTGCTTTTCCACAGAATCAGCATGGTAATTGCTGAGAAGAAAGAACTTCCTCAGTTAAATCAAGTCTGCTTCCACCTCTCTTCCAGGATTGCAGGTTCCTTTTTCAGATAAAGGTCTCAGAGGGCAGGCAGGGCAGAAGGTCTTCTCATAAAATCCGAGGATTGTGGTCCTCTGGGTGCCTCATCTTCTGAAACCAAGTAGAAAAAAAGGAATAAACACAAACACATTTCACTCTGCCTCCAACAGACCTCCTTCAAGTCAGATCTAGAATCCAAGAAGTAGCAAAGATAGTCCATCTAGCAAATGAGCCATTTTCTTTGAAAGACAGGCAAGCAAGAGACCTGGGTTTGTCTAGACATACCTAGTTCTTTCTCCTGCGGCCAGTGTGGGAGGAAACACTATGCAGGAAACACTAGCTGAAGAACATTGTCATGTCTATTTCAGGATAGACTCACAGGGAATAATAGATACCTTTTGGTCTCTACTTAAAGACAGTATTACCAGGCGCGGTGGCTCACACCTGTAATCCCAGCACTTTGAGAGGTCGAGGTGGGTGGATCACATGCAGCCAGGAGTTTAAGACCAGCCTGGGCAACATGGTGAAATCCCGTCTCTACTAAAAATACAAAAATTAGCCAGGCATGGTGGTGGGTGCCTGTAATCCCAGCTGCTCAGGAGACTGAGGCAGGAGAAATCATGCCACTGCACGTCAGCCTAGGCGACAGAGAAAACTGTCTCAAAAAATAAATAAAAATAAAGACAATATTAGTATTAATATTACAGATCCCATTATATTTCTTTTAATGAGTTTTGTGAGGGTATTCCCCAAAGCTCTGTTTCGGTAGGGGAATTACAGGTGTGAGCCACCATACTGGCCCCCTCCCCCAATAAATGTAAACTGGGTACTTATTAATACTTAACATACATATGTTTTCTTTTCTTTTTTGAGATGGAGTCTTGCTCTGTCACCCAGGCTGGAGTGCAGTGGCACGATCTCGGCTCACTGCAACCTCTGCCTCCTGGGTTCAAGCGATTCTCCTGCCTCAGGTCCTGAGTAGCAGAGACTACAGGCACGTACCACCACATTTGGCTAATTTTTTGTATTTTTAGTAGAGACAGGATTTCACTGTGTTAGCCAGGATGGTCTCGATCTCCTGACTTTGTGATCTGCCTCCCTTGGACTCCCAAAGTGCTGCAATTACAGGCGTGAGCCAACTTCTTTTTTTTTTTTTTTAAATAGCGACAAGGTCTCATTGTGTTACCCGGGCTGAAGTGCAGTGGTGCAATCACGCCTCACTTCAGCCTCAGCCTCCGGGGCTCAAGCAGTCCTCACAGGTAGCTGGGACCACAGTTTTGCACCACCGTGCCTGGCTGTTGTGTGTTTTTGTTTTGTTTTGTTTTGTTTTTGTAGAGATGGAGTCTCATTATGTTGCCCAGGCTGGTCTCAAACTCCTGGGCTCAAATGAGCCTCCCATCTCAGCCTCCCAAACTTCTGGGATTAGAGGCGTGAGCCACCACGCCCAGCCCCGCCCCAGTATATATAAACTGGGTCCTTAATACCTTAAAGACAGCAATTTTCGGCATATTCAAGAGAGTTGTTCCTTCTGCTTTGGAATGCTGAGAGCTGCTTTCCTCATAATTGTGTTCTAGAGTTTCTGTAGGCTCTTGCTGTGAGAACCAGAGAGAGCAGAACTGCCAGAGCCATCCAGTTGTCTCCTTCCTGGAGATCAGGATGGAGGGCTGCGTTAAAAGATGTCATCTTCAGCTGGATACAAATAGTACTGAAAAGAATGATCTGGCTGTTTCTCTTGTCTTTTAAAAGCGTGAGGCCTAAAGAGGGGAGAGAGTGTCTTTGTGCTGCCGTATGCCTGACACATTGTCAGTGACCAACAAATGTACTTGACCATTTATATGGAGATAATGTACATGTGATCTGAGCCAAAGGCCCTCCAAACCTTCCTTCAGCAGCCCTTTCGATCAGGCTCCTTTGTCAGTCATCTGCTTGAGTGTCAGCTATGCTGAAGGAAAAGACATAGGGAATGGTGGTTGGAGGTGGTGGCAGCTAGAGGTAAATGTACCTCTGAGGCGTGGTTTCATCTGGTCAGTAAGATGTGTGCCTTTGGATCTGCTTCGGGCTAAATATCTTAGGGGTTTAGTGGGCTTTAGAAATGTGTATAAATGGGAGGTGGGAAAGAGAGGCCAGAGAGTCATCATCACTGCTCTCCACCCTCCAGAGGGGACTGCGGAAAGTGCAGCCGGCCATCAGCCTGTTGACAAGGCACTTGGCAGTCACTGAAAACATGTTCCTTTCTCTGTCAATTAGCAAATGATGGTCTTCTACTGATAAAGTTTAGGAATAAAGGAGAAAGAGGAAGACGGAATCCTGGACTGCTTTCAGCCTGTACTTGAGTATTCCACACGTCTTCTTCTCCTGACTCCCCGGCGCCACTACCCCGGCCACCGTTGGCCCTGTGGCGCTGTAGCCCATGCCCCCGCCAACCTTGGCACCGCATCAGTGTGGCCGGTGCCTCTGCCACTATTGGTACTGTGTCGGCGTGGCTGGTGCACCCGCCACCGTCAGTCCCTCATCAGCGTTGCCTGTGCCCCCACCACTGTCAGTCCTGCATCAGCATGGCTGGTGCCTCCACCACCCTTGGCCCCCCTTCAGCGTGGCCAGTCCTGTGACCCAGTTGCCGGCTGGAGGATGACTGGCCGCTGTTGGAGCTGCTCATCTTTCCAAGGCCTTGTCACAGTGGCCGTGGATCTCAAGTACACCCAGGACACTCAGGAAACCAGCCTCTTGGTTAGGCGGCTGAGGCCTCACTTTTCTGTATCCATGTACTCCTTTGGTATCTGGATCTTCCTTTTAAACTTTAACTAGCACATGTGGCAGAACCAATCACCACCACAGCCTGCAAATGCACTGAGGACCTGTCAAGCCCAGGGGAGGCATAGCACGCTGGTGGGGGCAGCCCAGCACTGTGCAGGAAGCTGGAGCAAGCTGTGGGGAGAGCAGAAAGCTTTGGGTGTACTGGTTGACTGGCCTCTTAGTGAGAACCCAGGACAGCTCCTGGCACCACTTACCCTTCCAGCTTTCCTCAAGACAGGCCGTGCCAGGGCAAGAGGAGGGGCAAGGTGGCTCCCTCCGGGTATGGAGATGGGATGAGCCTGGGGACAGTGGAGTCTCTGAGCAAAGGATTCCAGAGGCTCAGGGAGCAGCAGAGCAGCCCAAGATGATAGGAGCTGAAGGCCAGAGGACCAATCCTGGGGTCTTGGCGGGAGCAGCATGGACACAGGACCGGGGAGGGAGCCCGAGGCAGTGCCAACCATCCTGCTAAACACACAGAGCAGCCTCCCCATTCTTTCCCCTAAAGAGTGGGGACTTGGGCTGGGCGTGGTGGCTAAGCCTGTAATCCTAGCACTTTGGGAGCCCGAGGCAGGTGGATCACCTGAGGTCAGGAGTTCAAGACCAGCCTGGCAACATGGTGAAACCCCATCTCTACTAAAAATACAAAAATTAGCCAGGCGTAGTGGCAGATGCCTGTAGTCCAAGCAACTCATGAGGCTGAGGCAGGAGAATCACTTGAACCCCGGGGGCGGAGGTTACAGTGAGCCGAGATTGTCCACTGCACTCCAGCCTGGGTGACAGAGCGAGACTCTGTTTCAAAAAAACGAAAGGGGGCTTGGCGAGGAGAGGAGGGGTCCTGGTTTTGTTGTACTTTGTTAATATAGGCCAGATATTGGCAGATGGCTCTGTATAAAGAAAAATAAACATGGACAGAAAAGTTGTATAGTCACAATTGAAGTAGCAAAGCCTTCTTTAAAAGTTGAAATGACTTTTGTTTCTTTACTAAAGCACAAAGCCTAGTTGCAGATTATATGTCTGTCTAGCCTGCTTAAAAAAAAAAAAAAGTGGCCTAGCCCAGGGGCTCATACCTGGAATCCCAGCACTTTGGGAGGCCAAGGCGGGAGGTTTACTTGAGACCAGGAGTTTGAGACCAGCCTAAGTAACATAGCAAGACTCTGTCTCTACAAAAATAAAGCAAATAAGACTGTAGCCGCTTATATATTTTTTTAAAAAAAAGGCCAAAGAATACCTCAAAGCACTGATATAAAACTTACTGATGATTTCACCAGCAGAACAGAGACATTGGCCACCATTTAAGCTGTGCTAGGTGATAAGGAAGGCCATACATTAGTTTCAAAGTCTGAGCAGACAGAGGCAGAGGGTAGATAGGTATTAGCAGGATGACTCTCATGGACATGCTGTGGCCACATGGACAGTGGAACCCTGGATGGGGAGGGAGGAAGGAAGGGCCTGAGACATCTCCTGATGTGAAGAAACCTGTGTTCTCAATTTTAACCTCTTTGTTTCTAGCTAAGAAGTAAACTGAATAACACACTTCACACCAGAATGGTTTTACTTAGCTTTCGTACCTCAGGAACTGGGCTTCAGTTCTGCAGTGAGAACTGTCCTTTAATTGCTTCTTCCCTGGAGGCTGATGTGGTGACACCCTTTGGAACACAGGGCATGCAGGCATCCCTGCACAAATAGTACCAGGAGCTTGGGATGGCTGCAGCACATTCTGCTGGGGTTTCGTTTTCCTTGGGGCTATGTTTGTTTTTTCTTTTTCCTTTCTTTCTTACTGTTTCCTTTTTTTCTGGATGCATTATGTTCTATAAAGACTACTGATTTTCCACACCAATGTATTTTAGACATTTCAGCATTATATGGCAGGGTTTTTTTGTTTGTTTGTTTTTTGAGACAGGGTCTTACCTTGTCACCTATGCTGGAGTGCAGTGGCATAAACATGATTCACTGCAGCCTCAACCTCCCCGGGCCCAAAGCCATCAATCCTCCGCCTCAGCACCCCCATCCCCAGCCAAGTAGCTGGGACCACAGGCACATCCCACCACACCCGGCTAAGTTTTGTATTTTTTGTAGAGATGGGGTCTCACTATGATGCCCAGGCTGGTCTCCAACTCCTAGGCTCAGGCGATCCTCCCTCCTTAGCCTCCTAAATTGCTGGGATTACAGGTGTAAGCCACTGTGCCTGGCCTATTTTATTTTTTATTATTTATTTGTTTATTTTTGAGACGGAGTCTTGCTCTGTTGCCCAGGCTGGAGTGCAGTGGCGTGATCTCGGCTCCACCTCCTGGGTTCACACTGTTCTCCTGCCTCAGCCTCCCGAGTAGCTGGGACTACAGGCGCCTGCCACCGCGCCCGGCTAATTTTTGTATTTTAGTAGAGATGGGGTTTCACCATGTTGGCCAGGATAGTCTTGATCTCCTGACCTCGTGATCCACCCACCTTGGCCTCCCAAAGTGCTGGGATTACAGGCGTGAGCCACCGTGTCCAGCCTGCCTGGCCTATTTTAAAGGTGTTTTTCTTTCTTTGATTTCAGAGAGAAATCAGTTTCCTGTGTGTCTTAAGCTATGTGGATGGGGGATTATGATAATGGGTCATTATTTTATAATTTTGCTATTTTAAATGAGTTTTAAAACCTGTAGCGTTTCTGATCTCAGGGAACATACCTATTAACTCAAGGTGTTATAAATATCTTGACACCTTAAAAATCGAGTTAAGATATGAAAATAAGATATGAAAAGACTGTGCTGTAATATAGGAGGCATTCATTACCTTTTCCCTGCCCATCAGTCTCGACAGGATAACTTTATACTTGACCCAAAGATATTTAAAAATACATCAGCTTTCTTTGAAACTTACATGTCAGTGTTTTTCATTTGAATGATTAACAGAAGCACATTGGTTTGTAGGTAAATAGTAAATAGATAATTCTACTTGCTTTTCTAATTTTTAAAATGCTTTACATATCATTATTAATGATACTGTATGATTAAGGAAAGGGAATTTGTATGAAGCTAATTTGAAGACAATTGGCTTTTGCATTTATTTATTTATTCATGTATATATTTAATTAGCATCTGTTACGTGTCGAGTATAGTGCTGGAGTCAGCAGGAAGAGTACTTCCTAAAATCATGGCTCTCAAAATCAGTTATTTGTCTTTGTTTTTCCTCCTCAAAAGATTACTCCCCGTTCAGCCTTGTTATTGTGATCAGAGATTTATATTAACTTTTAAGATCTCATAATCCCAGTAATGTAATATATAGTAGAGATGGGTAGAGAACAGAACTTTAAAAAAATAAAAATTAAAAAAAAATGTAATTACTAGGAAATTGACTCTACCAAGGAAATTAACAGACTTGTCCAAAATTGTCGCTGTAGACAGAGAGGGCTGCTAAGGCTGGAATGAACCCACCGTAATTTGAATGCTTAAAACTTTTTCCACTTTATTGTCAAAATTATTGCCTGAACTTCCTCTTTCTCCTTATTTGCCTATTTCCCTTGCTTTTTATCTTGTGCACCACCAGTATACAACATAGTGGTGTTTAACTACTTCCTGAAGGCATTATTAGTCATCAGGAACACCAGGTCATTATTGAAGTAGATAAATGGGCATTCCGCCCATCAACTACCCCTTGAACTAATTTGGAAAATATGGTTCCTTCCCTCAAAAGAAACAGCCCATGCTCCTCTGGACACTTATAAAATAGCCATGCGCACGTCTCCGTTGCTTCTGAACAACTGGAATTAGTGTGTCCTGCTTGATGCTAAACTCAATTTTAATTCGCAATTGCAAGGACGCTTCACCTAGAATATCTGTCTGCATGAAAGGTGGGGAGCAGTGCAGCTTCCGTCTCCCTGTCTGTTTTTTGGTGGGCTTTCAGCTTTTCTGTCCCGTGACTATTAGTGACTGCAGCGTAACCCCGAATCTTTCACCAGATGTTGTCTCACCATCTTAAGGACGGAGGAAAGTTCTAATGGATGTTTTGGATGTGCTCGACTTTTATTTTGTTCAGACCCAAACTGAATGAGGCAGAGGTTAAAATCTTTTCTTGTTCCATCTGAGTAAGCACGAAAACCTATGATCCTTAATCTTTTAGAAGAAAAATAACCCTTCTCTGTTAGTGGGATTTCTGATTCATTTCTTCTGCCCTGCTCCCCTGCTCTGCATTTTTTTAGTCAAATACTGTCTGGACTTTTGTGAGCCAATAACCTCCCTCCTCACCTCATTCCTCTCTCTTCCCCTCCCCTGTGATCACACAAAGAGCAGAGAGCCCTCAAAAGCCTGGGTTTCTGGGTTTTGTATTTTAAAGAGAGGATGAAATACTTGCTGTACTTCAAAACATAAAACCAGTCTGTTAAAACTTTCCCAAAAGAAATTGATTGGCATCAGCATAGGGGGAATAAGAAAAGTAAGAGAAATTGAGATGTAAAAAAAAACAAAAACGGAGGCGAATGGAACACTGGCCATTGTAATTCACACCAAACTGACTTTCCTTTAGTGCAAACTAGTAGGTGTGGCAACGACTTCAAACCTCCCAAGTTAGGGAGCCCTGAAAGCTTTCTACCTACTGATGTCTCTGAATAATTACTGGGGCCCACACACGGGACTGGGATTTGATAGCTGAGGCCTTCAGTCCTAACCATTTTGCTCTGTAACTTAGATCAGGACCTATACATTTATTTGTCCATGGCTACACTCATAGACATACATTCTAAAGCAGAGGCCATGAACTAAATTCCATGTGCCACCCATTTTTGTACAGCCCTCTGCCTAAGAATGAGTTTTCCAGATGAATGATTTGATGATAGGGAACATTACCTTTGAACCCCAGTTAAGCAAAATGCTGTTCACCCCAAAAGATTTCCATTCTTCTCACAAGCAGAACTATATTACTATAGAAGTCTACTATAAAATATAGTAGAACTATATTACTATGAAATCTACTTTTATTTTGAATTTTATCAGTAAAAAAATTTGTGCAAATTTGTGTTCTCACTTGCTATACCAGCACATATATAACATCTTCCCATTTGTCTCTCAGCCCACAAAGTCTGCAGTGTTTACTATATGGCCTTTTCAGTCAAAAGTTTGCTGAATGCTGCTCTAAGCTGTCACAAATAGAGATGATTTTGAAGGGAAAAAAAAGATACTCTCACTCTCATTCTTTGTCTTTGTTGAATCTGTTGTTGTTGTTGTTGTTGTTGTTTGTTTGCGTGTTTGTTTTTAGTGGCAGAATCTCGCTCTGTCACCCAAACTGAAGTGCAGTGGTGTGATCATAGCTCACTGCAGCCTCAAACTCCTGGGCTCAAGCCATCCTCCCGCCTCAGCCTCCAGAGTAGTTAGGACCACAGGCGGGCACCACTGCACCCAGCTAATTTTTAAATTTTTTTGTAGAGATGGGGTCTTTGCTATATTACCCAGGCTGTTTTCAAACTCCTGGACTCAAGTAATCCTCCCACCTCAGCCTTCCAAAGTGCTGCGATTATAGGTGTGAGCCACCACACCTAGGCTTTTTTTTTTTTTTTTCTCTTTAAAGAGTGAAGTTTCTCTGGTTAATGTAAATGTGAGTTAATAGGCCCGAGCTTGTGCAGTACCCTGAGAAAACTGATATTAATTGTACAATTGTGAAATGTGGTATAATATTGTCAATAGCTGCCTGTTTAAAAATTTTAAATTACAGATTAAAATAAACCTGTGTTTCCGTATATAAAACAGGCAGCAATAATAGTACCTACTTCAAAGGACTATCTAAAGGATTAAGTGAGATAATGTAAATAAGGGATTTAATAAATGTTAAAAAGAAAAAAATCTAGCATTGAGAATATAGGTTTGTTTGTACAAGACTTGGTGCCTTTTATCTTAGCATACTATATCTTAGACAGACACGGTATGCCTGGTACATTGTAGATACCTAAATCATGCTTCTCATCAATTTCAGTTAATATAAAATATAGTCCTATATCTCTTTTCAACACAATTCTGATTTTAAAGGAAGGATCTTCTTAAAGGGTTTGAAACAGAATTACTACATCCTATACATTTCTTGTTTTTTTTTTTTTTTTTTTTTTTTTGATGGAATCTCACTCTGTTGTCCAGGCTAGAGTACAGTAGCGCGATCTCAGCTCATTGCAACCTCTGCCTCCTGAGTTCAAGCGATTCTCCTGCCTCAGCCTCCTGAGCAGCTGGGATTACAGGCACCTGCCACCATGCCCAGCTAATTTTTGTATTTTTTAGTAGAGATGGGGTTTTGCCATGTTGGCCAGGGTGGTCTCAAACTCCTGACCTCAGGTGATCCTGCCGCCTCAGCCTCCCAAAGTGCAGGGATTACAGATATGAGCCACCGTACCCTGCCATCCTATACATTTCTAAGATAAATTTTTAAAGCATAAGTAAATCTCATTGGAGAGCAAAAGAGGAGGTTTTTTTGGTTCAGAAAATTTTAGGATAATGGGGGTCATTGTTTTGCCAACCATCTGTGACAGACTACAGCATCGGAAAGGAACACTGTCTTGGTATTTTGAATAGCTAATATTTATGCCTGGGAATCCTCTACCTTCATGAAATCGACAGATGAGACTTAGAAATATGCATGACATTTTCAAGGAAAAAAAAATCTGTAGTGCTGCTTGAGGAGATGAAATTTATGGTCTCGCCTGTTTTACTCACTCTGTGGCTCCCATAATGCATCTTTGACTCTGGAGTTTGTCGTTCTCCCTCCAAGGCTGGATTTCATTGTCATTCCTCTGAGAACCCTCTCCACTGCACTCTTATGCTGAATGAGCCTCTCCATACCAAGCTTCAGGCCACTGGTTTCTACCCAGTATTCACATTTTTTGTCTGTTGCCTTCGCTGGACCTCAGCTTCCCCCAAGGCTGAATTCTGTCCTCATTTTCATATTCCCAGACCCTGGCTTAGGTGCCCAGTATCTATTTGTTGAATCAATGAAATACTGACTAAAAATTGTCTAACGCCAAATAAAATGAAAGCCAAAAAAAGCCCTTTAGATTAGATTTTTGTCTCTTTTTTAGATATAGAACTAATATACATAGATAATCATAACATTATTTTAGTGCTGATTAAAAATTCACAGATAAGCCCAAATTTATATATAACTTGTCTGAGGGTTAAGTTCTGAGGAATGTGGAGGGCATCAGAGTTGATACAAATCCATCTTTATTTTCTGCAGGGCCAGCTCCTCAGCACAGCAGCAGGTCCCCGGTGCCCCTGCAAGTGTGTTTCCTAGATGTGGCAAAATACCTGCCACAGTGTCCCAGGCCCAAGTGTCTAGCTCATGGCGGTCAGAGGGGAAGGGGCAAGTGTCTTCTCAGTCATAGTCGCTGTTATCAGTTGGGCTTCCTGTGCACGAGGTGCTTCATCGAGGGTTTTTTTTTTTTTTTTGAGACGGAGTCTCGCTCTGTCGCCCGGGCTGGAGTGCAGTGGCCAGATCTCAGCTCACTGCAAGCTCCGCCTCCCAGGTTCACGCCATTCTCCTGCCTCAGCCTCCCGAGTAGCTGGGACTACAGGCGCCCGCCACCTCGCCCGGCTAGTTTTTTGTATTTTTTAGTAGAGACGGGGTTTCACCGTGTTAGCCAGGATGGTCTCGATCTCCTGACCTCATGATCCGCCCGTCTCGGCCTCCCAAAGTGCTGGGATTACAGGCTTGAGCCAGCACGCCCGGTCTCATCAAGGGTTTTACATGTATCTTTTCATTGACTTCTCACAACAATCCTATTATTATATCCAACGGCTAATCTGCATCTGGGATTTAAAGAGGTTAAGTAACATGCTTAGGGTGTCACCAGCTCCAGGTGTGCCGGGTTCCACAGCCCATGCTCTTCACTGTTAGGCTTTCCTTACCTCTCACCTCCTTTCCAGGGAAGTGGCAAGATTTTTGGAGCCGCTGAGTCTGGGGGCTCATGACCAGTTGTTTCTCCTTGAAGCACAGACTAGAGGAGTCATGTGCGCAAGAGTGTTATTTATTAATCACTATGCTTTCCCCTCCTGAGCTCAAGAAACACAGAACTGTCAAGAGTTAGGAATTGTGTCCTGGTCACCAGGTTGCTTGTTTGTCCCATGACCCAGAGTGGAGTCATCCCAACACAGATGTGCTAGAAAAGCTGAAGGTTGACAAGGGAGGCAAACTGCACCACAGTGAAGTCCTCCAACTTTTAGAAGAGGCTAGCTACTGTGCAGTCAGTTTTTTCTAACCTTATTTTGGTGACTTATATGCAATTACATGCGAGTTACATTTATTGAGTACCAAGTGCAGGAAGTCCTAGGCAATGAGAAATGAGCTTCATGGTAATTGAGAATGAAGTTAAGGAAGAAAATTTTATTGTTAATCTAGGGCTTAATTGCCTCCGGGACATTTTAAATAAATGCCATGCAGTACTTAAGGAGCGATGTTCTGTAAGTGAGATGCAAAAATTCTTTAATTAAACCATGGTGGGTATTCCCTGATTGAAATATCTGCCCTTATCTTAATATTTAAATCTTCGTGATTCATGTAACAACTTAATTAGAGATGGAGTAAATTAAAGGCTCCTTAAAAGAACAAATCAGTTGTATAAAATTGATTAAAAGTATTTCTGGGATAGACTTCTGTGTATTTGTATTGATCAGAACATATCTTTGGTTCATTTTATGTTTAGCTGTCTTCTCGAGTAGGCTGTGTTTCAGCCTGTAGGGGACAGATGGTGGCTATGGCATTGTATAGGGCAGACAGTTATTAGAATTTGTCTGAGAAATGGATCAGATGGAAGGGTTTTTGGCCACTGAGAAAAGAGACATTTCCCCAGATGATGACTTGGATGGTCCCTGCAATTAACCAGGTAGGAGGCTGCCAAGTCAGTCCGTTGGTCAGTCAGTCAACACACCTGAGTGCAGCCATGGAAAAGGCCTTGTGCTCAGTGCTGATAAGCTTGTGTCAGTGTCAAACTAAACAGACCCAGAGATTCAAGGGGACTTGAATCTGATTGTACATGGTAAAAAACAAAACGGAAACCCTGAAAACTTAGGTATTCAAAAGTTTAGACTTTACTAGATCACTCAGTTTATGAGTGGCGGAGATGCCTGGTGTGGAGCTCGATAAATTCTTGTGAAAAGAAGGAAGGAAATGAGAGTGGGGGCAGTCACCTGGAAGGAGGGAGGGGGACAAGTCTTGCATCTGTCACTGTACTACACGGCGTTCCCTGACTAGTTGGACACTCAGCTGTGACTCTCGTGCTATTGACAGATATTGTCATGAGGATTCAAAAAGTGCAGGGAATACACATCAGTGGCGTTTAAAAAATTCAGGGTTGGTGTGTTTTGCCAAGCTAACATTGTGATTTCATTTAATTCTTAAAAAGAGTAAAATTGCTCTTAGAAGTTACCAAAATCTTAAAACACAGGATCACGTCTCTTGTTAAAAATTTATTTAGGTCAAATAAATAGTCAATAACAAGCTGAAATAGTCATCCAGTAATGATGTTTTATAAATGGGTTTATATGGAAATTTTTATCTCCTAATTTCAGTGTTCATAATGTGAAACAGTCAAGCCCTTTAAAAGGGGTTGCATTTTCAAATAAACACACTTAGACACACCGTGTGAACTTAGTACTTGAGGAAAGGAAATGAGGGGAGGAAAGGAAAGTATTTTAAGTCATATTTTCATGAAGGACTCTGTGGTATTCAGCACGTGTTGGCAGACTCTGGCCAGGCTCAAAAATGATGGGTCGGGTTCTGCCTACTGTTTTAAGAACGCACTGGCCAGGGTGGCCCCCAAGGTGCCTTTCTGCCTCCAGAATCCCTGTTACGGGCCCATGGAAAGCCTGTGGACGCCCACCAACTGCTGACGGGTCCCTGTGATGGTTTAGCTCTGAAATCATACTCGGTTCTTTGGCCGTGTTCTGGAAGCCTCGAATTGTTATGTCACTGTGAGTATGGAAATCCCTTTAGGATTCTACGTGATAATTCAGAGCAATTAATTCCATTCTAATGTTCATGCCCTTGAAGAACTGTACTTGTGGCCGGGCGTGACCGGGAATCCCAGCACTTTAGGAGGCCGAGGTGGGTGGATCACCTGAGGTCAGGAGTTCCAAGACCAGCCTAACCAACATGGTGAAACCCCATCTCTATTAAAAATACAAAATTAGCTGAGCATGGTGGTGCACGCCTGTCATCCCAGCGACTTGGGAGGCTGAGGCAGGAGAATTGCTTGAACCCAGGGGGCGGAGGTTGCAGTGAGCCAAGATCGTACCATTGCCCTCCAGCCTGGGCAACAAAAGCGAAACTCCGTCTTGAGAAAAAAAACAAAACAAAAAACTGTATTTGTAAAAACCTGAACAAAAGGCCATCATGTCTGCACAAAGTCGGCGAAGAAAGGAAAATGAGCCATGTGTACTCCGGAGCAACTAGCTGCTTCCCAGTAGCCATAAATATGTCTTGTTTCTCAACCATTTCCAAATAATTCAAACTTAAAGAAATTTGTATGTGCCCAGGAAAGCTCTATCTTCGCATTCTCTAGCATTAGTTCTTTCTATGATTCTTTCATGTTGTAGGAGATATTTATGAAATCGTTTCCTCTGACTCTAGTGAATCTGCCTTTGAGAGCTCAATGGTAAATACACAATCAGCATGTGTGCTAAAAGGCTCGAGAGTCTCATGACAAATGCTGTCCTGTGCCTTGCAGAGCAATGATGCCTGTAAGCATCTTTCCTTGAGCGCCCACTCACTCGCTGGCTTGGATACAGCGAGTCTCAAGACATCGTAAGAAAATTGCCATCTGAGCATCACGCTGCAGGATCTGGTGTTGGATATTTTTGTGGCTACGTGGATTCTTACTCGTTGCCCCTCTCCGTCTGTCTTGTATTTTCTCTGTGCCAGTCTTGCCTTAGTTCATATGCATTCAGGAGAAGGTATCATTAGCGACTTGACGCCCATATTATGACTTAACGAGCTGGAAAGTCGACACGTATAGATTCTGCATCTCTCAAACTGAGATTTTTGATTCGTAGACAGGTCGCCCGTAGACTCTTCCCGGAGGCTTTGGCTGCTTGGGACACAGATTGTAATCACAGTAATTAGCACTGAATTTTCAAGTCCTGCTCTCCAGCTTGACCTGGCAGCATTTAACAGTGTGCACACAGCTGGATCAATGGCAGGAACTGAAGGACCCAGTTGTGGGGCTGCTCCTGACAGCCTGCGATGGGCACCGTCCCTGGAGAATTCCAGGAAAGCATCCGGGACAAGGGATGGTGCAGGGACCTGGGTGCAAAAGTAAAGAAATGTGGTATTTATAAAGCACGTGTTGACGTGAATCCTGTTCAAAATTGCTACTGGAGACAAATTGAAGTACAAACTTCTGCCTGAAATTCATTATCAATAAATTCATTTTTCTCCTTCTTGCTTAGTTAAGTTTTGGATATTCCTAAAATGTCCTTTGTTAAAGTTTACACTTCCTTTCCCTAAAAGAAGTACTTACATATAGGAATCTTAAAGCTAGTGGGAAAAAACTGTAGGACACAAAACAGATACTTCAGTGGCACAAACGGGGCAAAGAAGCACCCATGCTGTTATGAAATAAATTCTCTAGGAAGTTTGGTGCTGTTGGAGAGACAGGGACTCAAGCTCAGATAATCCAGAAGGCACTCCTCTGTCACCCACTTCTTCATATTCCCAGGGAGTGTGTCACCTTAGCAGGCCACTAGAAGGAGAGAGTGACAAGAACATGGCAGTTCAGCATGGCAGTTCGGCATTGCAGACCCTAACCTCCATCCATCGAGGGCTAGTGATTTTTGTGGGGATACTTGAAGGCTGACTGCTGAATAATAGGTTTAAACTTACAGGAAATACCTCTCAACACAAAACCATTGGAGCATATGTAGCCTCTCTTTTTTGGGAGGGGGACGGGGGGAAGGGGAAGGGGAATGGAGTCCCACTTCGCCACCTGGACTGGAGTGCAGTGGCATGATCTCGGCTCACTGCAACCTCCGCCTCCCGGGTTCAAGTGTTTGTAGTAGAGACAGGGTTTTGCCATGTTGCTCAGACTGGTTTCGAACTCCTGACCTCAGGTGATCCACCTGCTTTGGCCTCCCAAAGTGCTGGGATTATAGGCATGAGCCACCGTTCGAGGCCCAGCGTATGTAGTATCTCTAACCATACGATCAATCTCGTTGAAAAAGCATGGTAGGCAGAGTTTTACAATGAGAGCTTTTTTTTAAAGTTTAGTTTTCTTAGAGACAGAAACATCATTGTTCCATTCTACCGTTTTGCATCCGTAGCTCATATGAGGTTGTACTTTTGCCTTTGTCACTTGTCAGCATTTGCACTGACTTAAGTTGCTAGAATATTTATGTGGAAAATGAGGGCAATTCTGTGTGTAAATATCTCACTTGACAATCATTGTATGATTTGAATGTTCACTTGGAATGGGACCCTGACATGTTCACACGTACTAGTTTTCAGCTGCAATTACATTTGCCACTAATTTGTACCTTGGAACATGTTTATCGAAGCTGCTGTGGGGCACTCCGTTCCGGGAGTCCTTTCACTCATCATCTGCTTCCAGATCGCACCTTGCACTGGGAGAAACCTGGTGTCTTTCTGGAGAATTCCTTACCATTTCACAGCTTACCCAGTCATGCATTTAGCACTTTTTCCTGAAATTCTTTCGTAAAAAAGCAGGAAGCCTTCTTTGCTATTTTCATTATAAAACGGGAAATGAGGATAAAAGTTACACATATTGTTATTTTAACATCTAGTCTTGTATTTGTTGAAGAGTTACACTTACTTAAAACAAAACCAGAGAATTATGCCTGTTGCCAAACTCTGTCAATGATGGCTCTTAATTCTTTTAAAGTTCACAGCAGAAAACATTGTGTTAAGCTCTTCTTGGCTTTAAAAGCCAAATTAGACACCCAAAAGTCTTAGCACTTTAAAATCTTTTAAAAGATGATTTAAGTAAATCGCTTGAGAAATCTATGCCCAACTTTTAAAAAGTACTTTTCACATCTTGCCTTTACAAGTAACTGTGGAATTAGACACACCGTAAATTTACTCTATTTTCTTAATAAGTTTGAATTTTCAGAAAGCTTTTATTTTTATATTATAGAGCCAACACGGCTGTTGGATGTTGAAGAGACCCAGCCAATATTATTGCACATTTCTTTCTTAAGTGCAGAACTTGGATTGGGACGGGGACTGTTTGATTTGGAAAACATCATCTGTTTTCCTTCTCCTCCTCCTTTCCTTCTGTGTTTATTTCATTTGGTGGCTGCAAGTTGCAGGTTTTTTCCACTTCACACTTTTGCTCGCCCTCTTCTTTTCTTCTGCTTTACAATTTGCACTAGAGGAAGGTAGTGGGATTTTTGTTTGGGTTCGGTTTTTTTCTTTTTCTTCCTTTCTTTTTTTTTTCTTTGCATCTTCCTTCCTTTCCACGGAGAGATTGTTGCTGACCAAATTTAAAACACTACAGTGTTTAGGATCCCTGCAGGGCCATTTTAAGTATTTGGAGCCATAAAGGGCCCCAAGCAATAACTACCTGAATTGCTTTTAATTACACAATATAGCTGCATCATTTTACTTCAGTTTCTTTTTGATTGATGCTGCAAGGCAATTGTAACCGCGGATGATGGGATTAAGTGCCTCTTCAAGTGACTTTAGCTTCTTGTGGGAACAAAGGGAAAGAGGAGAACACTTAGTCCCTTTTTTGCCTGAGCTGCCTTTTTCTTCACTTGCGTATAAAGAAATACAATTAACAAACATTATCCCCAGAGGTAAATTGAAATGTACATGCAGACAAGAACCGCTCTTGACTGCAATTAGACATATATGATCCAAGGTATTCTGGCCATTCATTAGCGCTAATTGTTTGAGAAACAAGCCCAGAACAAATGATTAAAATGTAGGCGCCATAACTGGGATTATTAGCATGTGTGATAAAATGTACACTCTGTGGCTGTACCGAGGAAACGCTTTGGAAAGCAGCTGCGATTTGAAGAATGGTTGGTTCGGCTCTGTGGTGAGCTCTTGGTGTTTGCTCAAGACCTGGTGGTGTTTATAACAAACAACTTATATCTTTCTTTCGTAATTAGTGGGAATTACAATGCAAATGTTGATATTTTGTAATTTAATATCCTATTGCTTTCCCGCGCCTTTGGGTTGTTCCTGCAGTCTAGCGGTATTGCGGGGACTCGGGATAACCTGAATTCTTAGGTTTTGCTTCTACACTCCACTTTCTTTAGAATGTTAGAGGCCAGGAAGAACCACTTGAGTTTGCACTCTTATTTGACTTTTGAATAGTCACTCATCACACCTACACTGTAGTGACAGGGAAAAGTTCTGAGAGATCCTCTGACATTTGGAACTTCCCTTACAGTACAGAGATCTGGCAGGGGTGACCTAGTCAGACGTAAACCAGCTGGGAGCTGGTCGGTCCATCTGAGCGGCCAGCAGTCCGCAGGGTTCTTATGACTGAAGGGACTGGTTTTGGGATGTGCCAGCTCCAGACCTAAAGTCGCTAAGCCCTCTAGGACCTGTACAAGTGGAGAACGCCTAATCCAAGTTAAGTGACCAAAGGAGTAAGCACCAATTCAGAGAGATAGATGGTGATTAAATACCCTATGGAAATGTATTTAGGAGCTGGGGCCTAGCACTCAGTGAGACAGGTGGGAGATACCCAGGGCAAGAGAAAGAGAACATATGAGATGAAAGAGGACCAAAGGAGCAATCGAGGGCTCAATGGGGAGTGTGCTGAGCAGGCAGAAGCTGCATCCCGGGTGGTAGTTCTGTCTACTACCGGATGCTTCAGGGCTCCCTATTTGGAGCTCAGCGTTAGTCTGTCCTCCACTTGCAGTGCTGCATCTGGAGTCACAGGCAGGACCATTTGGAGATCGTCCATTTGGTGCCATGAAAACCTGCAACTACCTTTCAATCTCAAGTGGTCTGTCCTTGTCACCCCACATACTTCCCAGCCTCCTATCCCTTAGCATGTCATTAGCACATTCCCAGGGAAGACAAATACCAGGGTTAGAGAGGATGTAAGGTTAAATTTGCTTTTAAAGTCAGCTACCAAATTCAAAAGACAAACACAAAAGATTTTCTGGTTCTCTCGGTCTCTGACCAATTCTGTGTTTCTTGCCACTGTCACAGAAAAATGGAATTAAGTCACAAATAAACCATAACATAGATTATTATAGACATACAGCTTGTAAAAGATTCACCTCTTAATTTTTAGCTTTATTCTCTTTGTATTTACAATAAGTGTTACTGTCTGAATTTGACCACTTAGTTCCACTGCAAACTAAGTAACTGTATATTCAATCAGAGTGGGTTTGGAAGGGAGCTGAAAATAAAGGGGAAAGAAACTGTTTTGCACTTTAAACTGGTGCTTTGCTGTGTGGTACTGAATTAAGAAAAAAATAATAAACTCCCTTAAAATTAGAGGAAGTTCTAGGAAGTCTTGCCTTAAATAGATATTTGAAGGAATTAGTACTTATAGCACATGAAACATACTTCAAAAAAAAAAAAAAAAAAAACCCCATCTATGTTAGAAAAGCCTTCATGATCATATCCATATGTTTAGTTTTAATTTTCATCACACTTAGCTCTGAATAATTAAGAAGGAAAAAACAATCTTAATCTTATTGTGGGTCCCATACAATTAAAGCCGCATACACGTGATTGGTGATCACAGCTTGTATTCACAGCTTTCGTGTGTGTGGTATGGGTCTGGCAATTAGACTCAGACTGTGTTTTTTCTAAAAATTATTCAGTGCTAGAGAGTGATCAATATTAAACTCTTCCAAAAATCTACAAATCAGAATAATCAAGGGACCGTGGTTAAATAGAAAAAAAAAAATGGCAAAATTCTAAGCTATGTAACATTTTGGCCTCATTTCATTGAGATTGACACTTGAAAGGAATTTTTGAGAGAATCTAGGAAGAAAACGGAGATTCCATTAACCCAGGTCATTTTCATGACAGTTACCAAAAAAAAAAAAAAAAAAAATTCAGATGTGGGAAGAACTATTTTCTCAAAATTGCAGAGCCATTTTCTAGAAGAAAAAAAAATACTCTTCCATGATTACTTTCATATCAAAGTACCCAGTCATAGAGGAGATGCATTAATTTGACACATTTAGCAGCCTTTGAGCTTTTGAAAAACTCTGTAGAAGAATCCATGGTTACATCTGTCAGGTTGACAGTCTTCTTTTGTGACCTTTAAAAAAAAGTTAAGGAGAAACTGATCTTTTTAGTTCACATTTGCTCAGTTACCTCTAACTGAACAAGCCAGGAAATAGTCATTTCAGCTTTAAATACTACTTTTTGACATAGAATCACCAGTACTAATGGAATCTCTAAATGGAAGAGTTTAGTGGATATTTCTGGTGGTCTCATGGTAATGATATGTCCTGTGCTCTTCACTGGCTGTTTCAATACATTAGTTACTAAATATTGTCTTTTCTGCACCTGTTTTTAGAATCAGATCTCCTTAGGAAGATCAACAGTGGGCATTCTAACTACAGGCCTCTGCTCTGAATGTTCCTCGTTGGCCAGTGAGGGAACAAGTTTCCTCTTTGTTCCTTACACACAGAGTTCCAGGATCCAAAATTATGAATGATCTCTACAGAGGCAAAGAGAACTCAGGCTGGCATGTCCTTTCTGTTGTAATTACAGTTTACCAAATCCTCCCATGTCATACACTTGACAGGTGCTATACCTCATAGTTCCCGATGCTGGGATTACACTTGGAAATCCATCTATCAAATCTCTTTGGGTAGAGTCCTGAGCAGTCATTCTTGGACCAAGTTCTCAGCGACATTAACAGTTAACTATTAATGAACAACATCCTTTGACTCTTTTGTGTTTCCAGGAGCCCCTGCTAGAAGCAGCCCAGAAACAGAAGAGATGCTAATCGCATTGTGTGCCTGAACGTGTTCAGTGAAGGAGCGCAGGTTTCCCTCTTGACCTCGGAGTCACGGCAGGAAAAAAAAATCCCTCCAGTTTTCCGTCAGATAAAACCTCTGCTCCCCCTTCTCTCACCGAAAGTAGAGCCAGAAAGTGGGATTAAGGCAAATACCCACTAACAGGCACATGTGCCATTGTCATTCCCTCTTCAACACAAAACAAGGAGCTTTGCAGAAAAACAAAAAGCTCCTCTCCTCTCACCCCTGCCCCGCCCCCATGCTCCCTTTCTTTCCCTCCTCCCCTCCTCTTTCGCTCCTACCCTCCCACTTTCTTATCTACCCTGGCTTTCCCTCAGCTGCCCCACTTCTCCTTTTTCTGGTTTTCTCTCTCACCTGCTCTCAAATGCCCCCTCCCCCGCCTTCCTCTTCCTCTTTGCCTCCTGCTGCTCTGATTTAGGCCAACTCTTTCCTCATCCTCATCCTCCTTTCAGAAAAGCGTCAGTATTTACCCTCAAAGGAGCTACCAGGTGCCCACGTGCTGTGAGGTAGAGCCACTCTGGGAGCTGCCACGGCCACATTTATAGAAAGATAAACCTGCACGGGAGACAAACAGGGCTCTCTGTTTCCATGGAAAACTTGCCCTCTTATTTGGGATTCACAAATGGTCACTACAGTGGTATGGGTCTTTCCTGTTCCTGGGATTTCCCTGACATAAGCCATGCACCTGCTTGGACAACTAGGGCTGTGTGGCCTCACCAGGCGGATTCAGTGAGTAACGACGAGGTGCTAACAGACAGTAGCTTCTGGTCCGTGTTTGTACAGCCTACCTTAAGAGGCCTTCCGTAGTGAGGGCCAGCGTGTCGTGGACTCAGTATTTGTTGAATGCGTGTTTTATCCTGAATCTGATCAATACATTTTTGTTTCTGAAATGATAGCATGGATGTGATAAGGCCAATAGATTGGGTAATTTTATTTTTTTTAATTGTGGTAAAATATACATAACGTAAAATGTTAACCATTTTCAAGCGTACAGTGCAGTGGCATTAAATAGTACATTCTGATTATTGTGCAACCATCACCACCACCCATCTCCAGAACTTTTTCATCTTCCCAAACTGAAACTATACCCATTAGACAAAAACTCCAATTCTCGGCTGGGCACAATGGCTCATGCCTGTAATCCCAGCACTTTGGGAGGCCGAGGTGGGCAGATCACTTGAAGTCAGAAGTTTGAGACCAGCCTGGCCAACATGGCAAAACCCCAGCTCTACTAAAAATACAAAAATCAGCCAGGCATGGTGGCAGGACCCTGTAGTCCCAGCTACTTGGGAGGCTGAGGTGGGAGAATCTCTTGAACCTGAGAGGCAGAGGTTGCAGTGAGCCAAGATTGTGCCACTGCACTCCAGCCTAGGTGACAGGGCAAGACTCTGTCTCAAAAAAAAAAAAAAGAAAAAAAAGAAAAGAAAACCAAAAACTCCTTCTCCCCTGGCAGCCATCACTCTAGTTTCGTGGGGTTTTTTTCTTTTTTTTTTGTGAGACAGAGTCTCACTCTGTTGCCTGGGCTGGAGTGTTGTGGCCCAATCTTGGCTCACTGCAACCTCCGCCGCCCCAGTTCAAGTCATTCTCCTGCCTCAGCCTCCTGAGTAGCTGGGATTACAGGCACCTGCCACGACACCCAGCTAACTTTTTGTGTTTTTAGTAGAGATGGGGTTTCACCGTGTTGGCCACGCTGATGTTGCACTCCTGACCTCATGATTCACCAGGCTCAGCCTCCCAAAGTGCTGGGAATACAGGCATGAGCCACCACGCCCAGCCTCTAGTTTCTGTCTGTATGAATTTGATGACTCTAGGTACCTCATGGAAGTGAGAATTGTAGAATGTCTGTCCTATTGTGTCTGGCTTATTTCACTCAGCATAATGGGGAACTTTAATTTTTGACGTGGATGTTTGTTTGCTCTCTCATTCTGTGTGAAAAAAGACTTCCAGGCAGGTACAGTGGCTCACGCCTATAATCCCAACACTTTGGGAGGCCAAGGTGTGCGGATCACCTGAGGTCAGGAGTTCGAGACCAGCCTGGACAACATGGTGAAACCCTGTCTCTACTAAAAATACAAAAATTAGCCAGTGTGGTATCTGATGCACCTGTAGTCCCAGCTACTTGAGAGGCTAAGGAATGAGAATTACTTGAACCCTGGAAGTGGAGGTTGCGCTGAGCAAAGATCACACCACTGCACCGCAGCCTGGGCGACAAAGCGAGACTCTGTCTCAAAAAAAAAGAAAAAAGAAAAAAAAAGACTTCCGTCATTGGGACACTTGTAGGAACGTCCCTCGTCCCGGATGTCCCGATGGTCTGAGGAGGCAGTACTCTGCAGTGAGACAGTATAACACAAACTTTACTAAACTGGACAAGAATAAGGATTCCGCTTTTTTCTTGACTCCTGCCAAGCCTGCCCTTTATCTGATGTCCAGCCCTTTTCGTGGGTTTCCATGACAAAAAGAGTGGCCGGGGTAGACCAGGAGGGCTGTTCCTCCCCGGTGCCCCTGCTTTGTACCAGGAACCCCACAATAGCCAGAAGGCTGGCCTAGGAGTTGCCCCCATCTTGTACCCTGGGTCCTTCCTTAGAAGCAAACCCACGGTGGACCGCAAACTGGCTTCCTGTGTGTATCTGCTTTGGGCACAAAAGACCATGTCTTCACTTCAGCACAAAACGGTGCACTTGATTGAGGTGTGATATAATTGCTTCAGGAGAGAGTTTGCCCTGAAAACGTCTTCTCGGCCTTCCTGAAGCAGGCTGCACGCTTGTTTGTATTGGCACCACATGCTAATCTCACGAATGGCCCTGTTCCGCCAGTGCGAGGACAAATAGCTGTTCTTTTGCTCCCGTGTCCGTGGAAAGCTCCCCTTTCTCCTTGCATGGTCGCCATAGTAACAAAAAAAAATAGTTCTTCAAAATAGGGAAGGAATCTCTCAGGGTACTTGGGAACTTAGCAAAGTGAGAACATAAGTAGGCCTCAATGATCATAGATGCTGGTGTAAATACCTAGTTATTAATAGTCAAAGTGGGTTGAAATTGGTAGGTGAATTTTGCTGTCACTTAAGAGTAGGGAAAGATGGGTGAATAGGCTCTTACCTTCATCAGTACTACAGATTCTTCTGTAACCACTGGAATTGCCAGACGAGGTCAGACCCACAGGCCATACAACACAGAATTTAGTTTTTCTTAGCACAGAACAGTGAAAGAGGCAGTGACAGAGCTCATTTATGTTCCTGCCACCCCCTTAGCCCCCTCAAAAGATTGGAGATACAGCGCTAAGTAGAGGAATCCATTATGAATCTGTCCTATTGCTGTGGATATGTGCACACTTTTCTTAAGAAATTTTTATTTTCAACCTTTTTCAGCCCTTAGAGTCAATCTCTTTAAAGGAGCTTAAAGGGCCACAGCATTTTTGTGTGGTATTCTACAGAGAAATTTACTGATGGCCAGGCACGGTGGCTCACTCCTGTAATCCCAACCTTTAGACAGGCAGATCACATGAGGTCGGGAGTTCAAGACCAGCCTGGCCAACATGGTGAGACCCTGTCTCTACCAAAAATAAAAAAATTAGCCGGGCGTGGTAGCAGGTACCTGTAATCCCAACTACTCGGGAGGCTAAGGCAGGAGAATCGCTGGAACTTGAGAGGCAGTGGTTGTGGTGAGCCAAGATTGTGCCTCTGCACTCCAGCCTGGGTAAAAGAAGGAGACTCTGCCTCAAAAAAAAAAAAAAAAAAAAAAAAAAAAAAAGAGAGAAAGAAAAGAAAAGAAAGAAATTTATTGATGTATTCTTTTTAAATAATGCCCTCTTTTTTAAAAAAATTTTTATGCTTAAAAACAAATAAGAACTTACCTACATTTATTAGAAATTGTGGAGGCAAATTTCCACATGACACATCTTTTTTTCTGGTTGTAAAACAGCTCTTCAGTGGTAAGGGGACATGGGTACAGTAGCTTAACTATTTTAAAAACATTTGAATGGAAATGTACAATGATATAGCCACTGTGGAAAGAAATATGGCAATTCCTCAAAAAATTGAACATAGAATTCCCAGATGATTCAGCAGTCCCACTTCTGGGTATAGACTCAAGGCAATTGAAGCACGGACTCCAACACGTATTTGTACAGCCATGTTCACAGTAGCATTATTCACATTAGCAAAGAGGTGGCAGCAACCTCAGTGTCCACTGACAGATTTATGGATAAGCGGGATGTGGCATATCCATACAATGGAATATTATTCAGCCTTAAAAAGGAAGAACATTCTGACATACACTATAACATGGTTGAAGCTTGAAGATTCTTTTTTTCTTTTTTTTTTTTTTTTTGAGACAGAGTCTTACTCTGTCGCCCAGGCTGGAGTGATCTTGGCTCACTGGCAACTTTGCCTCGGGTTCAAGCGATTCTCCTGCCTCAGCCTCCCGAAAAGCTGGGATTATAGTCGTCCGCCACCATGCCTGGCTAATGTTTGCATTTTTAGTAGAGATGGGGTTTCATCATGTTGACCAGGCTGATCTCGAGCTCCTGACCTCAGGTGGTCCTGCAGCCTGAGCCTCCTAAAGTGCTGGGATTATAGGCGTGAGCCACCATGCCCAGAGAACCTAGAAGATATTATGCTGAGTGAAATAAGCCAGTCACAAAAGGACAAATACAGTGTGATTCCATCTATGTGAAGTACTTAGAGCAGTCAAATTCATAGAGATGGAAAGTCAAATGGTGGCTGCCAAGAGCCAGGGGAGGAGGGAATGGGGAGTTAGTGTTTAATGGGGCCAAAGATTCAGTTTTGCAAGATGAAGAGTTCTGGAGATAGATGGTGGTGGTGATTGCACAACAGTGAGAATGTACTCAATGCCACTGAACTGTACACTTGACAATGGTTCAGATCATAAATTTTGCATCATACATATTTTACCACAATAAAAAAATAGTAGTATTTCACATGATGGGGGTATAAAATGATAGCCTATAGATCAGCTCAAGGTAGGAAACAATGGTCTTAAAATGATTCATGGATTATTGCTTTATTGCTGCTCAAATCAGGAAGTTATAAAACTTTCCCCAGGGTTCAGAACGCCAGTCCCTTTCCACAGCTACCTTTGCTCACTACACACATTCCAACTCACAACACACACAACATACAAATCCCTGGGCATAGACTGTGCAGAGGGCCACGGATGTGAGAGCAAGCCTGGCACTCTCATATGCCTCTAGTGGGAGTGTAAATTAGCACAAGCCCATTGGGAAGACAGTTTGGTGAAGCCGATGGAGAGCATTAAATGAGCACACCGATAACCTTTTTAGCCCTCTGAGGACGCCGATAACCTTTTTAGCCCTAATGGAAACTTGTGGTCCCTTCTCCTTGAACATTCCCTAGCCTGCCACCCAGCCTAGCTTGGAGTCCATTCTGTCATTCATTCAGCCTGCAGGTGCCAGACATGGTGCTGTGAGCTCCATGTACAGCCATGAGCCAAGGAGACCAAGTCCCTGCCCACAGTGGGCCTGTAGCACATGGGCTATGGAGTTGCACATGACTGATACCAGCTAGGGCTGATTTTTGCAGAAAAGGAATTTCTGGGAGGCTGGTGGACAGGCTGGAGAATAGGAGAATGGGCAGTGACCAAACCAAGCCCCTAAGAACACAGCCCAGCCCAGGCCAGGGCAGTCTGGCCAGGGTAAACCAGACTGTCTACCCTGCCCCCTCCTGCTGTCCCTGTGCTGCTGTCCTCACTCCTGCCACCGTGGGCACTTGCTGTGGCCACCTCCTTCCTTCACCACCAGCTCCCACCTTCTTTGTGTAACCCCTTACGGCTGAAAGGCCCCACCTGCAGCATTTCATGGGCCAAGCTTATGCCTTGTGGCCTCTCCTTAGCTTTCAAAGGATGGGGAGAAGGACCCTGGGGTCTCTGCCTCCACCCCCACCAAACCGTAAGGGTGTTCCTCTCTGGGACAGCCCAAAAGGAAAAATTCTCTGAATCCAGGGGAAGACAGACAGTGAACAAGTAAACAAAGCCAATAATTAATTCATTTCAGAAGGAGAAGGCCTGTGAAGGGAAGGGCGGGGTTCTGGAGGAGAGCATCCCAGGAGGGGGCGTGGGGGAGGTCCTGCTGAGGACAGGGCATGTAGGCTGAGCGTTGAGAGATGAGAGGGTGGCAGACATGCTGAGATCTAGAAGAGCCTTGCAGAGGGGGGACCACTTGTGGGACGGTCCCGAGGTGAGCAGGAGGACGTGGTGTGTCAGGGAAATGGTGGCAGATCCCTGTGACTGAGGGTGGTACACAGAGGGATGGATGGGCCAGGCAGCCAGGACCCTGTCGGTCTGGGTGAGACATTTGGTTTTTAATATGAGAACACTGGGAAGCCATGGAAGGGGCTCAAACAGAGGAGCATCATGATTCGATTAGTGTTTCTTGAAGTCCACACCGGCTGTGGTGTGGAGAAGGGACTGGAGAGGGACAGAGGGGCCGCAGGAACCAGTCGGGAGTGCGGTGATGATGTCTTGGGCCACGATGGGGAAGATACAGTGCAGAGGTGCGTGGAAGGCACAGTTAATGCCCATGCATGTTAGCTTTGCAGTTCATACTGCGTGTTAGCTTTCCAGTTCGTAATGCGTGTTAGCTTTCCAGTTTGTAATGCGTGTTAGCTTTCCAGTTTGTAATGCGTGTTAGCTTTCCAGTTCGTAATGTGCAGTAGGACGTAAGTCCCATCCTAAGGGCCCTGGCAGGGAGCTGAAATGCATGCAATATGTGACTGATAACTGGGTTTGATTAGTACGTTTTTAAAATTTATTGATACATTTACCTACATTTATTAAAATGACTTAGAATTTATGGTGCTGTTCACGTTATTATGTTAGTGGCAATCTCTTTCTCACTTTGTTTTGAATTTAAAGAGTGATGTTAACGACTTTCTAAAGCTCTGAACCAAGTTATTCTCTGCACTTAGTCAAGTATGGACTTCTATTTAAATGACTCAAAAGTATTAGGACTTGGCTGGGTGTGGTGGTGGCTCATGCCTGTAATCTCAGCACTTTGGGAGGCCAAAGTGGGTGGAACACTTGAGCCCAGGAGTTTGAGACCAGCCTGGGCAACATGGAGAAACCCCATTTCTACAAAAAGTTCACAACAGCTGGGCATGGTAGCGGGTGTGCCTGTAGTATCAGGAACTCACTACTTGGGAGGCTGAAGTGGGAGGGTCACCTGAACCAGGGAGGTGGAGGTTGCTGTGAGCTGTGATTGCATCACTGCACTTTAGCCTGGGCAACAGAATGAGACCCTGTCTCAAAAAAAAAAAAAAGAAGACCTGGAGTCTGGCTTTGTTTCCTAGACTGGTCTTGAACTCCTGGGGTCAAGCAGGCCTCTCACCTGTCTCCGAATAGCTGGGACTGCAGCACATACCACTATGCCCAGCTCTTCTAGATGATCTTTTTTTTTTTTTTTTTTTTTTTTTGAGACAAAGTCTCGTTCTGTAGCCCAGGATGGAGTGCAGTGGCATGTTCTCAGCTCACTGCAACCTCCTGGGTTCAAGTGATTCTCCTGCCTCAGCCTCCCAAGTAGCTGGGACTGCAGGTGTGTGCCACCATGCCCAGCTTTTTTTTTTTTTTTTTGTTATTATTAGTAGAGACAGGGTTTTACCATGTTGGCCAGACTGTTCTCGAACTCCTGACCTCGTGATCCACCTGCCTCAGCCTTCCAAAGTGCTGGGATTACAGTCGTGAGCCACCACGCCCAGCCTAGATGATCTCTTTTAAGTAGATACTCATTGTTTTGATTTCTGCCCTCCCCTTTTCTGGGCCACAGGGGGCCCAGGAGGAAGTGTACAAACCATGTCTTGGCCCTTGGTGACTGGTCTCTAATGCCATACTAATGGTCAGTGGACTTGTGGTCTGTCCTTGGGGTACAGGAAATGCATGAGGTTTGCCCAGTGGTTGTGGTCATGGCCCTGCACACTGGGCAGCTCCTGCCTCTGCTCTCCCTGTTGCTGTCCGTCACCCAACACCAGCCAGCCTGTTACCTCCAATATGGGCGCCCTCACTCCTGGACTCTGACAGCTCCCTTGCAGGCCCACTGCCAAAGGGTCAGTCGAAACTTCTGGATTCTTCCATCCTCAGGGAATGGATAGCATGCCACTGTTGCCCTTCTCTGCCGGAGCAATCCATATTGCTGTGTCTGCTCTTCTCCATGCTCCGTGTTGATGCAGAGCTCCCCTGAAGTCTTCCAGAGTGTGAGTGGGAAGTTGGCACACCCCTCAGCTTGGACATTCCCATTACCTTGCTCTCCACTGCCACTGTCCTGCATGTTCCTGGGATGGGGGAGTAGACCAGGCAGAAACTTCAGCCAAGTCTCATTACTTGGGCTCTCCCCACCGAACCGCTGTCAGCATCTGAAGGGCTTTGTCTTGCCCATGACAAGGACTTTACTTCAAATCCCCCATTCCTTTCTCACTCTGTCTCCTAAGAGTTCTGTGTTCCGACCCTTAAGCTGCTGGAAATTAGACTTCTTCTCCATTAACAAAGGCAAGTTTATTATCTCACTGTGGACTTGATACCAGAATCTAGCATGGAGCTCCTAGTTCAGCAGGGACTTCCTGGTGTTCACCCCATTCTCACCCCTGTACCGCTACACTCATGGCCATGGAATTAGTTCCACGGGGGATGTGGAGCAATGTGATTTCCAAACAAGGGAAACTTCTGTTCATCTCAAAATTGTCATTTGATCAGTGAAAGGTTGTGTAATTGATACCCATCTCCCCTGCCTATATGTAGTAGGATTAAATTCTGGTTACTAGTAATGTCCAGCAACACCACATCCTTTTTGGGATTAGTAATACACTTTAGTTGTACTTACAACCCTTCGTGCAGAGATTCTCATCTTTGGCTGCACTTGGAGTCTTTCTGGAAGCTTTGAAGAAGTGCTGAGGCCTGGGACTCACCATAAGACTCATTTAATTGGTTTGGAATGTGGCCTGATTTTTTAGCCCCTAAAGCAGGCTTGTCCAACCTGTGGCCTGTGGGATACATGTGGCCCAGGACAGCTTTGAATGTGGCCCCACACAAATTTGTAAACTTTCTTAAAACATTATGAGATTTTTTGTTGGTGGTGGTGGTTTTGGTTTTGGGTTTGGGTTTTTAGCTCATTGGCTAGTGTTAGTGTTAGTATATTTTATGTGGGGCCAAGACAACTCTTCCAGTGTTGCCCAGGGAAGCCAAAAGATTAGACACTCCTGCTCTGAAGCTTCCCACATGATCATAACGTTCAGGCAAAGCAGAGATCCTTGAACTAGCTACCAGCTAAGTAAAGAAGCCATTCACTTGGGTTTAGAAGTCATGTACTAAATTGTATCTTCAAATGCACATTAGCTTATTTGATTATTACTGCTATTGTGAATTACTGCAATTTGAATGTTATTTTTTTTTTTTTCCTGACAGGGTTTCACTCTGTCACCCAGGCTGGAGTGCAGTGACGTGATCATGGCCCACTGCAGCCTTGACCCCCGGGCTCAGGCGGTCCTCCCACCTCAGCCTCAGAAGTAGTGGGGACCATAAGCTTGCACCACCGCACTGGCTAATTTTTTGAAAAGTGTTTGGTAGAGACAGGGCCTCCATATGTTGCCCAGGCTGGTTTCAAACTCCTGGGCTCAAGTGATTCTCCTGCCTTGACTTCCCAAAATGCTGGGATTACAGGCGTGAGCCACCATGCCTGGCCAAGTGTTACATATTTTTTTAATCGAAAGACTTTTCTTTAAATATAGATTTTTTTCAAGTTTGCTGAAACTTGATTGAATTTCATTGCTTTCACAGCATCTATATGTACATAATGGTATTATGTGACTCACTTAGAAATTTTTATTGAGGCAAAATTTCTTGCATTGAGGCAGTGGCTGTATTGGCATTTGCTAGTGCCGCTGTCCTCCAGCTCGGCTGCACATTAGAATCACCTTGGCAACTTTTATTTATTTATTTATTTATTTATTTATTTATTTATTTATTTATTTATTTATTTATTTATTTTGAGATGGAGTTTCGCCCTTGTTTCTCAGGCTAGAGTGCAATGGCGTGCTCTTGGCTCACTGCAACCTCTGCCTCCTGGGTTCAAGTGATTCTCCTGCCTCAGCTGCCTTTGTAGCTGGGATTGCAGGCACCTGTCACTATGCCTGGCTAATTTTTTGTATTTTTAGTAGAGAGAGGGTTTCACCATGGTGGCCAGGCAGGTCTCAAACTCCTGACTTCAGGTGATCCACCCACCTCGGCCTCCCAAAGTGCTGGGATATTAGGCATGAACCACTGCGCCCAGCCGCCTTGGCAACTTTTAAGCGTTCCCAAGCCTAGGTTTTATCCCGGACCAATTACATCAAACTGTCTGTGGCTGGGGCTCTGCCATGAGCAGATTTGAAAATTCCCCAGGGGACTCCAATATGCCACCAAGTTTGAGAATGAATAACCTGGAGACATTTATGTGATATGTATCACCTGGAAATCTTGTCAATACACAGATTCTCTGATGAAGAAGGACTGGGATGGGCTCCAAATCCTGCTTTTCTGACTAGCTCTCACATGATAGCAATAAGAGATCTATGGTGCTGGCCTGCAGCGATACCTCACTTAAGTGGCAAGGACCTAGAAAGCTTAAAAAGCCTGGGTCGTATTACTAGTGAATTTAATTTGATGGCACTGAGTAGGGTCCAGAATTTGACAATTTTAAAAAGCTCCCCAGGTGACTGTTACATTGAATCCCAGCTTGGGAACCCCTGTCATGCTACGGGCCAGCTATGCCTCTTGTTATATAAATTGTTAATTAATGACGTCAGGTGAAGGGGGACAGGGAGAAGACAAAAACAAGGCCAGGTGGGGCCCCGCTCTGGGATGGCATATCTAGAAAAGGTCCCTCTTTAGAGAGAACTCACCATAAGGCTACCAGATTTTTTCAACGCATCTTAAGCCCCTGTTTTGCGTATTGTTTGAATACAGTTACATGTTGACTATCTAGAGGCCCTAATTCCAAATACCTCAGATAAAATAAAACAAGTTCCATTTGTCACCTACTGCAATTATATTCATACGCTGTAGACAGTGCTGAACACAACTCAAGCACAGAACAGATTTTGGAACAGCTGGGGATGGGGGAAAGAGAGGACTCACCAGCAGGAAGGGAGAAGGGAGGCGTGGTAAAGCCTTCCTTCTCCTCCGGAACGGTGACTGCCACGACTGGACTTCTGCCACCTGCCCAGTGACAGTGCCCTTCTAGACCACAGAGTCTGCAACAGAACCTGAAGCCCCAATCCTCCCTATACGTTTCTTCTTTATATTATTTCAAACAGTTTTGTTGCCTTTGATCTTTTCCCCTAGAGCTTGCTCAGTGCCGGTCTTGTGCTGTCTTGCCTCTGATTCACAGGCTCTTCTTTGGGGTGTCCCTCTCTGGACCTCTGGGGATGCCTTTTTTGCGCCACCTCCCGACCGTACTTAGCACAGTGCAGCTCTGGGCCACTGGTACAGTTGTGCAGGATGTGCCCTAGAGAGGGCACCTGGTGAGGGGCACAAGAGGAGCTGGGCCAGTCATGCTCTATGCTGTGCTGCAGCAGGAGCCGGAGCTGCCTTTCTGCTCTTCCATTCTCTGGAAGGCACCAAGGGGCACCTTTTTCCAGTTTGCATGTAAGTGCTGCCTTGTGTTCTAGTGCAGGCCCAGAGCAGGTCACCATTGGTACTTACTAAGTGCTCACTGAATGAATGAATGCATGAACAAAAGAACAAAATAGAGGCAATAAAGATAAATAAGAAGCTTTCATAGTCATTTAGGTCAAGGTTAAGGAAGCCCTAAACTAGAATGTAAATGTGTTATGGAAAGCAGGGGCTAAACAGAGAAGCAACAGGTGGTGGATTGGATTAAGGTTCAAGGATGGCAAAGGAGAGAGGGAATAAAAATTACGTCCTGCCTGTAGTCACCACTAACGCTTGACTCTTCCACAAGAAGAACAGGGACAGTGGGGGTGTGGGTGAGTTCTACGCACCAAGTCTGGAGAGGCGGCTTTGGTGAGGTGACAAGTTAACAGGAGTGATGCACCTCTGACGTCAGGCCCTGAAATAAGCAGTGTGGAGAGATGTGAGGCCACCTCCACCCCTCAGAGAGCTCATGCTCTAGGTAAGGACACCAGACACAGAATTTCTGGTGCTGGGAGGTGTCGACCAGCAACACACATGGGTGACAAGTGGCAGTTAATAATATTATAGTAGCTGTATCTACCTACTACTTGTTTTACTCTTCATGATGAGCTTTCATCTGTGAGAAGTAGCTATTATGTTGCTTCTCGTTGAAGAAATTGATGCTTCCTACCCCATCTCCTGACTGCCAGTCAAAGCAGTAGGTTGACTCATATAAAAGTACCATTTTGGAGGTCAAAATTCATGTAGTTCAGATTAATACATTCCATTGTGTTTGCTGTATGAGACTTTTTTTTTTTTTTTTTTTTTTGTTGAGACGGAGTCTGGCTCTGTCACCCAGGCTGGAGTGCAGTGACCGGATCTCAGCTCACTGCAAGCTCCGCCTCCCGGGTTTACGCCATTCTCCTGCCTCAGCCTCCCAAGTAGTTGGGACTACAGGTGCCAGCCACCTCGCCTGGCTAGTTTTTTGTATTTTTTTTAGTAGAGACATGGTCTCACTGTGTTAGTCAGGATGGTCTCAATCTGGTGACCTCGTGATCCGCCTGTCTCGGCCTCCCAAAGTGCTGGGATTACAAGCTTGAGCCACCGTGCCCGGCCTTTTTGTATGAGACCTTTTCAATGCTTTTATTAGTTTAATCCAATTATAAAAGGAGATTTTTGATTACTGGTTCAATCTCCTTACTAGTTTAGTCAGATTTGCTATTTATCTAGGTTATTCAGATTTTCTGTTTCTTCACAATTTAGTCTTGGAATTTGTCCATTTCATCTAGGTTGTTCAATTTATTGGCATACAATTGTTTATAGTACTGTCTTATGATCTTTTATTTCCATAGAATCAATAGTAATATCCCTATTTCCATTGCTGATTTTAGTAATTTGAGTCTTTTTTTTTCCTAGGCCACTAGCTAAAAGTTTGTCAATTATGTTGATCGTTTCAAAAAAACACAAGTCTTCATTTCGTTGATTTTCTCTGTTGCTTTTCTGTTCTCAACTTCATTACCACTGCTCTTTTATAGCTTTTATAACTGCCCATGCATTTACCTTTACTAAGATGTTTATTTCTTCATGTGGGTTCAAGTTACTGTCCAACATTTTTTCATTTCATTTTTTCATATACCTTTGGGCCTTCATTTCACTCTGTACCTAAGCATTTCTTGCAGGGCAGCTCTACTGCTTCCTTGGCTTTTTAAACTTCCTTGGCTTTTTAAAATCTGGGAATATCTGAATTTCTCCCTCACTTTGAAGGACAGTTTTTTCAGACGTAGGATTCCTAATTGACAGGTCTTTTCCTTTTAGCGCTTTGCATATATTGGCCCATTGCCTTTTGGCTTCCGAAGTTTCTGATGAAAAATCTGCTGATCATCTTACTGAGGATACCTTATATGTGCTGATTTGTATCTCTCTTGCTATTTTGAAAATTCTTTCCTTTTTTTATTGATAATAGATATACATAGTTTCAGGATACATGTGATAATGTAATGCAGTCATATAATTTTTTTTTTTTTTTTTTTTTGAGATGGAGTTTTTTGCTCTTGTTGTCCAGGCTGGAGTGCAGTGGCACAATCTTGGCTCACCACAAGCTCCGCCTCCCGGGTTCAAGTGATTCTCCTGCCTCAGCCTCCTGATTAGCTGGGATTACAGGCATGTGCCACCATGCCTGGCTAATTTTGTATTTTTAGTAGAGATGGGGTTTCTCCATGTTGGTCAGGCTGGTCGCGAACTTCCCACCTCAGGTGGTCCGCCTGCCTTAGCCTCCCAAAGTGCTGGGATTACAGGCATGAGCCACCACGCCCAACCAGTCATATAATTTGTAAAGATCAAAGCACCATACTCAGGGTATCTATCACTTTAAATATTTGTCTATTCTTTATGCTGGAATCATTTCAGTTCTTCTAGCTATTTGGAAATATACAATAGATTATTATAAACTATAGTCACCCTAGTGATCTGTTTAACACTAGGTCTTACTTCTTTATCAAACCATGCATTTATACCCATAATCAACTTCTCTTCATACCCCCTTTTCCTCTATCCTTCTTAGCCTCTGGCAACTGTTAATATTTTCTATCTTCACAAGATTTGTATTTTTAGCTCCCACATATGAGTGACAACATGCAATATTTGTCTTTCAGTGCTTGACTTACTTCACTTAACATAATGACCTCCAGTACCATCCATGTTGCTGCAAATGACAGGATTTCATTCTTTTTATGGTGAATTTTACACACACACATTCACATAACAGTTTCTTTATCCATTGATAGACACTTTGATTGGTTCCATATTTTGACTATTATGAAGAGGGCAGCAGTGAACATTAGGAGTGAATATACTCATTTTGATATATTCATTTCCTTTCTTTTGGATATATACCCAGTAGTAGAATTGCTGGATCATATGGTAGTTCTCTTTTTAGTTTCTTTGAGGAACCTCAATACTGTTCTCCATAGTGGCTGTACTAATTTACATTTTCATCAACAATATACAAGGGTTCCCTTTTCTCCACATCCTCACCAGCACTCGTTACTGACCATCTTTTGGATCAAAGCTGTTTCAACGGGGGCGAGATGATATCTTACTGTAGTTTTGATTTGCATTCCTCTGATGATGAGTGATATTACCGTTTTTTCATATACTTGATGACCATTTGTATGTCTTCATTTCAGAAATGTCTGTTTAGACGTTTTGTCTGTTTTTAAATTGGATTTTTTGTTTTTTACTGTTGAGTCATTTTAGCTCCTTATATATTCTGGTTATTAATTTCTCATCAGTTGAATAGTTTCTAAATATTTTCTCACATTCAGCAGATTGTCTCTTCATTTCTTTTATTGTTTCCTTTGCTGTGCAGAAGTTTTTTTTAGCTTAATGTAATCCCATTTGTCTTTTTTGCTTTGGTTGCCTGTGCTTTTGCGGTCTTACACAAAAATTTTTGGCCAGACCAATGTCCTGGAGCATTTCCCGAGTGCTTTTTTTTCTAGTAGTTTCAAAGTTTCAGGTCTTAGATTTAAGTCTTTGATCCATTTTTACTTGATTTCTGTGTATGGTGAGAGATAGAGGTCTAGTTTCATCCTTCTGAGTGTGTTTATCCAGTTTTCCCAGCACCACTGAAGAGACAGTTCTTTCCTCACTGCATGTTTGTGGAGCCTTTGTCAAAGATGAGTTGCTCATAAATGCATGGATTTATATTTGGTTTCTCTATTCTGTTCCACTGGTCTATGTGTCTGTGTCTGTTTTTATGCTGGTACCATGCTGGTTTGGTTATGATAACTTTGTAGTAAATTTTGAAGTCAGGTAGTGTGATGCTTCCAGCTTTGTTTGTTTTGTTCAGGATTGCTTTGACTATTCGAAGTCTCTTGTGGTTCCATATAAATTTTAGAACATTTTTCCCTTTCTATGAAGAATATCATTGGTATTTTGATAGGGATTGCATTGAATTTGTAAACTGCTCTGAGTAGTATTGTCATTTTAATGATATTAAAGCTGTGAGCATAGATTAGAATATCTTTCCATTTTTTTGATGTGTCCTCCCCAATTTCTTTCATTGGTGTTTTATAGTTTTCCTTGTAGAGATCTTTTATTTCTTTGGTTAAATTTGGTTGCTAGGTTTTTAATATCATTTATAGCTATTATAAATAGAATTGCCTTATTGATATCTTTTTCGTATTGTTCACTGCTGTTGTACATAAATGCTACTGATTTCTGTATGTTGATTTTGTATTCTGCAACTTTACTGAATTAGTTTATCAGTTCTAGCAGTTGTTTGGTGTAATCTCTAAGTTTTTCTAAGTATAAGATCATGTTATTTGTGAACAAGGCTAATTTGACTTCTTCCTTTCCAGTTTGGATACCCTTTATTTTTTTCTCTTGCCTAATTGCTCTGGTCAGGATCTTCCAGTATTATATTGAATACAAGTGGCAAAAGTGGGCGTCCCTGTCTTGTTCTAGATTTTAGAGGAAAGTCCTCAATTTCTCCCTGTTCAGGATGATGTTAGCCTTGGGTTTGTCATATATGACCCTTATATTTTGAGGTATGTTTTTTTTTTTTTTTTTAGACGGAGTCTCGCTCTGCCGCCCAGGCTGGAGTACAGTGGCCGGATCTCAGCTCACTGCAAGCTCCGACTCCCAGGTTCACGCCATTCTCCTGCCTCAGCCTCCTGAGTAGCTGGGACTACAGGCGCCTGCCACCTCTCCCGGCTAGTTTTTTGTATTTTTTAGTAGAGACTGGGTTTCACCATGTTAGCCAGGATGGTCTTGATCTCCTGACCTCGTGATCCGCCCGTCTCAGCCTCCCAAAGTGCTGGGATTACAGGCTTGAGCCACCGCGCCCGGCTTTTTTTTTTTTTAAGACAGGTTCTCACTCTGTCACCTGGGCTAGATTGCAGTGGTGTGATCATAGCTCACTGCAGTCTCAAACTCCTGGGTTCAGGCAATCCTCCCACCTCAACCTCCTGCATGACTGGGACTACAGGCATGCACCACCATGCCCTGCTAGTGTTTTTATTTTTTGTAGAGAGAGGGTCTCACTATGTTGCCCAGGCTAGTCTTGAACTCCTGCCTTCAAGTGATCCTCCTGCTTCAGCCTCCCAAAGTGCTGGGATTACAAGCATGAACCAACTCATCTGGCAAATTTGGTCTTTTGAGGTAATTTTCTGTATCTTGTGAGCAATCTTTGTTGATTCTGATTTTTTAAAGATTTTTTTCTTCTTTATGTATTTTCAAATAGCCTATCTTCAAGCTCAATGATTTTTACCTCTGCTTAATCCATTTTTTCTGTTGAAAGCCTCTAAAGAATTCTTCAGCTCTGCAAACATATTTCTCAGTTCTAAGATTTGTTTGATTTCTTTTTATTATTTCAACCTCTTTGCTCAGTTTATCTGATAAATTTCTGAACTGCTTTTCTGTGTTATCTTAAAGATCACTGAGTTTCCTTAGAACTTCTGTTCTGAATTCTTGGTTAGAGAACTTATATATCATCCTCTGATTTAGAGTCAGTTACTGGTTCCTTGCTATGTCCATTTGGGGAGATCGTGATTCCCTGTTTGCTGTTGTTTCCTGTTGATGTGTACGTCTTTGCATTGAAGGATTAGTCATTTAATCCAGTCTTCTCTGGCTGGCTTGTTTTTGTATTTTATTGGATACATTTGCTTAGAGGCTTTTTGTTGCTGGGTCACTGCCTCCTTTTCGGCTCTAGGTGGAGCCTTAAACCCAGGTTCACCTCAGCTCTTAGTAAACTACGAGAAAGCGGCTCTTCCTGAATGGAGGAGATCCCCGGGGGGTTTTCCTGGCAGTGTGGGAAGGCTGGCTAGGGGTCCATGCCCAGGGGATCTGTGGGACAAACCTCCTACAGCGTGGTGCTTCTAAACAGCCACTCTGCTTTGGCATCTCCTTTTGCTGAGTTACAGAACAGAGATTGCAGAGCTGGGGATGGTAGTCCCACCTCCCTGCTTTGCCTCTGTCTTTTCTCAGGGATATTTCTCCCTTCAGGCACTTGGGATGTTTTCCATGGATTAAGGCAGGGCCAGCCTCCTGCCAGGGAACCCAAGATGGTGGAGAAGCTGAATGTCCACCTCAATTACACTTTTTCCAGTGTAGAAACAGTGAGTTGGAGAAAACGTTTTTGCATGCCTGGTGGTTGTCATAATGTGGGGAGTGTTGTTATGGACTTAGAAATCCAATTGTCTAACCATCTGCTCAGGGTTTTTTCTGGGGTCCTAGGAACTGTCTCATCTTCATATTTGAGTTCTGAGGTCCTTCTGGTAATAATTTCAGTGCTGTATATTATATTTGTTTTTATTTTTCTGCTGGAGAGGGGTGGGTACTAAAGTCGGCTTACTTTTATGCCACCATTTCAGAACTGGAAGTCTTTCACTTTTAAAAGTTTTATTTTAATGTGTCTAGGTGTGTGTGTCTTTGAGTTCATCTTACCTGGAATTCATTTAACTTCTTGGATGTTTGTATTCAAGTCTTTCACCAAATTTGGAGAGTTTTCAGCCATTATCTTTTCAAAATATTCTTTTTTTTTTTTTTTTTTTTTTTTTTTTTTTTTTTTTGAGACAGAGTCTCGCTCTGTCGCCCAGGCTGGAGTGCAATGGCTGGATCTCAGCTCACTGCAAGCTCCGCCTCCTGGGTTTACGCCATTCTCCTGCCTCAGCCTCCCGAGTAGCCGGGACTACAGGCGCCCACCACCTCGCCCGGCTAATTTTTTGTATTCTTTAGTAGAGACGGGGTTTCACCGTGTTAGCCGGGATGGTCTCCATCTCCTGACCTTGTGATTCGCCCGTCTGGGCCTCCCAAAGTGCTGGGATTACAGGCTTGAACCACCACGCCCGGCCACCCTTTTCAAAATATTCTTGCCACACTTTCCTCTCTCCTTATCCTTCTGGAATTTCCAGAGTGTGTGTGTGTCTGCTTGATGGTGTCCCACAAGTCCTTTAGGCTCTGTTCACTTCTCTTCAGTCTTTTTTCTGTTCCTCAGACTTGATAATTTCCATTGTCCTCTCTTCAAGTTTGCTAATTCTTTCTTCTGCCTGCCAAATCTGCCTTTGAATCCCTCTAGTGAATTTTTCATTTCGATGATTGTACTTTTCAGTTCTGGGGTTTATAGTATCTTTTTAAATTTTCTGTCTCTTTATTGATATTTCCATTTTGTTCATATGTCGTTATCTTGATGTTCTTTACTTCTTCCTTTAGTTCTTTGAGCATCTTTTAGACAGTTGTTTTAAAGTCTTTGCCATCAGGTCTCTTTCAGGGACTGTTTCTGTTGACTTATTTTTCGTCCTTTGACTGGGCCATATTTTCCTTTTTCTTCACATGTCTTGTGATTTTTTTTGTTGTTGAAAAGCGAACGTTTGAATCTAACAGTGTGGTATCTAGAAATCAGATTCTCCCCCTCCCCTGGGTTCACTGTTTTTGTTTACTTGTTTGATGGTTGTATACTGTGTATATGGTGAGGATACTATAAGCCTGAGGTATAAATGTAAGGTCTCCTCAAGTCTTTTCTTTTTCTTTCTTTCTGTTTTTTGTTTTTTTTTTTTTTTGTTTTTTTTTTTTGACAGAGTCTTGCTCTGTCACCCAGGCTGCAGTGTAAACAGCGTGATCTCAGCTCACTGCAACCTCCGCTTCCCGAATTCAAGTGATTCTCCTGCCTCAGCCTCCCGAGTAGCTAGGATTACAGGCACCTGCCACCATGCCCCGCTGATTTTTGAATTTTTAGTACAGATGGGGTTTCACCATGTTGTCTAGGCTCGTCTCAAGCTCCTGACCTCGTGATCCGCCAGCTTCAGCCTCCCAAAGTGCTGGGATTACAGGCATGAGCCACTGCGCCCAACCTCTTTTTTTTTTTTTTTTTTTTTTTAAGACAGAATCTCACTCTGTCACCCAGGCTGGAGTACAGTGGCGCCATCTCGGCTCACTGCAGCCTCCACCTCCCAGGTTCAAGCAATTCTTGTGCCTCAGCCACCCAAGTAGCTGGGATTACAGGCATGTGCCACCACGCCCGGGTAAGTTTTTGTATTTTTCGTAGAAACATTGTTTCACCATGTTGACTAGGCTGGTCTCAAACTCCGTCCTCAGGTGATCTCCCTGCCTTGGCCTCCCAAAGTGCTAGAATTACAGGCATGAGCTAGCACTCCTGGCTTCTCAGGTCTTTTCTGAGCCTTCCTCTGGGCATCCATGGTCATTTCTATTTTCCCCTATATGTATGTTTGTTTTTGAATGTCCTAGTCTTTAATATCTGACTTCTAAAAGGGAAAAAAGCAAAAAAGTAATGGGGGAGGTGCTGGCCCTTTAAATTACCTGGAGGTCACTTGAGCCCAAGGGAGAGGGGCTTGCAACATTGGAGGGAGATATAATAACAGTGGCTCTCAGCCTCTTTGTCTGCACTTCTGTGATCAGAACCAGCAATCAGTGATCAGAGCACAGATCCTTGATATTTGGAGGGTCAGGGTCTTTCTGCCCACCCTGGCTCCCTCAAGCTATGTGCAGTTTGCTCCGGGAACATGGGCACAGCTGCCTACCATGTGACTGAGAGGTGGGGGATGGGTAGCTGCTACTCTGCTAAGAGCTGAAATGGACCAAAATTAACTACTATTTAATATCCATGCCTTCCCTTAGAAGTTGCAAGCCTTCAATAGATTCCAAAATAGTTTCAAAATAGTTACAGCAGGGAGATTTTGCTAATGCAGTTGTCTGGGTGGGGAAGATTGCTGGTGCTTTCTGCTCCACCATCTTCCCCCTCTCTTAGATTTTCACATGTGTAGTTACATTAAATCCTGATGAGCAGAGAATTTGCCCCAAACATTTCTTGGTATTTTTAGGGAAATGTATATGTTGCAAATTCTAGTCTCCAGTGTGAATGATAAGTAAAATGTGGTTGTTGCTGTTACATCGTTATGTTTTTTTCCCTATTTTTAGATAAACCAGATACTTTCAATCAATGAAAAACGATGACAGATATTTCAGGCACTCTTCAATTAGCTGGCCATAATATGTTTTATATTAAATGAAATGCTTCATAAGCCATGTACACTTTTAAAATCCATCTCTATCTCACCATACCTCACATGTTACAGTGCTTATGTTGTGGCAAAATAAGACCCAGACTCAAGTTTTTATTTTGTTTTTTTGTTTTTTTTTATTATACTTTAAGTTCTAGGGTACATGTGCACAACATGCAGGTTTGTTACATTTGTATACATGTGCCACGTTGGTGTCCTGCACCCATTAACTCGTCATTTACATTAGGTATATCTCCTAATGCTATCCCTCCCCACTCCCCCCTCCCCACCCAGACTCAAGTTTTAGAGTTCCTTACGGTAAGGTTGGCTACAAGAAGAAATGAGGGCCCCCACACAAACTTGCAAGGCCCCAGAAGACAGTGAGATACATTTTTCTTGAGATACATTTTTCTTTAGATACATTAAGTCACAAGCACACTGATCATGGTGAAATGTTACAACCGTGCAAAGTATTTGGTAGTTTTAACTACTGATGTCCAGAGTTTTCATGAGGAATATAGCTGAAAAAAAAAAAAAAAAAAAAAAAAATATATATATATATATATATATATATATATTTTAAGATCATGCTGTTTATCTAGGGAGAGTAAAACATCAGTTTGCTAGGGTTTTAACTTTTCTTTCTTTTTCTTTTTTCTTTCTTTTTTTTTTTTTTTGAGACGGAGTCTTGCTCCGTCGCCCAGGCTGGAGTGAAGTGGCCGGATCTCGGCTCACTGCAAGCTCCGCCTCCCGGGTTCACGCCATTCTCCTGCCTCAGCCTCCCAGTAGCTGGGACTACAGGCTCCCGCCACCTCGCCTGGTTAGTTTTTTTGTATTTTTTAGTAGAGACGGGGTTTCACCAGGTTAGCCAGGATGGTCTCAGTCTCCTGACCTGGTGATCTGCCCGTCTCGGCCTCCCAAAGTGCTGGGATTACAGGCTTGAGCCACCGTGCCCAGCCCTAAAGCATGGTTTTTACAGGATGAACTATGGACCAGGCAAGGGCAGTAGTAAGCCAAAGGAGCTTCTGGCCAACACCTTTTATTTCTGACAGAGACTGAACTTGGTATGGTAGGCAAGGGAAAGCAAGAGCATAGTTTAGAAGCAGGCCAGGGCTGCTGACAGCTAGAGATTCTCCATTAATAACAACAGCAGCTGCTGGTACTCCTGCTACGCCCACCACCATTTCAAGTAGCTAAAATATCTGCCAGGCTTTGTCTAAGTGCTTCATGTTCATTATTTCCTTTAACTTAATCTTCTCAACAACCTACAAAATGAGTATTATTTTTATAGATGAAGAATCCGAAGTTACCAGTAATTAACTTGCCTACAATTACAGAGGCATTCACTGTCCTTCCTACTCACTTAAAAAGAATCAGTCTAGGGCCGGGCGTGGTGGCTCACGCCTGTAATCCCAGCACTTTGGGAGGCCGAGACGGTCGGATCACGAGGTCAGGAGATCGAGACCATCCTGGCTAACACAGTGAAACCCCGTCTCTACTAAAAAATACAAAAAACTAGCCGGGTGAGGTGGCCGGCGCCTGTAGTCCCAGCTACTCAGGAGGCTGAGGCAGGAGAATGGCGTAAACCCGGGAGGCGGAGCTTGCAGTGAGCTGAGATCCGGTCACTGCACTCCAGCCTGGGAGACAGCGAGACTCCGCCTCAAAAAAAAAAAAAAAAAAGAATCAGTCTATCTTGTCTTGTTAAAATTGGATGTGAATCACTGATATACCTCCTTTAAAAGATGTATTGGCAGGGCAAGGGCCATAGACTAATGCTTCTTTAGTTTTTTTTTTTTTTTTTTTTCTACTTTTTTACTTGTATGTATAATTGTAGATAATATTATTGTTTTGTACAGTACCTTTTGGAGACATTTGCTTCCCTTTTTTCTCCACGGATGCTATCTGGACAGTATAACAATACTAGAAATGTTTTCCAGGGCCGGGCGCGGTGGCTCAAGCCTGTAATCCCAGCACTCTGGGAGGCCGAGACGGGCGGATCACGAGGTCAGGAGATCGAGACCATCCTGGCTAACACGGTGAAACCCTGTCTCTACTAAAAATACAAAAAAAACTAGCCGGGCGAGGTGGCGGGCACCTGTAGTCCCAGCTACTCCAGAGGCTGAGGCAGGAGAATGGCATAAACCCGGGAGGCAGAGCTTGCAGTGAGCTGAGATCCGGCCACTGCACTCCAGTCCCGGTGACAGAGCGAGACTCCGCCTCAAAAAAAAAAAAAAAATGTTTTCCAGGAAGAAATATGTATACCCTCTTTCTCTCAGAAGATGTCAGTAGACAGTCCTATCTGTTTTTTAAACCTCAGCCAAAATAACATTTAGTTCATTGATTATTTCTGCTATTATTGTTTTCTTAGTTTTTGTGTGTGATTGTATTCCACCGTAATTTTAAAAGATTATCCAGCCAGGCATGGTGGCTCGTGCCTATAATCCCAGCACTTTGGGAGGCCAAGGCAGATGGATCTCTTGAGCCTAGGAGTTTAAGATCAGCCTGGGCAATGTGACAAAATCCCGTCTCTGCAAAAAATACAAAAATTAGCCAGGCATGGTGGTGCATACCTTTAGTCCCAGCTACTGGGGAGGCTGAGGTGGGAGGATCACCTGAGCCTGGAGGTGGAGGTTGCAGTGAGCTGAGATCACACCACTGCACTTCAAACTGGGTGACAGAGCAAGACCCTGTCTCAAAAAAAAAAAAACAAAGATTATCCATGTGTTCTGTTTTAATTTTGCATTGAAATGTAGTTTTTCACAAGTTTATAAATACAGAAATCTCATTCTGGACTAACCCTAATCATGTGTCTTGCAGGAAAGCGTCTCTAGCAGCCGATGTCCCCAGACTTGGATATAGTTCCTCATCCAGTCACAAGTACATCCCCCGGAGGGCAGTGCTTTATGTACCTGGAAATGATGAAAAGAAAATAAAGAAGATCCCATCTCTGAATGTAGATTGTGCAGTGCTCGACTGTGAGGATGGTGTGGCTGCAAACAAAAAGGTAATGGCATGATTTTAGTATGAGAAAAAGAAAGGGATTGAAATTTGCTTCTCTTCCGAATACTGACATTGCCCACTATTTGGAAAGATTCTACCGTACTCATCTTTTGCTGATTATTAACAATTCTTTGGCCTACTCTTATATAGGTTCTAAATGTATATCTCTTTTCTCTGAGAGAAAGGAAGAATCCCACCAAAATGTATTTTAAAATCATGACCTTCGGTATATGAGACTGTGTGTATGTATAGATAAAAAGATAGACAGTCAGTTTTGGCCATGATATTTGCTGGTCTAAGTAAATGAGTGACATCAGGGGTCCCCAGTCCCCAGGCCATGGACCAGTACAGGCCACAGTACAGGCCTGTTAGGGACTGGACCAGACCCCAGGAGATGAGCCGTGGGTGAACAAGCGCTATGGCCTAAGCTCTGCCTCCTGTCAGATCAGCAGTGGCATTAGATTCTCAAGGAGCGCGACCCTGTTGTGAACTGCGCATGTGAAGGATCTAGGTTGCATGCTTCTTATAAGAATCTTACTAATGCCTGATGATCTGAGGTGGAACAGTTTCATCTGAAACCATTGAGCCGCCCCACCTCCCATGGAATAATTACCTTCCACAAAACAGGTCCCTGGTGCCAGAAAGGTTGGGGACCACTGAATTAGATAATTCTAAAATTGTGGCATCAGATTTTCAGACTGATAAAATGCAACTAGGAAGTTATTTCTTCTTCTTACCACCAGGTATACTGAGTAGTGGTCTTCTCTCTTCTGGGATATGTGTCAAGAGAATAAAACATAGCTTTTCATGGATAAATCACCATTTTCTCTACTTAATTTATGGGAAATGACACGTAGAACCTTAGTGGTTGTCTGTAGCTTCTGGCTTATTTCCTTATGGCCTGACCGAAGAGATGAGCCTTAGAAAATATCCAATTTGTAGGCTAGATCAGGTGGCTCATGCCTGTAATACCAGCACTTCGGGAGGCCAAGATAGGAGCATCACTTGAGCTCAGGAGTTTGAGACCAGTCTGGGCAACATAGCAAAACCTCATTTCTACCAAAAAAAAAAAAAAGGAAAATAATTAGCCAGGTGTGGTGGCGTGTACCTGTAGTCCCAGCTACTCAGGAGGCTGAGGTGGTAGAATCACTTCAGCCCAAGAGTTTGAGGCTGCAGTGAACCATGATCGTGCTACTGCACTCCAGCTTGGGCAACAGAATGAGACCCTGTCTCCAAAAAAGTTTTAAAAAACCAAAATAACCAATTTGTAAATAGGTACAAAAGACTCTTACTGCTTGATTGTATAGTAGTTGCTTTTTATTTTGTTTTGCTCAACTTTGTTTTCTATGTTTTTCTAATGAACATGGATTCATTCAATAATTTGTTCAGATATATAAATCATTATAACAATAACTTACATTTGCGTGGAACTTTTAAAGTTAAAAACATGAGTTCGCTTGACCTTTATCTATCCAGGCCCTAGACAATGAAGTTGGGCTGGGAATGGGTCGTGGGAAGGGGGATGAGGGAGCTGGCTCTCTGGATTTATGCCTACTTGAAAGTTTCTCACCCCAGTTGACCTGAAACAATGTGGCTGTACTATACAATTTTCTGGATTAATTGCTTTTTCTGGAGTTTCCAGCAAATATTTGCCTTAATTTTAAAGAAAAAATTTAATTTTCAGTATCTTCCTAATGGTCAAACTAAGGCTTTCCAAGTATTTGGAAAAGGATTAGAATGAGCCTGTGGAATCTGAAATGTCTACTCAACATCTTTGGCATGTGCCAAGGAAATACTATTAATCTTTCTCCCAGAGATTAAAGTAAATAGGCCTTTTTCTGACGGCTATAATGTGATTTCAGTATGCTTCTTCCTATACCTCATGTCGTGCACTCCAAGATTAGATGCTAAATTCTAATTCCAGTTCTGTGTGACCCAGGGCAATTCACTTTACTTCTTTGCCTCAATTTCTTATCTATACTGTAGGGATGACAATATCTTCTTTTGTCAGGACAGGGTTTATTATGAGAAAATAGTTGATAAAGTACCTGGGAGTAGCTTGATTTCCTATAGGAAATAGATTAGATAAATCCTGTAGTAATCATGATTAGAGGGGAATTTATTTTAGCATTGTAGCACAGTGAGCCATTAGGTGCCCTGATAACTTCTAATTATAGTTCTTCACAAATCTTGAGGCTGTCCTCCAATACCCACCTGAGAATGTTTTCTGCCACTCCAATGAGTTGGAAATAGAGTCTGTTTCTGCTTTACATTTCCTTATTGTTTATCTGGGTTCCAAAGCCATCCTTATCTCCATAGTAGTAGCAGCTGTGCTACCACTTAGGAGAAACGTGAGGAGGAGCAGGGAAAGAAGAGTTGATGATGGGAAAGCTGTGCCCACCATCTTGAAGTACGTATGTCTACATAGTGTCTTTATTAGGACATTTTCATTCTCCTAATGCAGCTGGACATTGCAATGTGCTAGACACTGTTTTAGGCATACTAAGCTTAGAGGCAGCTAAAAGTTCATTTAAAAAAATTTTTTTGGTCGTTCTGTTGCCCAGGCTGGGGTGCAGTGGTGTCATCATAGCTCACTGCAGCCTCCAACTCCTAGGCTCAAGCAGTCCTCCCACCTCAGCTTCCTGAGCAGCTGGGACTATAGGCACCCACCACCATACCCAGCTAATTGTTTTATTTTTGTAGAGATAGGGTCTTGCTGTGTTGCCCAGGCTGGTCTTGAACTCCTGTACTCAAGTGATCCTCATGCCTCGGCCTCCCAAAGTGCTGGGATTACAGGCATAAGCCATGATGCCTGGCCAAAATTCTCTTTTTTATCCATAGAAACTTCTGGAAAGCCAAGCTGGTCTTTGTTTAAAATAATAATAGGCCGGGCGCGGTGGCTCACGCCTGTAATCTCAGCACATTGGGAGGCCAAGGCAGGCGGATCACAAGGTCAGGAGATCGAGACCATCCTGGCCAACATGGTGAAACCCCTTCTCTATTAAAAATACAAAAAATTAGCCGGGCATGGTGGTGGGCGCCTGTAGTCCCAGCTACTCAGGAGGCTGAGGCAGAAGAATGGCAGGAACCTGGGACGTGGAGCTTGCAGTGAGCCGAGATCGTGCCACTGCACTCCAGCCTGGGTGACAGAGTGAGACTCTGTCTCAAAAAAAAAAAATAATAATAATAATAATAATAATAATCTTGGCCAGGTGCAGTGGCTCACATCAGTATTCCAGCACTCTGGGAGGCCGAGGCAGGTGGATTACTTGAGGCCAGGAGTTCAAGACCAGCCTGGGCAACATGGTAAAACCTCATCTCTACTAAAAATACAAAAAATCAGCCAGGTGTGGTGGCCCACACCTGTAATCCCAGCTAATCAGGAAGCTGAGGCATGAGAATCACTTGAACCTGGGAGCTGGAAGTTGTGTTGAGCTGAGATTGCCCCACTGCACTCCAGCCTGGGCGACAGAGCAGGACTCTGTCTCAAAAAAAAAAAAAAAAAAAGTATTTTTTTCTTACAATCTTCATCTAGGACTTAATTTTATCTCACATATTTCATATCATAGCCCTAGCCTGTCAAGGTCTTTTTGGATTTTGATTTCATTATCCAACATTTATATCATCTGAGAATTTGACATGCACATCATATGAAAATTTAACAAGTTTCTGGGAAATCTTGAAGAGGTTGGAGCCAAGTGCTGCCCAAGCATGCCACGAAAGACTTCTTTTCCAGTTTATTGAACAGAGATGTACATAGTGCTGACGAAATGCTGGCTGCTGTAATTTACATGACAAGCCAATGAGGTGCTATGAGTACATTTCTTTTACAAGTAAGGAAACTGAGTCACAGAGCTATCCAGTTCATGAATTTATTTATTTATTTTTTCACAGATGGAGTTTTGCTCTTGTTGCCCAGGCTGGAGTGCAGTGGCGCGATCTCGGCTCACTCACTGCAATCTCCGCCTCCTGAGTTCAAGTGATTCTCCTGCCTCAGCCTCCCAAGTAGCTGGGATTACAGGCACGCACCACCATGGCTAGCTAATTTTGTATTTTTAGGAAAGATGGGGTTTCACCATATTGGCCAGACTAGTCTCCAACTCCTGACCTCAGGTGATCTGCCCACCTCGGCCTCCCAAAGTGCTGGGATTACAGGCCACCGTGCCCAGCCACCGGGCCCAACCCAGTTCATGAATTATACCATGAATGTGCTTATTCAGAAACCTAACTCTCCTAAAATCCAGTCTTTTCATGCAGATATTACGAGATTTTCATCAAATGCCTTTTCAAAATGAAGGTATGTTCCTAATCTACTTGTCCAAAAATACCTTCTCCCCTCATACCTCCACCTAACCAGCAAAGTGAGGTAAATGAGACTTGTTCTTGAAGAACCCATGTCAGTACCTCATTGTTACCACCTCTTTGTAAAGTGTTGGAAATACAAAAATGCTGTACTGAGAATTTTCTTTCTTTCTCTTTCCTTTCCTTTCCCTTTCCTTTCCTTCAATGGAGTTTCACTCTTGTTGCCTAGGCTGGAGTGCAACAGTGTGATCTCAAGCTCACTGCAACCTCTGCTTCCCGGGTTCAAGAGATTCCCCTGTCTCTGCCTCCCGAGTAGCTGGGATTACAGGTGCCTGCCATCACCCCTGGCTAAGTTTTGTAATTTTAGTAGAGATGGGGTTTCATCATATTGGTCAGGCTGGTCTCGAACTCCTGACCTCAGGTGATCCACCCACCTCGGCCTCCCAGAGTGCTGAGATTACAGGTGTGAGCCACTGTGGCCGGCCTGAGAATTTTCTTTTTTCTTTTTTTTTTTTTTTTGTGTGTGTGTGTGTGCGTGTGTGTGTTTTTTTTTTTTGAGACAGAGTGTTGTCCTGTCGCCCAGGCTGGAGTGCGGTGGCGCCATCTCGGCTCACTGCAAGCTCCACCTGCCGGGTTCACACCATTCTCCTGCCTCAGCCTCCCAAGTAGCTGGGACCACAGGCGCCCGCCACCACACCTGGCTACTTTTTTTGTATTTTTAGTAGAGATGGTGTTTCACCGTGTTAGCCAGGGTGGTCTCGATCTCCTGACCTCGTGATCCTCCTGCCTCGGCCTCCCAAAGTGCTGGGATTACAGGTGTAAGCCACCACACCTGGCCTAGAATTTTCTATGTTACAAGTGCTGTATTACATATATTGTAATTTACATACCTTATCTCATTTACGTATGTTATCTTATTCAATCCTTATAGCAGTGTTTTGAAATATGTACAAGGCCACATTGCCATTAAATAGCAGAACCAAGATTTGAATCTCCTGGAATTTTTGACAGGAACCAACCTCCAACTCACCTGCTCGTGTATGTCCTAATCCACCTTTTTTCTCTTTCTTGGAAAACGAGTGCCTTGGCTTCTTTTTATCTTTTGTCAGCTTCCTGTTCTCCATGATCTCTCAAAGGTAACTGACAGGAGCTCTGTGTTCCCACCTGCAGACTCTTTCAGTGTCCTGGGATTGGGAGTGTCATCCATTTAGACCTGGAGCTTCAATTCACTGGAAAGTCCGGATAAACCTGAAACTTCTCAAATATCTCATATTCCCTTTTCTTTCTTGATGTCACCTCTTAATCATGTTTCTTATTTGAATATTCTCTTGATGGAGGACATAGAGACCATTTTTAGTGAGTTTATTTCTCAGTAAGAAGAAATCCATATTAAAACTCTTAATTTCAGATTATCTAGTTAGAGTCTGGCTAAACTGAACCATTATTGCCTAATTCAGCTTTCTTGGCATTATTGAAATGTAGTCACTTCATTTTATATCTCATATTTTTATTAATAGACTAATTCCATATTTCATTTGATTGACTCTGTGAAGTATGGGCTTATAATGAAAACAATAGGAGTTTCCACAAAGCAGTTTATAAGTATATAATACCTTCCAGCAGGCTCTAATCCTGTCCTGCTAATCCAATTTGTATTTAAGTAGCTCCTTCATGTCAAGGATGGCACTACCAGCTCACCTTCCCAAGCACGGATGATAAAAAGACTGCCTCCACTCCCTCTTATCTCCTCCTTTTCATTGTTAAATGCATGAGGAGGTGTGGGGCTGTCTAAGCCACTGCTTGCTGGGCCACAGTAAAATATGCCAAGTAATGCATCGATTTCTGATGTAACTCCATGACACTGGGTGAGGCCAAGAAAGTAGGTGCCCAGGAGGAAGAGGCATGATTCCACGGCTGCCATTTCAGTTGAATAAATATTTAGGCAATTCTTTAAATTTATTTACTATTTAAATTTAATTATTTAAATTTAAATACCTAATCAATACTTAAATAAATACTGAGTACTTACTCCACTAGTTGCCATGGCAGGCGGGAGGGACACAAAAATGGTGGCAGATCCCCAACCTGGAGGAGACACAAGCTGGTGGTGAGAGTGGCAAAAAGTACATAGCTATGATCCAGCAAAATAGGTCTATGAGAACATATTCCTTTATTAATCATTTAGTTCTCAGTGGGTTTTTTTTGTTTTTGTTTGTTTGGGAAGGGGTCTCACTGTTGTCACTTGGGCTGGAGTGCAATAGTATGATCTTGGCTCACTGCAACCTCCGCCTCCCGGATTCCTGCAATTCTGGAACTCAGAATTCTGCCTCAGCCTCCAGAATAGCTGGGACTACAGGCGTCCGCCACCACACCTGGCTCATTTTTGTATTTTTAGTAGAAACGGGGTTTCACCATGTTGACCAGGCTGGTCTTGAACTCCTGACCTCAGGTGATCCTGCCTCGGCCTCCCAAAGTGCAGGGATTACCGGTGTGAGCCACCATGCCTGGCCAGTTCTGAGTGTTTTTTAATTGCCATTTGGTCTCTTGCTTGAAATATAACATACAAAAGAGTGCTTCCCAAAGTCTGTGATGAAGAACCAGTTTGGTTATCCAACCCATTGTAGATTGATACTTTTGTAAAATACAATACAAATGAATTGCTATAAAAATTAAATGCTGGTTGGGTGACAGCAATGTCAGGTGCTACAGAAGTTTCTAAACTGTTACTCTCCAAGGTTGTGCTTAATCATGGTGGCATGGTAAGATTTCAAGGACCAAGAGTGGGCCAGAACCATACCTTGAGTATACCAAGGTGTGGTTTTAAATTTCCGAGTTTTTTGGTTTTTGTTTTTTTCAATTTATCTTTTTGTTGCTGAGCTCTAGCATAGTGCATGGTGGTTAGAGAAATGTGATGTGAATGATGATGATTCTTTGAGATTTGTCGTTCTGCTTAATGACCGAATACATTAGCCATATTTTGTAACTCTTCCATGTGCTGAAGAATAAAGTATATTTTGTATTTACTAGATGCAGAGTTCTATGTATTTTCTATCAGACCAAGCTTGTTAATTATGTTATTCAAATATACAAATCTTTACTGACTTTTTTCTGCTTGATGTGTCAATAATTGAGAGAGGCTAGTTGAAATCTATGCTCCGATAGAAGATTTGCCAATGTATTTACACATTTAGAATTACTACATATTCCTGGCATATTGATTCATCTATTTCTGTGTACTGACCATCTTTATCCCTTATAATGCATTTTACTTTAAAGTTTATGTGGTCTGATCATAATACAGCAACGTCAACTTTCTTTAGGTTGGCATTTGCTCAGTGTATCATTTTCATTCTTTTGCTCTCAAAGTATTCATGTCTTTGTATTTTAATTACGTCTCCTATTTTAAAAAAATTTCTATATCCATGTTGACAATTTCTCTTTTTTTTTTTTTTTTTTGAGACAGAGTCTCACTCACCCAGACTGGAGTGCAGTGGTGCGATTTCGGCTCACTGCAAGCTCTGCCTCCCAGGTTCACGCCATTCTCCTGCCTCAGCCTCCTGAGTAGCTGAGACTACAGGCGCCTGCCCCCGTGCCTGGCTTTTTTTTTTTTGAGACATAATCTCAGTATGTTGCACAGGCTGTAGTGCAATGGTGTGATCTTGGCTCACTGCAACCTCCGCCTCCCAGGTTTCAGCGATTCTTCTGCCTCAGCCTCCCAAGTAGCTGGAAATACAGGTGCCTGACACCACACCCAGCTCATTTTTGTATTATTAGTAGAGACAGGGTTTCACCATGTTGGCCAGGCTGCCCTCGAACTCCTGACCTCAGGCGATCCACCTGCCTTGGCCTCCCAAAATGCTGGGATTACAGGCGTGAGCCACTGCACCCAGCTAATCCATTGAATTTTAATGTAATTACTGATGAGTTTAAATTTAATTATACCATTATATACATATATATATATATATATTTTTTTTTTTTTTTTTTTTTTGAGACGGAGTCTCGCTCTGTAGCCCAGGCTGGACTGCAGTGGCCGGATCTCAGCTCACTGCAAGCTCCGCCTCCCAGCTGACTGCAAGCTCCGCCTCCCGGGTTTTTTATGCCTTTCTCCAGCCTCAGCCTCCCGAGTAGCTGGGACTACAGGTGCCCGCCACCTCACCCGGCTAGTTTTTTGTATTTTTTAGTAGAGACGGGGTTTCACCATGTTAGCCAGGATGGTCTCGATCTCCTGACCTTGTGATCCGCCCATCTCGGCCTCCCAAAGTGCTTACAAAGCACTTTGGGAGCACTTTGTAATCTCCCAAAGTGCTGGGATTACAGGCTTGAGCCACCGCGCCTGGCCCTATACCATTATATTTTATAATGTTTTCCCACCTGTTTCATGTTTCTTTTTTTCATCTTTCTTTCCTTTTAAAAAAAAAATATATATATGTATTTTATTTTTTATTTTTTGAGACTGAGTTTTGCTCTTGTTGCTTATTGCCCAGGCTGGAGTGCAGTGGCATGATCTGGGCTCACTGTAACCTCCACCCCCCAGATTCAAGCAGTTCTCCTGCCTCAGCTCCTGAGTAGCTGTGATTACAGGTGCCTGTCACCACGCCCGGCTAATTTTTTATATTTTTAGTAGAGATGGGGGTTTCATCATGTTGGCCAGGCTGGTCTCGAACTCCTAACCTCGGGTGATCCACCCACCTTGGCCTCCCAAAGTGCAGGGATTACGGGCATGATCTACTGTGCCCAGCCAGTTTGTTTATTTTCTTAGTCCATTCTTTCCTCTCTTGATTTATAAGTAGGACCGTGTTTGTAATTTGTATTGGTTTCTCTTGAAATTTTACTAAGCACACTTAACAAAGCCTAAAATTAATCCATATCTTTCTTCTGGACAGCTCAAGAATCTTGGAAAACTTTAAATCCAGTTATTTCTCTTGCACTGTATGTGTTATTTTTGCTCAATATTTTAGTTATCTCTCTTTAATCCCATACATTTTATATTATTGCTATCTACAGTATTTCTTTATATTATCTTACATATTTTCCCACTTTTTTTTGCTTATCATTCCTTTTTGCATCTCAGATCTTCTTCCTGGGATGAGCTTTCTTTCTCTTGAGATGCATCTTTCAGAATTTCCCTATAGTGAAAGTTGGTTGATCATAAAGTTTCCATTTTTGTTTTTTTTTTTTTTTTGAAAATGCCTTTATGACCCGGGTGTGGTGGCTCACACCTGTAGTCCCAGCACTTTGGGAGGCCAAGGCAGGCAGATCACCTGAGGTCAGGAGTTTGAGATCAGCCTGGCTAACATGGTGAAACCTTATCTGTACTGAAAATGCAAACATTAGCTGGGCATGGTGGTGTGCACCTGTAGTCCCACCCTCAGGAGGTTAAGACAGGAGATTTGCTTGAACCTGAGAGGTAGAGGTTGCTGTGAGCCAAGATCATACCATTGCACTCCAGCCTGTGTGACAGAGTGAGGCTCTGTCTCAGGGAAAAAAAAAAAAAAGTTTGTGTAATCAAAAATTTTTCAAAGGATGGGTCCTTGTTTTCGAACAGTTGACCATGTTCTCTAGAGTGCCATCCTACTGTAAACATGGATACATTTCAACAAAAGTCCTTTTTTTTTTTTCTTTGGCATACTGAAGTTTTACTAAAATGTGACTAGGTGTGGATTTATTACTCTTTTTCTCCCTTACATTTTTAATTCCTTTTGCTTGGTATTAGTTGTGTTTCCTATATTTGTAGATTCATGTCTTTTATCCATTTTGTAAAATTTCCTTTAGTACATCACATATGGTCTCTGTTTCTCCTTTCTATTCTTTCCTTCAGAGATGCTGAGTACACGTAGTTGGAAACTTCATTCTATCCTTCTCTCTTAATATCTTCTCATATTTTCTCCTTGTTTCTCTGTGTTACATTCTCAGTTAGTTCTTCCTGTTTAATTTCCAGTTTTCTAATTCTCTCTTCAATTGTGTCTAATTCGTTTAACCCTTCCTCTGAGGTTTTGTTTGTTTCTTTGTTTTGGTTTTTTTTTTTTAAACAAAGTCTTGCTCTGTGGCCCAGGCTGGAGTGCAGTGGCATGATCTCGGCTCACTGCAACCTCCGCCTCCTGGGTTCAAGCAATTCTTCTGCCTCAGCCTCCCAGGTAGCTGGGATTACAAGCATGCACCACCACGCCCACCTAATGTTTGTATTTTTAGTAGAGATGGCGTTTCACCGTATTGGCCAGGCTGGTCTCAAACTCCTGAGCTCAGGTGATCCGCTTGCCTCAGCCTCTGAAAGTAGTGGAATTTCCAGTGTGAGCCACCATGCCTGGGCCATCCTCTGAGTTTTTTATTTTAATTATTATATTTGTCATATCTGGAAGTTCTATTTGGTTCTTCTACATATCTGCTTGGTATATTGTGAATCTGATAAATCCAGTACTTTGGGGTGTAAATCATTTTTTATCTAAAGAAGAGAAACTTTGGTTAAACTTATTTACTTTCCCACATCAATAATCATGGATTATTATGTCATGATTATGAGTGGCAAAGTCTTTTTTTTTTTTTTTTTTTTTTGAGACGGAGTCTTGCTCTGTCGCCCGGGCTGGAGTGCAGTGGCCGGATCTCAGCTCACTGCAAGCTCCGCCTCCCAGGTTTACGCCATTCTCCTGCCTCAGCCTCCCGAGTAGCTGGGACTACAGGCGCCCGCCACCTCGCCCGGGTAGTTTTTTGTATTTTTAGTAGAGATGAGGTTTCACCGTGTTAGCCAGGATGGTCTCGATCTCCTGACCTTGTGATCCGCCCGTCTCGGCCTCCCAAAGTGCTGGGATTACAGGCTTGAGCCACCGCACCCGGCCGAGTGGCAAAGTCTTATATTGCCTCAGGAAAACATAACATTATTGAGTGCTGTGGCATTCGATAGAGAACTTCAGTCTTTGGTCATAGCATTAAGAGCTCTTGGTTTCATAGCCTCATGAGCCCTCTTTGAAATAACCTATCTAAATCATTTTTTGTTGTTTCTGCTGACTCTTACTTATGGCATGAACTCATATGTACATTTTATTCACATCAGATCGGTAATGTGCCAACGTTGCCACAAGATTTGAAGGAGGTACATCTCACACAATAGCATGCTTATGAACCACAGAAGGATCATGAACCCATATTCATTGGAATTAATTCAAACAATTCTTAGATCCCAAGAGCTTAAAGTGAGAAGGTTTTCCTCCAAAGAGAATTTGTGTTTACACCTACTGAGAGTCAAAGATATTACTAATGTGGGAGTCTCAATTTATTCTCCCTAACCTTGCAGTGGTCTCAAGGCGTAGTATTCGTATTCTGATACTAGGTCTGATATAGGTATTTGATTCTCCATGTCCTTATTTTTCTTTCACAAATCAGAATTCAACCTATTGCTTCTTGTTATTCCTCTGCTTCTGGAAAATTCTTTCTTTTTTTTTTTTTTTTTTTTTTTGAGATGGACTCTCACTTTGTTGCTCAGCCTGGAATGCAGTGGCTCAATCTTGGCTCACTGCAACCTCCATCTTCTAGGTTCAAGCAATTCTCGTGCCTCAGCCTCTTGAGTAGCTGGGATTATAGGCGCCCACCACCAGGCCCAGCTAATTTTTGTATGTTTAGTAGAGACAGGGTTTCACCACGTTGGCCAGGCTGGTCTCGAACTCCTGACCTCAGGTGATCTGCGTGCCTTGGCCTCCCAAAGTGCTGGGATTATAGGCATGGGCCACTGTGCCTAGCTGAAAATTCTCTTACATTCTACTGAGCCCAAAAATGCATTAAAAAGTACTTTTGTTGAAATGTATCTATTTTTACAGTAGAATAGCACGTCAGAGAACATGGCCAACCATTCCAAAACAAGGTACCCATCCTTTGAAATTTTTTTTTTTATTTTCTGAGACAGAGTCTTACTCTGTCACCCAGGCGGGAGTACAATGGCACGATCTCCACTCACTGCAACCTCTGCCTCTGTGGTTCAAGTGATTCTCCTGCCTCAGCCTCCTGAGTAGCTGGGACTGCAGGTGTGTACCTCCACCACACCTGGCTAGCTTTTGTATATTTAGTAGAGATGAGGTTTCACCATGTTGGCTAGGCTGATCTCAAACTCCTGACCTCAAGTGATCTGCCCACATTGGTCTCCTGAAGAGCTGGGATTACAGGCATGAGCCACCCTGCCTGGCTTTTTTTGTTGTTGTTGTTGTTTTTAAGACAGGGTCTTGCTGTGTCACCCAGACTGGAATGCAGTTGTTCAGTCATTGCTCACTGCAGCCTCAACCTCCCAGGCTTAAACAATCCTCCCACTTCAGCCTCTTGAGTAGCTGAGACCACAGATGTGTGCCACCGTGCCCGGCTAATTTTTTTATTTTTATTTTGTAGAGATGGGGGTCTCTCTGTGTTGCCCCAGGCTTGGTTATAAACTTTAAAACAATTAGTCTAAAATTCATTCTTACACATTATTTAAAAAGCCAAATAGTTATAAAGCAACCCCCAACCATTATTCAGTTTCCCCCTCTCCAGAGACAATCCTTTTTACCTATTCTAGCTTATTGGTATGCCCTTTTCTTCAGTATTTCTAAATAATACATTTCTTTTCTTTCTTTTTCTTTTTCTTTTTTTTTTTATTTTGAGATGGAGTCTTGCTCTGTTACCCAGGCTGGAGTGCAGTGGCACAATATCTGCTCACTGCAACTTCTGCCTCCCGGGTTCAAGCAGTTCTTTGCCTCAGCCTCCCCAGTAGCTGGGATTACAGGAGCCCAGCACCACGTCCAGCTAATTTTTTTTTTGTATTTTTAGTAGAGACGGGGTTTCACCATCTTGGCCAGGCTGGTCTTGAACTCCTGACCTTGTGATCCACCCACCTCGGCCTTCCAAAGTGCTGGGATTATAGGCGTGAACCACTGCGATTGGCAATAATACATTTCTTAAATTATTTCTTTTCTATTTCAGGCGTAATATATTGACTCCTCACTATGGAGAATGAGGATTTATCATTCCTCCCTCTCCACTTTGTCTCTGCCACATGTGAACCTTGTCCATCCTCCAGTTGTCCCAATACCATTATATTGTAACTTTAGTAAGATTAATATTCAGTGTAAAAACTATTTAGAGCTGAACTATATAGTAATAAATGATTATCTTTCTATTTCTGCCTGACCTATTGTTTTCCACAGAGGTGGAGTTCATAATTGCCTTTTTTTTTTTTCTGGCTTAGTTTTCTATTAAGTTGTCACTAATTCAATACCCACTTCATGACTTATTGTCTGAATCTCCCCTTCGTATGTTCAGAAGCATCCAGGATTCTATCAGTTCATATCTTAGAGAAGTCCCTCCCTGAACCATCACAGTCCCTTGAAGTCTGGGCTGCTGGTCCTTCACGCAGAGGCAAACTGGAATTGTGAACTCTCCCTTCCCCACCATTCTGGGGATTCCCTTCACCTTTCCCTTGTGGTCAGTGTCCTGTTTTCTACATCCTATGGCTTTTCATTTCTAGGTATGTTTCTATGTTTGGGTGAGGCATATCTGCCAGTGGCTCCGAGACATGGCTTCCTTCTGAAGCATAGAAGCAACTTACATTCACATAATCTCATTTTTTTCTAGTTTGGCTTGTAAAGAGTAGAGATCTATTCGGAGTCGAAACCAAAGGAGTAACTCAGAATTGTGATTTGAGGAAGGCTTTTTCTTGGGAACCTAAGTTAGTGAAGTCTAGGATGTCACTTGTGGGCAAGTTAATTCGATACCAGCAGTCTGATTTAGTGGAAAGGGTAGATGGCTTGGCAACAGAAAACTCATTTAAATTTCCCAGTTTTGACACTTGCTAGCCAGGGAATTTGAGTCCTGTAATCTCAGGAGCCTCTGTTTCTTTAATCTGTCCCATGAGGTTGGTGATAATGAAACACACACCGCCCACCACAGGGCCAGCTGTGAGGCTCAAACAGAAAAACCCTTTGTAAACTCTCAAATGCTACATAAATAATGTCTTTTTTTTTTTAACCCCAAAAACAGTGGTGTCATTTTTAAAGAGATAAAGCTTAGAAAATTTAAGAGAGTGAGTAATTAGTATGTCCCTTAAGGTATCTCTTTAACATACAGGATCATAATTCGATAGTCAGGAACTTTGGAACCATATTGCTTATACCTGTGTCTGGATTCTGATAACATTTTGTCTGAAGAGTGCGACCTTGGGGAAATTAATTCCACATCTTTTCCTCCATTTCCTCTTCTGTAAAGTAAGAGTAAGGACGGTAAGAGTAGTATTCCACCCCACAGAATTAGATTAAAGGGGCTGACATTTGTAAAGTGCTTAGAGCTGTGCCCAGCACATGTAAGTGCTATGAGAGCATTTTATAAATCCATAAATAGCCGTGGTCTTAACTGTGCTCCCGAACAAGGGTCCGAGAGCATCAGTTCAAGTCTCTGGTGAGTGCTCAGCATGCCAAGACCTACTGGTATTGATTATTGCCTTAGAGTCCTGACTCTCATAGGGTAATATATTGGGACAGATAGGTTTTCTCTCTAAATATCATGGGGTTTGCCAATTTTGCTGTTTTTTAACTTTCCCCCTCAACTATGGTAGACAAAGAAAAGACTCTAGTGCCAGAAAAATGCCACTTTTCCACTTAGGCTTCTATATAGATTTCTTAACATGAGGGGCTGGAAACAGCCATCTAAGAAAGATCTTATGTATTCATTTTTTTCCCTCCAGAAGTCAGAGAGAAAAATAAATCATTTTCTTGACCTGCTAAACAATAGATTTTTACTTCGCCTTATTGTACCAGATGCTTGAGCAGTTCTCAGAAGAAAGGAAATAAGAAAAAGTCCAGAGAAAGCAGCACCATCTGGCTGAGGACAGTTCAGAGCAAGTGGGAGCTGGGCTGGAGGCTGGGCACTGAGCAAGACCCATGCACAGTGACCCTTCGCCACCATGGGAAACCCAGGGATGGGAGGGCAGCCGCGGGTGGACTGAGATTGTCTTGGGGGAGCTGGCCACCCTCAGTAGAGGGGGCGAGGGAAGCACCTGGTTGAGTGGGGATCAGAGCAGCCGCTCTCTTATCCACCTGCTCCATGTGGCAGAGTACTTGGGACAGCCAGGAGGGCCGTCTTGTTGCAGCTGCCTTCCACCATGAAACACAAGAGGAAGGCAAATGCCTCCTAAGTGGCAGTCAGTGCTTCGGCAGCCCTTCCACCCTGCACCCCACCCCACGTCCCACCCCTGGAGTTTCTCAACTGGGCAGTGCTCTTTGAATGCTTCTCCTGTCACCCATCCAGGGTATTAGGACATGCCAAGGCCTAAAAGAAAGCGAGTGGTTGTGGAGACGAGAACAACTGGAAGCCACACGGTAGAGAAGGCAGTGCAGCTATAAACCCCACAGTGAGCCCCTTCCTAAGTACGTCCTCCCCAAACAGAAATTCCTGCAAGGCCTCCTGTAGTCACCTGTTAGACTGCAGAACCAGGGAGGCACTCCATTTGTCAGTGTGAGTTGCTCAGAAAGAAATACCCAATATCAGTCAAAGTTGTTGGCTTATTATTCCTCTTTGTTATTACTTTGTTACTTATTATTACTTTAATTGTCGTACAGATGGAGGGTCCTTTCCACCTGAGCGTATATATTCTCTCTACTTTGTGCTCTCATTTACACTTCTTCTTGTGCACGTGTACGTACATAACACACACACACACACACACAAGTACATAGACCTTAAAGCTTCATTTATGCTTACATAGACATACCGTACACATACACGAATCCGTTTGGCTAACTTTTAAATTCCTCAGTGCTGTCACTTTTGTTGAAATAAATTAGTAGAGTGGCTAGGTGTATACTCCCCACAGCGAGCCAGTGAACTAATGTGCAGGGAATGATTAAATGTATACAGAGGCATGGGGAGCCAACTCTTCTTCAATAGGGGTGTGAAATTAGGATGGGAAGGCTCCTCTCCCAGGTGCCTTGCCTTTATTAAAAGACTTAAGAGCTCGGGAGATGTCTTCAATAGGAATTAGGATATCTGAGTCTTTCTGGAATAGTGTGGAAAGCTGAACTGTGCTTAGGAACTCTGCAAGGTCTTTTTGATCCTTAAAGGTTCTGATATAAAAACCTATCCAGGTTTTTATAAAAGTAGTAAAGTGTTTTCAGTTTTTTATTAATCTCTTCATACCCTTAAATAACCTTTCCCCTTTTGAACAGTAACTGTTAAAAAAATAAATAAAAAACAACAAAAATTTTTTTCTCACTGTTTTATTCTTCAAACCAGGCATCCTCTTAATGCAAGGATTCAAATATCTCTATTAGGGTCATAATAGTCAGCAATTTATATTTAATGAGCTCAGCAAAGTCTCTTTACAAAGAGATGCAGGCTTTAAATTGCCAGTTATTTCTTTTCCTGCAATTCCTAGGAATCCAATTAAGTAAGACTGAGTATGATCTATAATGTGATATATCTGTCTACAGAAAGCCCAGGCCTAGGCAATAAAACAGATCTTTGAGCTCCAGCTCAAAATTAAGATTAAAAGAAAAAAGAAAAGAAAGAAAGAAAACACAGCTTAAATGATTCAAAGATTTATAAATGTGAAAACTGTATCCATTTCCTCTAATGTGAAGTAAGAAATAGCTTGGAGAGTATAGTGAAAATCATTAAAGTTACTTATTTCAAATATAGCTACTAATTAAAATCTCTCCTTTGGATCAGGACCACAGGTGGTCTTTACAAAATAAATTCAAGAGGTTTTAGTTTGCTAAATCTGTGACTAAAGAATCAAATGTGTGGCCAGGCACTGTGGCTCACGCCTGTAATCCCAGCATTTTGGGAGGCCAAGGCAGGCAGATCACCTGAGGTCAGGAGTTTGAGATCAGCCTGACCAACATGACAAAACCGTCTCTATTAAAAATACAAAAATTAGATGGGCGTGGTGGCACACGCCTGTAATCCCAGCTTCTCAGGGGGCTGAGGCGGGATGATCACTTGAACCCAGGAGGCGGAGGTTGCAGTGAGTCAAGATTGCACCACTGCACTCCAGCCTGGATGACAATAGCAAGACTCCATCTCAAAAAAGATTCAAGTATGTATAACCTCTGCCAAAATAAAGAGGAGATAGTATGAAATCATGCAGAGAACATGCTTTATATCAAAATATAGTATTCTTTTCAGGTTTTAAAAATTTCATTGGCCACAATTTATAACAAAGTATTAAATACCATATTTTCATTTATTATTATTATTATTATTATTATTATTATTATTATTATTATTTTAGATGGAATCGTGTGCTGTCACCCAGGCTAGAGTGCAGTGGTGCTGTCTTGGCTCACCACAACCTCTGCCTTCTGGGTTCAACCAATTCTCATGCCTCAGCCTCCCGAGTAGTTGGGATTACAGGCATGTGACACCACACCTGCCTAATTTTTGTATTTTTGGTAGAGACAGGATTTCACCATGTTGGCCACGCTGAGCTAGAACTCGTGACCTCAGGTGATCCGTCCATCTTGGCCTCCCAAAGTGCTGGGATTATAGGTGTGAGCCACCACACCCAGGCTAAATACTATGTTTTTAATAATAAACCAGTGGGTGTATTTTAAGTCATAATTTAATATTCTGATTTAGAGACAGAGTTCAGCAATAATATCGTACTTTTGCCATGTAGTTTTAAATACATCAAAGCTTCTCAGGATGCTGGTAGCGGTGGTTTAAATCTTATTCCGTACCAGCTTTGCAGGCCACATGGTGTTTTGCTGATAAAAGAGGAGGAAAGTATGGCTCGTGAGGAGCAAATGTCAAGTCAGGAATTAACTCAAGACACAGCCTGCCTTTCTACTAAAAATACGCTATTTCAAATATGTTTTTGCAGTTTCCTCCATGTAATGTAGTTGTGTTAGCCATTTATTGGTCAGAAATTAACCTCTAAAAGTTAACAGTTGGGCCCTGAATTCTCAGCCAAGTCTAGTCTAAGAAGCAGCATATTCTTGGACAAGTTATTGATTAACTCCAGATAATTAAAGCAAAAAGACTTTTCTAGGGCCAGGGATAGTGGCTCATGCCTGTAATCCTAGCACTTTGGGGGGCTGAGGAGGGAGGATCACTTGAGGCCAGGAGTTCAAGATCAGCCTGGCAACATAGTGAGACCCTACCTCTACAAAAAAAAAAAAAAAATTACCCAGGCAAGGTGGCATGCGCTTGTGGTCCCAGTTACCCAGGAGTCTGAGATGGGAGGATTGTTTGAGCCCAGGATGTTGAGACTGCAGTAGGCCATGATCATGCCACCGCACTCCAGCCTGGGTGACAGAGTAAGAACCTGTCTCAAAAACACAGAAAACAAAAACTCTCCCTAGACATCTGTCAGAAGAGCTCAAAAGCCTAGAGAGAAAGATGAGCCAGGGAGCTGGCTGGAGATAAAAGGCCAGCTTTGTCTTTGGTTTCCCAAAGACTATTCAAGAATTGGGGGGTGAATTCTTGGAGCCTCCTGGGGTAGAAGAATGAAACTAGGGTTGACCACCAGTAGGCATTCTGCCGAGCATTTCATCTAAGCCCCCTTCCATTTTGCAGGGGAAGGCTGATAACCTGGCCCAACTGGTGCAGGTCTGCAGGGCATGGGGCAGGGTGGAATGTTGTCAAGAGCTTCTCTTTCCTAGAGTTGTGGATGGATAGGCACATAGGGGAAAGCAAAGTAGAGAGGGCTAATAAATGGAAAAAAACCGTTCCACATAGTCAGAGCAACGGGAGCCTGAAGTGGGTATGAGAGCCCAAATTTGCGGTCAAGACATAAGAGGATGAGGGAGAACAGATCTAGGAACTTCTACTGGTCAGGAGCATCATGGCTCCCTGTGCTGGCAGCCATGATTGGGCTGCTTCACTGGAGACATGCTGCATGCATCAGCCTTCAACTTTGAGGGCCACAGGTGGGGAGGGCACTAACACATCTCCTTCCTGCGTTTGGCTGGAGGACAGTGGCCTCCTTGAATTTCGGCCCATTCCTAAACCGAAGGCAGTTCCCCGCAATAGTTCCTTCCAGCCTCTCCCCTTCCTAAGAGGGCCAGGCCGTGGCGCTGACTGTGGCGCTGACCGTGGTGCTGAAGGTGATCTGAGATTGATTTCAGAGATTTAGGGAGTACTTCCTGTGTGCTAGCACTATTTCTAAGTGCTCTGCATGGATTAACTCATTTCATGTTCATAGCAACTCTGTGAGAGAGGTGCTATTTTTTTTTTTTTTTTTTTTTTTTTTTTTGTGGCGGAGTCTTGCTCTGTCGCCCGGGCTGGAGTGCAGTGGCCGGATCTCAGCTCACTGCAAGCTCCGCCTCCCGGGTTCATGCCATTCTCCTGCCTCAGCCTCCGGAGTAGCTGGGACTACAGGCGCCCGCCACCTCGCCCGGCTAGTTTTCTGTATTTTTGGTAGAGACGGGGTTTCACCGTGTTAGCCAGGATGGTCTCGATCTCCTGACCTCGTGATCCGCCCGTCTCGGCCTCCCAAAGTGCTGGGATTACAGGCTTGAGCCACCGCGCCCGGCCGAGAGGTGCTATTATTGTCCCCATTGACAGATAAGGAAAGTGGAATACAGAGAGGTTAACAAACTTGCCCAAGGTCACACAGCTAATAAGCGAGGAAGCCAGGCAGTCCATATCCCAGAGCACACTTTTGATCACCATATTTGCTAATGAAGGTTATTAACAGAGCCACACAAAACCTCCTGGATTTTCACTTGTCCAATATCATCCTAGCAGAAGTGAGCCAATGTTCCCCATCTCAAATTGCCAGGCAAGTTGCTGTGGGGTGGCATCTTGGAGAGTCAGATACAGTGTAGACTGGTTGGGTACAAGCAAAAATGGGCAGCCCACCTACTCCATCTGGACAGCCACCACACCCTAATGTAATGACTTGTTTCATACCTGCTTCCCTGGTAGGCTCTTGGCTTTGTGAAGAGGGTACCATCGTATCTTCCATTGCTTACCAGGGTGCCCAAGACATAGTCATAGTAGGTATTCAGCATATATTTTATGAATAAATGGGTTACATGTGATCAGTATATGGTAGCTGTTATTAATTTGCTATTATTTCAACATTGATAGAAGCACCATGTTGTAGAAATTATAGTTCCTTTTTATTTTATATTTGTCATGCCCCACTTGGAGAGTTACATAGAGTTCAGAGTGCATCTTAGTCTCATAGAGATGCATGTGTGGAGACAGAAATGAAAGAATGAGTCTCATAGAGATGCATGTGTGGAGACAGAAATGACAGAATGAATTCATGAGTTGAGCGATTTGAATGCCTAAATACATGTATGACTGAATTTTTGTTATATGTTAGATTTGGGATCTTATACTATAAGATTTAAGATCTTGTAGTATCTCAGGAAGGTAGTTCCACTGACATGAAAATAACTGAACTGTCTCTTTTAGAGGAAGTATAAGCATTCCATGTTAACAGAACTTGCAGTGGCAGTTAGAAAATATTACAGTCAAATTTCTGGTTTTGGAGCTGAGTTCATTGCCTGTTTGTTGTTTGATCTTATTCAAATCATGTTTTTGTTGTGTTGTGTTAACATATATAAGATTTCTATGTCTGCCCTGTTAGCTGTTTTCGTGTGTGTGTGTGTGTGTGTGTGCGTGTGTGTGTTTGAACAACACTCCACAGCTGAGCTCTTGGAGGACCAGGCCTATTTTGACAGCTCCCCTTAGTCCGTGTATCACCAAGCTCGTTCTCTGCCAATATGTTTCACATGATTTTGTGGACATGTGTAGCACGCTTGTGCAACTTGCAAACACCCATACATTATTACAATAATAATTGGGTTTTGATGCAACTGGAACTCGGTACTACCAAGCTGCCAGCATTTCCTTTTGGCTACCAGTACTAGGCAGGAAAATTATAGTCTAACTGTCTTCCTGTTTATTGATAAACAAAGTGGCCAGCTCAGCAATGGAGCCTGATTAGCAGTTTGCACCCTTTGTGAAAGGATAAACAGAACCCTACTGTTTTCTGTGTTTGACTGTAATTTGCATCTTTAAAGAGGTTGAACTGCCCTGAGATTCATGTTCAACTTGAGTGCCTGGATATTCTTTGATATGTTACATGTCAGCCTCCTTGTTTTCCTCTCCTTCATCTTGAAACAATATTTGCCAGCGTTTCTCTGTTCCCATCTGGCTTACCATAAGCTTCCCCATAGTCACCTATCGAAAGAAGGAGGGAGGGGAGAGGCAGGAGAAGAAATATGTCTCTGTTTCACTGTGCTCAAATTTTACATTCCCAGAAGGCCCTTTAATGTCATCTCGATTCAATTTTTTGAAGAGAGAGTAATATAAGAATGAAGACCCAAAGACAAAAGAGAATCTGCTTACTGCTGTCTTTGGCCCACATGATCATGTTTGGGCTCATTCCCCCTCCATCATCTTCACTCACTCAGCAAAAAGTGCCTTCCCCCTTTGTAAAGTGAAATGTGGTATTAGCCGCCTACCTCAAGTTTGGTGAGTGTTCTATTCTGAAATTTATTCTAACCTAGTTAGATTCTTAAACTAAATGCTAACAGAGCGACTCGTTGGCTCCCTCTGTAATTATTTTCCAATGAAAGAAATGAAGATCATTTTAATTTGAATTTGCATGATGTAAAAGAGAGTATTAATACACGTAAACATCCATTAATCTGTTTAAACAAACTTTCCCCATAATCCTTGCCATATGTAAACAACATTTGTTCTGCCTTAGAGATATTGCATGATTGGACCCACGAGACTCCAGTTATCCCACTGCATAGTTTCCTTTTATAACTTCAAAAGAAATGTTATATATTTATTGGAGGTTGTAGGGTGTTAAGTGTAGTTAGACATAAATTGTACCTCAGCTATTTTGTTAATGCCAATAGGGATTAAATTAGATTTTTATAGCTGCTGTAGAAGTCTATTTGGTAGTTAACAAGTGGGATTTTTAAATCCTGGGAAACATAATCCTATTATAAAACAGGCAGCTGAATTAACATAACCCAGGAAGGGACTCTTCGTGGATTAGCATTTTTTTTGACAATAACAAAGAAAATCATCAAATTGTATGGGGATATTACATGCTTTTCTCAAAAGTAAGAACATCGAATTGGGAAAAGGAAATGAGAAATGGGGCAAACATGCTATTACTTAGAGGCCGTTTCTTTTTAAGGGAAAGACAATGGAGGCTGGGCCGTAAAGCTGAATAAATGTCTGCTATTTTCTGTGAAGACAGTAATGCTTTTTCAGTTATTGTTAAACTCTTGAATCTGAGAACTATAGAGCTGGAGAGAACTTGGACATTTATTTAATTTTTATAGTCCTATTCAAAGATTAACTTCAAACACTTCAGAAAGATGGATATATACACATACATATAAATATATACACGTATATTGCATGATGTACACACATTCACACACACACACACACTTAATAGTGTATGAGTGACCTTTTCATTTTTAAAGAAGAGCCTTCCTTAAGTCTTAGCAATTGGTTTTCACATGCTGGTGAGGGTGATTATTAGAGCTTGTAGGACTTGCCAATTTTCATTTGCACGGGTATCATCTTAGCAGATAATCACATGGGCATCAATCACTGGCATATCATTGTGTTAGATAATTGCATGGGCATCAATCATGTGTGTATCTGGAGCAGGTCATCACGTGGGCTTCAATTTCATCTATCTGGAGGAAGGTAATTGCATTGGAAGCAGGGGTGTGTCTATGTGGCAGATAATCACATGGGGATCAATCACACAGGTATCGAGGTAGATAATCCTGTGCAGATCCATCACATGTACCAAAGTGGCTAATTATGTGGATATCAATCATGTCAACACCCTGGTTTTCTGGCACAGGTTACACATGAAGCACACATGTTGTGTGCCTGCTTATGTGGGAGAACAGGTTGGATGTCGCGTGTACCCACCCAGGAGTCTGCAGCAGTGTGGTGTGTGAGGAAACTGGGCCATTCAGAGCGTGGCCTTCCTCAGTAGAGCACTGGAAATGCCATGATTAGGGATCCTGTTGAGATTCTTTTGATTTAAGGCTTTGGCTCCTGCCAAAAGGAAATGTTCCTGGGAGGAACATGACTGCATGTAGAAGAACGTGCAGTTTGTCGTCCTCCCCTCACCAGCATCCATTTTTTCCTCCTTCAGACCTTGCCTCCCAATTCCTTCTCAGCCCCCATGGTTTGGTTGTGGCTTCAGTCCAAGTGGAATCTGGGGCTCAGGGCCAACCAGTGAGTGCACTGCATTCCACTGGCCACCATGATTGGCTCAGGCCAGGACACATGACTTCCGCCAGTCCAATCAGAGTGAATATCAGGCTTCTGGGGAAGAAATTGAAGGGAGAGTTCATTTCTCTCTGAATTTTGCCTGAGGAGGTGACCTTGGCGGTGCTGCCGCAACCAGTGCCTGGGAGAGCCTGGTATGTCCAGGCCCCAACAAATGGAGCCAGAAATGAAGCCACCTACAGAAATCAGGCCTGAAAGGTGGAGAGAAATCCTGTCCTGAGGACACTGCTTGGGCCTAATTTCAGCAGTCCCTGTAGCAAAATCCCTGGCCCGGAAAGGCTCACCTGAACCAATACAATCCCTTTTGGCTTAAGACATAATTGTTTGGCCGGATTTGGTAACTCACGCCTGTAATCCCGGTACTTTTGGAGGCCAAGTGGGTGGAGCACCTGAGGTCAGGAGTTCGAGGCCAGCCTGGCCAACATGGTCAAACCCCGTCTCTGCTAAAACAAAAAACAAAAATTAGCCAGGCGTGGTGGCGCATGCCTGTAATCCCAGCTACTCAGGAGGCTGAGGCAGGAGAATCAGATGAACCCAGGAGGCAGAGGTTGCAGTGAGCCAAGATCGCACCACTGAACTCCAGCCTGGGCGACAGTGAGACCCTGTCTCGAAAAAAACAAAATAACAACAACAAAAAAACATAATTGGGTTTCTAGCCCCTTGCTTCAGAAGGCCCTAACTGATAGGATACAATCATCTGAGTCTTTCCTGAAGAACAAAGTTTCATAGGAGCAGTCCCAGTAGGAGAAGGAGCAGCTCTGAGGGTGTAAGTGAGGGCAGAAGGGGAAGCTGAGGCTTAAATAACATCACCGTCGCCCTTAGCCTAAGCCTTGAGCTGCTCTTGGCAACTGTCACCAGGTGCCCCCCCTCCACACCTCCCTGTTGGAGTGCCCCAGTCTGTTGGCCTCTAAGCATCTGAGCTCAAGCTGTGAGGAACGTTTGTTAAAGACTTTTAAATGCAGGCTTAATGTTTTCCCTTTTCCCCTTGCCTATTCTTATTACTTTGATATTTATCAAATACATTATGTAATATCAATTACATGTTAATGTTGAAGTACAGTTTCCATCACCAAAATAAATGAAAAAATAGTTAGGTGTCCTCATGGCAAGAACCATACTGTTCCAAGGCATTCTTTTATTGCCATTTCAGTAGACAGTTGGAATTTTTTTTTTATCAGCCTGAATGTGACATCTGATAATTATTGATTTGGAAAGAGAAAAAAGTTTTGGAAAAGAAAGTAATAGAAAAAAAAAATTCTCCTTGAAGTTAAATAGAATATTTCTTAGAAAAGCAAAATGGAGTTTATATGCTTTGTCTACTAAATTCTGTGTGGCTAACAGCTTATGCCTTTTCTCCTTCAGTTTTTATTCTTATTAATACTGTCACTTTCTGCATATGCTAATGTTTATAAGAAGGTAATGTGACAGTTGATAGAAACACCTAATAAGAAAACACGGCCGGGCGCAGTGGCTCACACCTGTAATCCTAGGACTCTGGGAGGCTGAGGCAGGCGGATACCCTGAGGTCGGGAGCTCGAGACCAGCCTGACCAATATGGAGAAACAGCTTCTCTACTAAAAATACAAAATTAGCCAGGCATGGTGGCGCACGCCTGTAATCCCAGCTACTTGGGAGACTGAGGCAGGAGAATTGCTTGAACCTGGGAGGTGGAGGTTGTGGTGAGCCAAGATAGTGCCATTGCACTCCAGTCTGGGCAAGAAGAGCGAAACTCCATCTCAAAAAAAAAAAAAAAAAAAAAGAAAAAGAAAAAGAAAACACGTATCACTGAAATTTACTTAGAATCTGTTTTTAGTCCCTTTGGGCTGCTGTAACAAAACACTGTAGATTGGGTGGCTTAAACAACAAACATTTATTTCTCACAGTTCTGGAGGCTGGTATATCCAAGATCAAGTGCTGGCCAGTTCCCAGTGAGGGCTCTCTCTTCTTGGTTTCAAGTGGCTGCCTTCTTGCTGTATCCTGACATGGCCAAGAAAGAAATCATCCCCATCACATTGGGGATTAGGGCTTCCATGTAAGAATTTGGGGGGGATGTATTTAGTCCACAGCAATCTTAAAAGCTCATTTTAATTTAATAATTCTAGAGGCCAGGCGCGGTGGCTCAAGCCTGTAATCCCAGCACTTTGGGAGGCGGAGACGGGTGGATCACGAGGTCAGGAGATCAAGACCATCCTGGCTAACACGGTGAAACCCCATCTGTACTAAAAAAATACAAAAAAACTAGCCGGGCGAGGTGGCGGGCGCCTGTAGTCCCAGCTACTCCGGAGGCTGAGGCAGGAGAATGGCATAAACCCGGGAGGCGGAGCTTGCAGTGAGCTGAGATCGGGCCACTGCACTCCAGCCCGGGCGACAGAGCAAGATTCCGTCTCAAAAAAAAAAAAAAAAAAAAAATTCTGAACTCTTTTTTGGTTATTGTTATTGTTAAATTTCACTCAAACTTTAGACATAGCAGAATGTACCACATTTAGTTTGAAATTCACTTATTTTGGGGGGGTCCAGACTCTCTCAAAGTTCAGGTAAACAATAGGATAGCTAATGGGAAAGGGGGGGAGGTATAAGGCTTCACTCATACGCAGACATCATTTCTTAAGTCCCTCTCACCAGTGCAGTACACAGGTTCTCACTTGCTGCAAGTAAATATTTGTGAAATGAATGCATGTATGAATGAGTGACTCCATAAATAACTGGTCTCTGGCTGGAAGGCATCCCAAGGACTTTAGATGGGAGTGTGAGAGATAGACAGTGTATTCTCCACTCCAAGCTGCTTGTGTGCTTTTCCCTCTGCCCAGCATCCTTGGGTCTTGCTGGGAACCTCTTAACTCACGAGGCCATCCAGGACCACTCAGACTCAGTTATCTTCCTGGCTCTATATTCTTCATGTGCTATATGTACTTTCTCTTCTGTAACATGCATGAAACCTCAAATACACGTACAGTGCTTACCTTTCACACTAGACTGGACACTCTGCAGGCAGGGATTGGGTCTGTATTGCCAGCACCCAGCGCTGTCCCAGTGTGTGCCACTTCATTACTCTTAGTGGAGGAGGGAATGGCATGATTGTGGTGAACTCTCAAGATCTATCCCACTTCTCTATAACCAAGCAAGTCGGGTAACTCATCCAAACTCAAGGGTTAAGTCTGACTAGACCAACAAGGGGTATTCAGCCCTCCTTGCCAGCAATGACTTTTCTTTTTTTTCTTTCTTTCTTTTTTTTTTTTTTTTTTTTTTTTTTGAGACGGAGTCTCACTCTGCCGCCCAGGCTGGAGTGCAGTGGCCGGATCTCAGCTCACTGCAAGCTCCGCCTCCCGGGTTTACGCCATTCTCCTGCCTCAGCCTCCCGAGTAGCTGGGACTACAGGCACCCACCAAATCGCCCGGCTAGTTTTTTGTATTTTTTAGTAGAGACAGGGTTTCACCGTGTTAGCCAGGATGGTCTCGATCTCCTGACCTCGTGATCCACCCGTCTCGGCCTCCCAAAGTGCTGGGATTACAGGCTTGAGCCACCGCGCCCGGCCTCTTTCTTTCTTTTTTTATTTTGAGACAGAGTCTCACTCTGTCACCCAGGCTAGAGTGCAGTGGCACAATCTCGGCTCACTGCCCACTCTGCCTCCTGGGTTCATGCCTTTCTCCTGCTTCAGCCTCCCGAGTAGCTGGGACCACAGGCGCCCGCCACCACACCCTGCTAATTTTTTGCATTTTTAGTAGAGATGGGGTTACACCATGTTAGCCAGGATGGTCTCAATCTCCTGACCTCATGATCCACCTGCCTCGGCCTCCCAAAGTGCTGGAATTACAGGCGTGAGCCACCGCGCCTGGCTAGCACTGACTTTTCATCACAGCGACAGATGTGGAGTGGCTGGCTGAAGGTTTCTAGAAAGGCTTTCTTTCCTCTTAAGAGAAGGTCATGGCAAATCAGTCTTTCCTTTCTGCTAACAATGACAAAAGGGTGTGTTGCTACAGTCACTAAGGGTAACTTGCCCTAGAACAAAGGCAGCATTGTGGGTTGGAGAGTGGGTAGAGAATGAATGGGCATCCTTGATGACACTGCTGAGCTGCTGGCTTCACCAGCCCATCACAGGATGTTGTCACATAAATGTCGTTAGTGTTTAATTAAACCAGTCTGAATTGGGGTTTCCAATCTGCCAGCCCAATGTATCCTAACTGAAAAGGAACTGCGGTGAAAGCCTGTGGGCTTTGGTGTCCGATACATTGGATTTGATTCTCTTAGCAGTGTGAACTGACCTGACTTTCCTAATAGGTGTAGTGGAGAAAGTAATACTTCTCACCTGGGGTTGATGTGTGGCTCAAAGAAAATGTATATGTAGGCCGGGCGCCGTGGCTCAAGCCTAATCCCAGCACTTTGGGAGGCCGAGACGGGCAGATCACGAGGTCAGGAGATCGAGACCATCCTGGCTAACACAGTGAAACCCCGTCTCTACTAAAAACATGCAAAAAAAAAACGGGCAAGGTGGTGGGCGCCTGTAGTCCCAGCTACTTCGGAGGCTGAGGCAAGAGAATGGCATGAACCCGGGAGGTGGAGCTTGCAGTGAGCTGAGATCGGGCCACTGCACTCCAGGCTGGGCGACAGAGCGAGACTCCATCTCAACAACAAAAAAAAAAAAAAAAAAAAAAGAAAAGAAAATGTATATGTAAAACACCTGCCAGAGTGCCTAAAGCACAACCAGTGTTGCTTCTTTTCCATTTAGGAGATGGTTCACTTGTTGATTTGGGGGGTCCGGTGGGTTGAATTGATCAACAGTGAGATGAATAAACTCCCTGGTCCTTTGCGCATGAACTGTCAAGTAGTTTACCGTCTAGTATGGGAGTCAGATGGACATTGACGGTCATACTAACAGTGGGGTTCGACTGCAGTCCTAACTGGAGAACAGTGTCCAGCTAACGGAAGTTGAGAGTACTGGTCAAACCACATCTGAAGGCTGGAGTGCAGGTCTTGTAGTCACGAACTAGAGAACAAGAAACAGCGGAAGATGCTGAGGATGTTAGTACTGAAGAAAAGATGACCTGAAACCAGAAACGACTTCAAAGAGAAAAGGGAGTGGAATCGTTGTGTGCTGCTTCAGAGGGTGGAGTGAGGACAGACCCCATCAACAAAGGACTTAAGCTTTCACTCAACAGGAGAAATAACTGTTGGAGAATTAGCAGTGCACAAGGGCAGAGAGCGAGCGCCTCAGCAACAAAGCAGCTCCCCTTCCCAGCAGCCACTCATCAGGAAGTCCTGCTGCAGGAGTTTGGGCCACATGGCCCCCAAGGGCTCTTGCAAAGATCTGGATTTGACATTAAACTATTCAGCAGACTCTTGTTGTTTGGGCTGCAGCAGGTGCATCTAGAGAGCTTCTGTGTTGGCGATACTGTCACTGTTGTTGTTCTGAATTCCCTCCATCTTTTTTCTGACTTCCTCTCCTGTTGGCCCCCATAAGCACCACCCAAACTGACCTTTCACCTCTAGCTGTTTTTTTTCCATGCTCCCTTGATGATCAGAGAGATCCTATACATGAAGACAGAGTAATGGGATTTGTGCAGCTGCAGTGCAGTTTTTAGGGAAGTGAAAGGCTCCCTGCCCTGTAGTCTTTCTGTCTCGCCTGCCTTTATACCTGAAGTGTTCCGTTTTCCCTCATCTTTCAACTAAGGCATTGCCTCCAGAAAATACTTGGTAAATGTCAATACAGTAACTGGTAAGTTGTTAATATATCACCAGTGAGGGATACCATGTTAATGCCATATGCTTTTTAAAAAATTGTGATAAAATATGCATAACATATATTTTACCATTTAAACCATTTTTAACTGTATAGTTCAGTGGCATTAAGAATATTCACATTGTTGTATAATCGTCACCACCAGCATCTGTAGAATTTTTCATCTTCCCCCACAGAGACTTTACCATTCAGTAATAACTCCCCATTTCCCCATCCCGAACCTGGCAACTCCCATTCTGCTTTCTGTCTGTATGAATTTGTCTATTCTAGATACCTCATAGAAGTGGAATCATGCAGTATTTGTCCTTTTCTGACTGGCTTATTTCACTCAGCCTATTGTCTTCAAGATTCAAGTGTGTTGTAGTGTGTATCAAAATGTTCTTCCTTTTTGAGGCTGAATAATATTCCATTGCATGTATATACCACATTTTGCTTATCCACTCATCTGTCAATGGACACTTGGGTTCCTTCCACCTTTTGGCTATTGTAAATACTGTTGCCATGAACATGGGTGCACAAGTGTCAAGTCCCTGCTTCAATTCCTTTGGGTATATCCCCAGAAGTGGGATTGCTGGATCGTCTGGTAGTTCTTTGTTTAATTTTTTGAGGAACTGCCATGCTGTTAATAGCATATACTTTAAAAACCTATATGTTAACCAAGGAGAAGAAAACAAGTTAATTTGACGAGAGTCAGAAAGTGTGAGTGTCCAGAGCCTACTGAGCCCCGGAAGTCATGGATAAAAACAAGAAGAAGTGAAGTCAACACTCTCGGTGAGAAAGGGAGTGGTGCTGACAAGAAACTTCTACCACCCCAATGTGCCCGGTTGCTCCCGTGCCCTCAGGATACTAAAGCTGGGAGCAAGGAGGGGGGCGGGGGAGTGGACTCAGAGGGAGAGCTACTGAGTGCCTGCAGGGATTATTTTGAGGTGCTTTTGCATCCATTAACTTATTTAATCATCAAAACAACTCAGCAGGTGTCCTTATTTTTATGGACAAGTCTTGTCAGGTACTTAACATTTTTAATTTTTATTGCTTTTAAAAGCAATGAAGAATATCTTTAAAGGGAAGAAATAATTTTGAATCCACCAAGCTCGCACACAATTCACCTCAATACTGCCCTGTTCTGTTCCAGTTTTGATCCCTTTGCAGCCATAATTTTTACATGGTTGCATTGTTATCATTTCATTTTCTACTTTTTAAATTGCCACAGAGACCTTTGTATTTATTATTTTAACAGATGTATAATACGCATCTGATGATTTCACTTCAATTCAGTTAACTGTTCCCCTACCATTGACTATTTAGATTGTCTTCAGCTTTTCACTATAATTTTATAATTGTTTTATAACAAGATGTTATAATTTTAGCAATAAAGAGCTTCATGTACATAACTTTTTCCCTCTTATACTTACTTCTTTAGAATGCATTTCTAGGACTGGAATTACCAAATCAATGGGTAGAAACATTTTTGTGAATTTTGTTATACACTGCTGAAGTGTTTTATAAAAGGGATGTTTCAAAAGTGATCTTTTGAAGATTGATAATACATTTTCAACAGCAGTACTGGAGTAGACCAGTGTCTCCACATTAAGTATTACTTTTAACTTTGTTTTATTACTTAGTATATATATAATTATACTTTATTGTTGCTTTAATTAGTTTTTTAAATTAATTGCATGGTTTCCATATGCTTAGTGTGTTTCATATGTATTTTGTCTCATTACACGTTTTACCCAGTTATCTATTGGATGACCCTAGAAGTATTGCATTGTAATTAAGACTAAACACCAGAAGCAAAGGTAGATGCAGTTCTTACCTTTGTTACTTCCTTTATCTTGGGCAAATTATATTTCATTTTGTTAAGCCTCAGATTTCTGATCTTTAAAGTGAGAAACAACCATAGTACCTACCTCATTAGATTATTTCAGAGATCAAATGAGGTAATGTATCTGAAGCACTTTAGCACAATGCCTGACACATGGAATATGCTCCATAAAGATTAGGTATCTTCACTGTTACAATGTAGAGCCATTCATCTGTCTGATTTTTCTTCCTCTTATCATATTCTAAATCTTCTGTTGTATTACCTCTTCCCCTTGGGGAATTGAGCTGCTGGGAGTCGGAAGTAAGGACAGTAGAGTTTGTGAAAGGCAAGGCCTGCCATCTGGTTCACACATGGGCTTGATCTGGTCAGACTAAGCAGCATTTTAACTCCAGATGGCTGTGTCTACATTCTTGTGTTATGTGGACGGATGGTCAGCAGTGGACTTGCAGGGGTGGAAGGATGTACAGAGACCCCATTTGAGCTATCCTAGTGCTTCCAGTCAGAGCTGGTGTTCACACAGGATTGTTGAGCTAGGGCTACCCCATTTGCAATGGTATTCAAGGAGGAAAGTAGCCTCTTGTCTCCAGCCAGTTCAGCCTCCACTGCTAATTCCTGTGACTCCTGCTGAGGTTGCAAAACACAACCCATTGATTTCTCCTCAGATAGAGCAAGAAGGGGCAGAAAGTCCAGTCCACGTCTGTTCAGAACTTAGTAGTTGATAGGTGCATTCTTTATGCTTTCTTACTGAGATATGGCTCCCCCCATGTGCAGGACTAAGCCGTGAAGGTCTGATTTGATGCAGAATCCACTGGGTGGTATTCTGTTATCCATAAGCATTGAGAGCCAGCACACCCATGTTCCTGGCAGCATCATTCACTGTAGCCAAAAGGTAGAAGCAACTTAGGTGCCCGCTCGCAGATGAATGGGCGAACAAAATGCGGTGTCTTTGTCTTTAAAAAGGAAAGATATTCTGATACGTGCTACAACATGGATGAACCTTGAGAACATTATGCTGAGTGAAATAAGCAGTCACTAAAGGACAAATCCTGTATAATTCCACGTACATGAGGTACTGGAGTCATCAAATTCAGAGAGAAAGGAGAATGACAGTTTCCAGGGGCCGGGGGGGAAGGAGGATTGGGGAGTTTAGGAGGAGGAAAAATGTTCTGGTGATGGATGGTGGTGATGGTTGCACAATAAGATGAATGTACTTACTGCCAGTGTGCACTCTAAAGGGTTTAAAAACGGTAAATTTTGTGTTAGGTATGTTTCACCACAATAAAATATTTTTTAAAAAGGAAAAAGAAAAATAACTTGGGCCTAATCCAGAATATGAAGAATATGAGAAGAGTTAAAAGAAGTTTTAAAAAATTAGCAGCAACTTGTGAGAGAAGTTTCCTCCTCAAAGCAGAGGAAAGAATTAGGATAGAGTGTAGTTAGAGCCAAGGAGACCAGCTCTGTCCAAAGCATATGAACTTGAAGTTCCCTGTGGTCATGGCAACCTTGGGAAGGTTCAGGATCATCTTGTTTTTTTTTTTGTTTGTTTTGTTTTGTTTTGTTGTTTGTTTGTTTTTGAAATGGGGTCTTACTCTGTCACCCAGGCTGGAGTGCAGTGGCGCGGTCACAGCTCACTGCAGCATGGACCACCTGGGCTCAAGCAATTCTCCTGCCTCAGCCTCCTGAGTAGCTGGGCCCACAGGCCCACATCCCCACTCGTGGCTCATTTTTTGTATTTTTGTAGAGATGGAGTACTGCCATGTTGCCCAGACTGGTCTCAAACTCCTGGGCTCAGGCGATCAGCCTGCCTCGGCCTCCCAAAGTGCTGAGGTTTTAGGTGTGAGCTACTGTGTCTGGCCTAGGATCCTCTTGTAGAGGAATCGTCACCTGAGCCCTTTGTGCTGGAGAAGATCTCTGGCCCATAAGCAACTTTAGTCACCACAGATGGTACTATAGTTTATAGACTTAAAAAAATTTATAGACTTAAAAGCAGTGTTGAAGTATTTGAGGTTTTTCTTGTTAGGTCGAGCTTTTGAAAGACAAGAAAATGACTGTATTAAATTCATGAATATAGTTTTGAAAGTATAAGGAAATTTAATAAAGTCATAAATGGTGCCAATTGAGATTTCAACTTGTTTAGATATATTCAACCTGAAGTAATCAATTTTATTTATAAATAGAATGATAACATTAGAGACTGAGGACAAAGGCCTAAAGAAGGTGAATTTTTGAATTGGTTATTTTCATGAATTTAATATAACTTAAAAACCAAAGTAACTTACATGATCTTTTCCATGTGCAAAAGCTCTCTTCATACATCAAAAAACTCACATTGACGGCTCCAATCCTGATCCTTCCTACTCTAAGTCAGTACAGTTGCTGACTTATTTGTGGATTTCTCCCACAAGTACATAAGCTCCTTAAAGGCCACAAGCAAGTTCATGTCCTGAGCACCTAGCACAGCTGGACACACACACATAAGACCCTTGTCAGATGTCTGAAGGAGGTGGGTTGGGGGAAAAGAAATGCTTGAATTTACCCTGGTACTATATGCTTGTTAATTTTGTAGACACACACCTCCCAGGTTCCCATGACAACTTCCATTTTGATATCTATTTGGACATTTGCTAAATGAAACCATCTACTTATTTTAACGAATTACTACAAGTATATTTATAATAAATATAATTTAACACATAAATTACAGGGAGTATTATTTATTTTAATCTTCCTGTAGGAACTGTATTCAGGAGTATCTCCACAAGGGGTATTCAGTCCTTGTTTGCCTGCATAACTCTCCTGAACACAAAGCGTTACTTTTGTGAGCCTCCCTTCTCTGCATGACCAGTGTCATGTGGAAGACCATGCTGGGCTCAAGGTTCTATGTCTGAAGTCTAGAGGCACTTCATTTGGGTGGCAGCATCAACATTTCAAGCGTGGTGACAAATGAAGAGAGGGTTCTCAAAGTGTCTTGTGAAAGTTGGGGGAAGACATTCCCCTTCTGTGAGACAGAGCTGTGTCTTCCTGCCTGGCTTCCTCTTTTGGCACCTTTCCCCTCATGGGGGGATGGATCCTGAAGCGAAGAAAGGGATGGCTGCAGGCCCCTTGGCTGTCACGCTGTTAGCGATTAGCTGTTTTCAGCAATTAATGCCCTTCCATCGAGGGTGTGACGGCTGGCGCCTCTGGTAATGAGCTGCCTTCCAAGGCTCCCTCCCGGCCTTCGCTTGCTGCTCTCCTTAGTGGCCTCAGAGTCTGCTGACATTACTGCCAATGTGACATGTTCCTCTTGGCCAACTCAGGAAGACATGCCAGTCTGCCAATGAGAGAGCCTGAAGGAACTTCAGAAGAGAAACATGAAGCTGGATGAAGCCACCAAGCAGACTTGTCCCCAGGGAGTGGGGACATCAGCTCATGCATCCCGACTAGCTCAAAACACTCAAGAATAACCTATGCCCACGTTTTGCTGGCAAGGGGAAATTTCCATTCTACATTAGAATAGCATAGGCGGATTTTTTTATTATTATCACATGGGAGTTACATTGTTGGTGAAGTCATACTAGCTAGATAAATGATTCAGTAACTCATCAAATAATGATTGAGAAACCACTTTCTGGCAACACAAGGCTACCACTAGAGGTGACAGAGGTGGGTAAAGTAAGTGTAGCCCCTCTCCTCTCCAGGCTTATGGCTGGTGAGACAGACTGACATCATTCCAGTGGCCACTCACATCAATGTTTGGTTGTGAACTCTCATATGTGATGGGAAGACAAAATACAGGAGAGTGTAAAACAGGACTCCAGGGTGGAGAGACGAAATCCCTGTGGAAATGCCATTTGAACTAGGAGCTGAAGGATGGAGAGGAGGTAACTAGACTAAGTGTGGGATACAGTGGGGAGTGGAGCAGAGAGAGAGGCTGTGGGTGGAGGGGGAGGCACGTGCCAAAGCCCAGGGGCAAAAAGAAGCTGAGCACTGCCGAGAAACTGTTAGAGGCGAAGCTTGGCTGGAGCGGCCAGAGCCCAGGGTCATGCAGGATGAGCCTAGAGAGGAAGGCAGGGGCCTGGTGATCCAAGACTTGGACTGCAGTGAGGATTTTAGATGTATTCTAAGGGTAATGGAAGGCTACCAAGGGTTTCGAGCAGCAGAGATATGTGTTTGCAAAATAGCATTCTGAATGCAGCAGAATGGATTTGAGCTCGGCAGATGTGGACGGGGAGGCCGTCACCATGGTCAATGTGAAGAGTGGAGGGTGATGAGGAAGACAGATGACATCAGAAACTGAATTCCCTTTCCTTCCTTCCCTCCTTCCTCTCCAAACATAGCCCTCCTGTCGGCTCCAAAAGGCAGAAGTGGGTTCTTTGTTTTAGAAGACCATTCCAGTTTTCTAAGTAAAATTCCATTCTCGTCCTTCTTAGGAAAGTTTTCAAAGAAACAGGAGCCTACAATGCCATGGCAGATAAAAAATTTTAGGAGAGCCGCATCCCGGTTCTGAAGGAGCAAAGACCTCTTCCACACACGCAGTGGACCTTGTGGTGCCACTCTAAAACCCATACCTCCAGGCCCATTAGAACCCCCAAAGTGACCTGATTTCCATCAATCCCAAAGCCAGCCAAGCAAGGTCACGTTTATAGGACTCCCTCCTGGTGACAGTCCAGAAAACAATAAAAACAGATGCAAGTCCCGCTGTGGTACAGAAGCCCACTTTGGAAACCAGGGGGTCAAGTGCCCATTATCCAGGTAAGCAGGCTCTCCCTAGGAGACCAGAAATGCATGTCAGCATGCCAAGTGGAGAGGGGCTGCAAGTCACAGGGGCCACCTGGGAAGGGAGGCCTCAGCCAGGCAGTAATAATAAAACTGGACAATGCCACAGAGCTGGCGTGGCTCAGCCAGGAGCCAGGGAAGGACGGGGGTGGGAGGAAGGGCCTCCCTTCCTCCAAAATCAATGTCCCTGTTAACTTGGGCAGAAGAAAATCTGACAGCTCTGGAAACCTGCCCATCTGATGAGAAAGAGGAAGCTGAGAAGCGATTGGAGCCAGAGAAAGCCCAGAAATGGCAGGCGGGATCAGTTGCCCATTGGGGACCTGGTGGCAGGAGCTCTCTGCTCTGCTTTTACTGACGCCCAGGAGGACAGGTGCCATTGCCAGTCCCCACACGACCTCCAGCTGCCTCCTAAAGCAGCCCGCCCCTCTGGTGATCCTGGCTGGATTTGTTTTATGAAAAATCCACGAAACAAACAGGGCACTCAGCTTCTGAACCCAGTTCCCTGGGGGCTATTCCATTTTGTTATCTGGAATATAACCGACTGAGAGGCAACTGGAATAACTGAAATCTACAGAGAAATACAAGTCTTGACAAGTCTCAGGAAAAAACAACCTTCTTATTGATAAAGCAATACCAGCCAGCTAGTCCCTGATATTTATCTAATGCCTCTCATATGAAGAGAGTAGCATGAATCCACTATTCCAAAATCCTGAAAGCGGAAAACCAAAAGTTTTATTATTAAGTCTGCAGCCGACACATTGGGCAGCAAAGCCTGACATGAACTGCTATGAGACTGGTTGTAGACTTCGTTCTCATAGTGTGACTATTCCTACATTTTGCTCCAGGTTTTGGGGAGGGGAGATATTAAATAGACTGTCTAGGTGCCATCTTACCATTTTAAAGTCCAAAAACTTCTTTTTTTTTTTTTTTGAGACGGAGTCTTGCTCTGTCACCCAGGCTGGAGTGCAGTGGCCGGATCTCAGCTCACTGCAAGCTCCGCCTCCCGGGTTTATGCCATTCTCCTGCCTCAGCCTCCCGAGTAGCTGGGACTACAGGCGCCCGCCACTTCGCCCGGCTAGTTTTTTGTATTTTTAGTAGAGACGGGGTTTCACTGTGTTAGCCAGGATGGTCTCGATCTCCTGACCTCGTGATCCGCCCGTCTCGGCCTCCCAAAGTGCTGGGATTACAGGCTTGAGCCACCGCGCCCGGCCTTCAAAAACTTCTTAAGTCCAAAACACATTTGTCTAGGGTTTCTAACAAGGGATTGTACACTCGTATCGTTATGAGTTTGAGGACTCACAGTCCAGTAGAAAAACAAGAAATCCCAGAGAAGACTCAGTAGAACCCTTTGCACTATAAATATTTTGTAGACATGTAGATGTTTGGGGTTACAGCATTACATAATTCCCTTTTATGTAGTCTGAGTTCAGTTTCCAATGGAGACAGCCTGCAGTGAGAAAAACATGGATTAGGGAATCAGAAGGTGGCTGGGTCATTGTTAAATGCCCGTGTGGCCTTGGGCAAGACTTTTCTCCTCTCTGGACCTCATCCATAAAATGAAAGAATAGGACAAGACGATTTCTACACACACTTTCGGTTTTCAGATTTCTGTGTTCTATGACCTCCCTATAGGAGGCATAAAGGACCAGGTAGCAAGAAGCTCGGAAAAGGTCTCTTTTCCCATGACGTGGGAAAAGGAAAAGTGTAATTACGTGCTGGACCCTGACTGGAGATGGAAGTAACACCGGCTGGTTAACTGGGGTGACTTATGCCACCGGTTATGGAACTACTCAGATCTTTGGGTGCTGAGTGATCTATACCCAGCCTCTGGATGGTAACAGCCCTGGAGACAAGTGGGGCCAGGGAGGGGCCCTGTCATGCCAAAGCTGTGATATCACATACTGCTGAAATTGATTTGGCTCCATTTCATGCATACCTAGCAGATTTACCAGATTGTGAAAATGAATGTTTTCTATGCGTGTGGCTGATTTTTGCATGCATCTGTTCACTCATCTAAACCTTAGTTACATCCTGCTAGGAGAATGAAAGGCTATAATTTCTTCTTTTTTAATCTGGAGTAGTTAGAAGCACCATGATTTTTGCTTTAAAATTCTGTACCAAAATGGTGAACCACTTTTATTTTTGTCTCAGGAAAAAAAAAAAAAATGAAATGATACAGCCATATTTTTTTCTAGATTTGCAAATGATCCTGGCCTTAATGGGGGTCCAGTGCCTGAGAACATGGCCCTTGGAATAGAAATATCCAGTGGAATGCAGACATGAGTATTTAAACATATCATTTGCATCTGACATTAATAAGCCCTTCTGGCTTTCAGGTTTCCATTTTAGATGACAGTGCTGTCTTCAAATGTCAGTGGTCAAGTGCAAGAACAGTAATACTGGTATTTATTTAGTACTTTGCATTTCTGGGGCGCTTTTATTGCCCTTAATTAGTAAACCGCAAATAATTTCTGCTCAGTAGCTTGGTACTACAATCTTCAGTGTTCATGGGGACAGTGTGCTCTAGTGACTAACAGGATAGACTTTGGAGTCATTCAGACTCAGATTTGGACCCTACCTCTGCCACTAACTTACTGGGTATCTGACTTCAGCAAGCTTCGGTGTCTTCATCTGTAAAATGGGGATAGCGACAGGCTTGTCACATGGAGTGGGTATGAGCATTAAATCAGAATATGCATGTAAAATGCTTAATATAATGCCTGCCAGTAGTACTATATATATATATATATTTACATATAAGTGCTCCGTACACCTTCCCTGTAAACTAGATGTTGGATATGTTGCCATCCCCAAGTCCTTCTGCCTCTGGGAATCACATCATAGCACAATAAGCTACTTAAAATGGAAAAGTTCATAGGCCATCACTGTGAACCAAAGTCCTGCCACCTTTCTGGACTCTGAACTCCCTCTCCCTTTCCTTCTCCAACTGCCAAAGCCTCTTCATTTTTCCTACTTCATTTTGCACAGAAATTTGGTTTCTTTCACTAATCCATTCCAGCCTTACTCAGAGGGCTCTCTTTCCACTCACAAATGACCCAACAAGGTTTTGTTTTCTTGTTGTAACTGAACAGAAGATCATTCTTTCCACCCTAAATTTTTCTATACAAATTGTACTGAAGGTGATTATTACAATGACATTTTCAAAAAGACAATTCTCTCCCTGAAGAATTCCAATACCTGCTTTTAAATTGCCATTCCCCTCTCCTCATGATATAGATATTATAGGTTACAACAAGCCCAGGTTCAAGGGCTGGTAAACCCACTGAAAATTCAAAGAACTCACCTAAGATCATGTAGTCAGAAACAGAGACTGAATTCAGGGCATGGGAACTAAGCCTCCTAGAGTTTTCTCAAAGGCATTGTTTGCCCCTTTGAACATGGAAACGAAAAATAGGGTGAAGGCCAGGCACAGTGGCTTATGATTGTAATTGCTGCACTTTGGGAGGCCAAGGTAAGAGGATCACTTGAGCCCAGGAGTTTGAGGCCAGCCTGGGTGACATGGTGAGAGAGACCCCTTCTCTACAAAAAAAATTTAAAAACTAGCCAGGCATAGTGGCATTCACCTGTGGTCCCAGCCACTTGGGAAGCTGAGACAGGAGGACTGCTTGAACCTAGGAGGTCAAGGCTGCAGTAAACTATGAGCACACCACTGTATTCCAGACTGGGCAACAGAACAAGAACCTGTCTCAAAAAAACAAACAAACAAACAAACAAACAAACAAAACAGTAAGGACGCCGGGTATGGTGGCTGAAGCCTATAATCCCAGCACTTTGGGAGGCTGAGGCAGGAGGATTGCTTGAGTCCAAGAGTTTGAGACTGGCCTGGGCAACATAGTGAGACCTCATCTCTACAAAAAATCAAAAATTAGCCCAGCATGGTGATGCATGCCTGTGGGTCCCAGCAGCTCAGGAGGCTGAGGCAGAAGAATTGCTTGAGCCCAGGAGGTCAAGGCTGCGGTGAGCCATGATCACACCACTACACTTAGCTTGGGCAACAGAGTGAGACCCCATCAAGCAAGCAAGCAAGCAAGAAAGCAAGAAAGAAAGAAGGAGAGGGAGAGGGAGAGGAGAGAAGGGAAAAAGAAAGGAGGGAGGGAGGGAGGGAGGGAAGGAAGGAAGGAAAGAAGGAAGGAAGGAAGGAAGGAAAGAGAGAGAGAGAAAGAGAAAGAAAGAGAGAGGGAAGGAGGGAAGGAAAGAAGGAAGGAAGGAAGGAAGGAAAGAGAGAAAGAGAAAGAGAGAGAGAGAGGGAAGGAGGGAAGGAAAGGAAGGAAGGAAGGAAAGAAAGAAGGAAAGAAAGCCAGGGTGGGTCTCTTAAAGCACAGGTTTCTTGAGTGGTCCCAGAGGTAACACACCCCACGTGGTCTCACTCTGCCTCTAGGGGAGGCACTTCAGAACCCACTGTTAAGCAGGACAAAGGATTCCTCCATGGAACAATTCTGGGGAGCTGTATTCCCATGAACAGCAGATTAAAACTCAAATCCGGGAAAGGAGCTAAAACCTTGCATGCTGCAAGATATAACTCATGTGTATGTGTGAATGGCGTGTGGGGATGGTGCATGGGGATGGTGTAGATGAGGGGATGGATGGACCTATGAAGAGCTCAGAGATCTATCAGAGCAAGCCTGGGCAAAATAGCGAGACTCCGTCTTTACCAAAAGAAAAACAAAACAGCTGGGTATGGTGGCATACACCTGCAGTCCAGCTACTGGCAGGGCTGAGGACAGAGGATTCCTTGAGCCCAGGAGGTCAAGACCACAGTGAGCAATGATGGCGCCACTGCATTCCAGCTTGAGTGATAGAGCAAGACTTTGTCTCTAAAAATAAAAAGAAAATTGGCTGGGCATAGTGGCTCACGCCTGTCATCCCAGCACTTTGGGAGGCCGAGGCGGGCGGATCACTTAAGGCCAGGAGTTCGAGACCAGCCTGGCCAACACGGCGAAACCTTGTCTCTACTAAAAATACAAAAATCAGCCACACATGATTGTGTGCACCTGTAATCCCAGCTACTCTGGAGGCTGAAGCAGGAGAGTCACTTGAACCCGAGAGGCAGAGGTTGCAGTGAGCCAAGTTCACACCACTGCACTCCAGCCTGGGTGAGGGGGAGTGAGAGCCTGTCTCAAAAAATAATAAAATTAATTAAAATTTAATTTAAAATTTTAAAATTTTTTGTTAAAGATCTATCAGCAGGGCAGCCTGGCTGCATTTTATACAGATACAGTATCCATACTTCAATTGTTTCTGAATCCCAGTCCAACAGCTTAACATAGTAATTGTATTCTCAATGACTAACTTAGTATTTACCAAGTGCTCAAATGTTGAAGGCATTGCACTGGTTAGATTTGGCAGAGGACAGAGAAATATAAAATAGCAATTTTCTTTTTCACATTGTCCAGTCTAAGCTCTGGCTATAACTTCTATATTTGGCATAAACAACAGTCACCAAGGACCGATAAGATTTGGTCATTTGTTCTGATTTGAACTCATTTGTTTAACAAATGAGAATATTTAACATCAAAATGCCAAACTTGGGACAGATATCTGTTTTCCAAGATGCTGAAACTTACCCCCAAATGATATTTTGATGCGCTATTTAGGATGTTTTTACTTGAAACTGGCTCTCAATGATTGTGCCCTTGCTTTTGCTGGTCAGGAGCACGGTGAAATTGCTCTGAAAACAGACCAATGTGTTAGAACCCCAAAAGTGAGGCAGTAACCTCGTAAAATGGGTCCTGCTATGACCCGAATGTATGTGTCACCCTCAAGTTCATGTGTTGAAACCTCCGTGTGATGGTATTTGGAAGTGGGGCCTTTGAGGAGTGATTAGGTCTTGAGATGGAGCCACATTAACTGATCTAGTGCCCGTATGAAAAAGGGTCCTCTGAGCTCCCTTGCCCCTTTGGCCCTGGGAGGACACAGTGAGAAAGTTCCATCTGCAAACCAGGAAGCAAGCCCTCACCAAACATCAAAGTTGCCAGTGCCTTGATCTTGGACTTCCCCGCCTCCAGAACTGTGAGAAAGAAATTTTTATTGTTTATAAGCCACCCAGTCTATAGTTTTTGTTATAGAAGCCCACATGGACTAAGGCTCCCAAGAAGATAAACATGGCAGCTCTTTTCTAGCGCCTTCAGGCTGGGGCTTCATGGAAGTGGTGGAGAGCCTGACTGTGCGCTGCAGATAGGGTTTTACTTCCTCCTACCCGTCAACGATGGGATAATGCCTGACAAAGATGTGAGTGACCCCGGAAATGTGAATGAAGGCCATGTAATTATGTAGGCTTTCACTCCCTCTTACTCGCCAAGTCAGCTCTTAGCTGGATTCTCTTGTTCCATCATCAGGATTTATCCCTGCTAAGTCTTTCTTTCCCCAGGAATGATTTTCATTGAGATCGTAGCATGTTTCCTCAAAAGAAGCATAGATTGTATGTTGGGTGTCCTTAGATGTAGAACAACTCTCCTGTTTAGATTTCAACATATATATCTTTAGCTTTAATGTGTTTATGCGAGAGAGAAAGAGAGGAGAGGAGAGGAGAGGAGGGGAGAGGAGGGGAGAGAAAGTGATTAAGAGAGAGAAGATGTGAAAACTTAAGCACTGAGCTGAAATAAAGAAAAACCACTGGGCAGGACGTGGTGGCTCATGCCTATAATCCCAGCACTTCGGGAGGCCAAGGCAGGAGGATTGCTTGAACCCAGGAGTTTAAGACCAGTCTCAGCAACATGGTGAAACCCCATGTCTACAAAAAAATTTAAAAATTAGCCGGGTGTGGTGGCGCACACCTGTAGTCCCAACTACATGGGAGTCTGAGGCAGGAGGATCACTTGAGCCCGGGAGGTTGAGGCTGCAGTAAGCTGTGATCACACCACTGCACTCAGCCTGGGTGACAGAGTGAGAACTTGTATCAAAGGGAAGGAAAGAAGGAAGGAAGGAAGGCAGGGAGGGAGGGAAGGAGGAAAAAAAGAAGGAAAGACCTGGATTCCAATTCATGCCCTATTTCTGATCAGATATGAGAACTTACGTGACAGAAATCAGTCAGCTGGTCACCAGAACCCATTTCCTCTTCCTCCTGGCACACAGATCTACTTCCAACGCTCCTCTGCAGTTACCTATCACCTTAGGATTACACTTTGGCTGATAGCACGTGGGTAGAAAGGATGTTTACTACTTCCAGTTCTGGCCGACAAAACTTTTCACTCTCTGTGTTCTTTCTGCATCCTCGGGTTGATTGTTAATGGAGAAAGACCATGGGAGTTACGGGTTAAAGATGATAAAGCCACTGGCAGCCAGGGCCCCTGAAGATTGCATGGAGCAGAACACACACACACACACACACACACACACAGACACACACTGCCACTGATCAGATTCCACATGAACAGGAAAGGCACTACTATTATGCTAATCCTCTTTAATTGTGGGTTTTCTCTGTTGCAACAACTCATATTGCTGTAGCTGAAATGTGTTGTGAAGTCGTTTTAACTGCTTCCATTTCTATAGCTGTGATGTAGGATTTGCTTTTTACAAAGCTTCACTTAATCCACTTGAGATTGAAATGTGGTGTGTGTAAAAAAGCTGTCCTTATTCCATGTTCTTTTCCAGCCCTTCCCTGGGCATTTGCACTTAGTTGCAGTAACGGTTTAAATATAATGTTATATTTAGCTCTTTTTCACTTAACACACCAGAAGCATTTTTCCACATCTCCACAGTCTTCATAATTATAAATGTTAATGACTGCTTAATATTCCATCAACCTGATGCACTGTAATTGTCTAAAATAAGTGTGAGATGTTGCTGTTATATCCTGCTTTGAGAAAATCCAACTTATCAAAACAAAAAAATTCTCTACAAGGGGACTTTTATATATTGAGTGCCTTATGTTTCTAATGTATAATTTAAATTACACAAATTTAGTAGGCCAGGCGTGGTGGCTCACACCTGTAATTCCAGCACTTTGAGAGGGTGAGGCAGGAGAATCGCTTGGGGCCAGGAGTTTGAAACCAGCCTCGTCAACATAGTATCTCTACAAAAGAAAAAAATTTTAAGAATTAGCCAGGTATGATGGCACATGCCTGTAGTTCCAGCTTCTGGGGAGGCTGAGGCAGGAGGATCACTGGAGCCCAGGAGTTTGAGGCTACAGTTAACTATGATTATGCCACTGCACTCCAGTCTGGGTGACAGAGTGAGACCCTGTCTCAAAAAAAAAAAAAAAAAAATTAATAGACCCTCTGTCACCTACTGTACAAAGCAAAGAACCTGTATTATTACTGGAAAAAAAATTATATATATATAGTATTTGTCAGGGTCGTCTGGGGAAACAGAACCAATAGGATATATATAGATGTATAAGAGGGGATTTATTATGGGAATTGGCTAACGTGGTTAGGGAGACTGGAAAGTTCTGCGATCTGCTGTCTGCAAACGGAAGACCTAGAAAAGCAGGTGGTGTGATTCATCTGAATCCAAAAGCCTGAGAATCAGGGAGGCCACATATGGAAGTCTCGAGATCTGAAGGCCCCACAGCCAGGAGCTCTGAAGGCAGGAAAAGATAGATGCCTCAACTCAGGAAGAAGGAGAACTTGCCCTTTGTGTTCTACTCACCTTTTTATTCTATTCAAGCCCTCAACAGATTGGATGATGCCTGCCCATCTTGGTGAGGGCAGATCTTTTTTACTTAGTCTATTGATTCAAATGCTAATCTCTCCCAAAAACACCCTCACAGGCATACCTAGAAATGTTTTACCAGTGATCTGGGCATTCCTTAGCCCAGCGAAATTGACACATAAAATTAACCATAAAATTATAGATTTATACCTATAAAGTTGGACATTTGCACTCAGTGGCTGCTGGTTACAGAGAATCCCAGCTTCCCTAAAGCAGACCTTACCCAGGTGATTTTCCCCAAGTGTCGGATCCTCTCCATCTGTCGTCCCATCTATACTGTGTCTCGCAGAGGCTGCTGTGTCTATTTCTTAGCACAGGATGAGGGAGCTGACACTTCTGCATGATCTCAGAGGTCAAAGGGTGGTTTGCCTTGTCAGGTGGCAAGGCACCTGGGCTTTAAGGTGAACATTGCACATGGCCCACCCAGGCACTGAGGAGCGTTTAGGGAGCAGTGAGGGGGTACTGCACTCTCGTGCACTCACACTTATATTTGCATCCATTGTTTTTGTACATGCTCATATTTTTAAAATTTTGTCTTTATTGCACAAACAAGAGTGAAAGAATCACTCAGCAACTTATCATAGTAACAACCCAACAAACCATGGACTGCTTCCGTATACTTTGTTTGCCTACCTCCCTGCTGACTTCTCATGCCCCCACCCCCCCAAAAAATGTCTACCTAGCTGCATTTGTCTGAGACAGTTTTGTTTTCTCCTTTGGTCCTGTAACCCTCGGCAGGGATCACTGTCATGTTGCTTCACTGGCTCAATCTTAGTGCAAGATTAATATTGCACCATCTACACTCTCACCGCTGCAGTAGTCACTCTAACAACTTGCAGAAATCTTTAACCCAGAATTCACCATCTGGATCAAAATTCAGACAATTTGCATGAATTGCTGGGAGAAACATTTAGGTTTCGTGTGAACTCAGATTAGAGGAGTGGAAGGAGCTCAGCTGTTCTCCGGCCGGGATGGCACCATGTGTTGTTTAAATGTGTGCATTATCGTGAGCGTCCATTCTGTGTTATTAAGTGAAAATGTCTTCCAAGAAGGATCCTTAGCATGTTGTTTCATTGTTTATGTACATTACCATACATGTTTAATATGGCATAGAAGGAAAATATAAATTGTGTCTACTACTGTACAGTATCATGTAGTATACAAAATGCAATGAGAGCCCATTCCATGTTAAATAATTAGGTGATTTGTGTTTTAAATGCTTTATATGATGTAGAAATACTTTATGTGATGTAGAAACTGCTTGGTGGAAGCAATTAAGCTTTCTAATGTTATTTGAGGAAACTGATTGGGCTTGCGGATGAGCTGGGAACACAGTAATCTTGGTCCTATTCCTAATAATGGAATACAGGCTCCCACTATCCACAACTTGCCATTTTCAGGAGTGGGTTAGATTTTTGATACTGAGGGATGTCTCTATCAGTATCCTCGACTTGGCTTTGAGCATCATAAGGTCAGGAACTTAATGTATTCATCTTTGGATACCCAGCACCTAACAGTGCCTGGCATTTAGTTGGTTTGATTCACATTATTCTGTGAATATATCAATGAACAGATGTGTCACAATTTATCAAAAATTACTACTGTTATTGGATAAATACACACTTCATTTTCTTTGTTTTTCTTTTGATGGAAAATTAGGCTTCTTCCTCTCTGTGAAGGGCGTAGCCAAGGAATTTTGATGTGTGTTGCAAGGCACGCCAAGGTGCTACATATATGTGGTCAAAGCTCTCCTCTTCTCCCCAGCTCTCACCGGTCTGGCCTAGCCCAGTGGTATTGAGTCCAGACTCAGGAGGACTTAGTTCTCTTCATAAAAAGTAGATCACCTTTGCTTTCTCCTTTGCATGGGCAATAAAAGAGTGAAAAATAAACTCGCAGTGAGCTCGCATTCTACTTGGGAACAAAATAGCACATCCATTTCCTAGAGAGCTGTCCAGTCCCCATCTGAGGGCTGCCGGCCACAGGTCAAGCAGGAACCCAGAGTATAACCAGGAAAATGTCTGTGGTAGACCCCAGTGATTCACGCCTCCCATCTCCACACCCTCACGTAGTCCTCTCCCACACTGATTCTGGACTAGGCCACATGGCTTAGCCAGTGGAACACATGCAGGCTTGCACGTCCGGAACTCTGCTACCTCATTTAGGATCCCAGACTCTCCTACTGGAGATGCAGGTCCTTAGTGACAGTCTGCATCACCATTCAGACAAGCCAGTGGGGCCATCTTAGATCATCCAGCCCTAGTCAAGCCACCAGATAACTGTACCCACATAAGTCACCCCTGGTGAGACCAGCAGGAGAATCATGTCAGTGGGCCAGTATACATTCTGACCCACAGTTTCATAACAAAATAAAATGGTTGTGGTTGTAAGCCACTGTGTTTCAGAGTGGCTTGTTACACAGCAATAAATAACTAATATAGTAGCCATACCATCAAGGCCAAGTAGGTAAGGAAGAATGTAAATAGCAGAACAAAACAGCATGACTGGTGGCTGGGAGGCTTAAAACTGGGACAGGATCAGAGTCATGAAAGAAGTCAAGGAAATGGTTCGGAAATAAGGCTGAGACTGACTCACAAAAGCTGAAAGTCCCTTTAAGTTGGTGTTTGGTGCATTGGCAGGGGCAGGTATGGTGACTTAAAAGAGCCATGCTCACCAAGATCAAGCACAACACAATCGCAAATCATCCCAGCAGACCTTAGCAAGTCTAGTGATTTCTTTGGTGGTGGTCACAGCCATGCTGCAGCCCAGTTTCCACTTGGACAAATGGTACACATTTTCAATGAGATGAAAATTAAGATACAATCCATGTGCTCAGAGAGTGATCACAGCTCTGACTAAACCCTGTGCCCCAAAGGGTTGAGGAATTGGGAAAACTAGCTGATGTAGGGGTCTCTTTTCTGTTACAATAAAGCTCATAATGAAAATTAGCCTTCTTTGTTCTTCCTCAAGTCTTTCTTTCTAGACGAAACTACTTTCAACTGTTTTAACTTCCTTGCTGTTTACTTCCATATTTCTAGATAGTATGGTCATACTGTTATTTCTTGACTTTTAAATGTTAAGATATTATCTATTGACTTCCTTCTATGTAAGATGAGGATTGAGCTTTCTTACCCTTCTCCCATTCCGTCATCCTTCCAACATAAATATATTTGGGGATTATATCAATATTCAATGTTACTTAAAGTGACCATGTAAATATTTTCACAGCTGAGCCATATTTGATTTGTGTACTTATGTTTACTTTATTGTTTTTCCTGAAGTTAGTAATTGCCTTGAATTTATTTCTTTAAAAATATTTCATTAACTCAAGTCTATAGTTTACGATTCTTTGTGTTGTATAGTTGATGAGTTTCTTTTCTTTCTTAATTTCTTTAAAAAATAGAGATGGGGTCTTACTATATTACCCAGGCTGGTCTTGAAGTCTTGGGCTCAAGTGGTCTTCCTGTCTCAGCCTACCAAGTAGCTGAGACTGTAGGTACAAGCCACTATACCTGGCTTGTTTATGGGTTTTAACAAACGCATTATGCCACGTATCCATTATTACAGTATCATACAGGATATTTTCATTACCCTAAAAGCATCCCTGTGCTCCACCAATTCACCCTGCCTCCATGAGCCGCTGACAACCACTGATCACTACAGTTTTGCCTTTTCTAAAATGTTGCATAATTGGAATCATACAGTCTGTAGCATTTTCAGACTAGCTTTTAAAACTTGGCAATATGCATTTAAGGTTCCTCCATGTCTTTTTGTGGCTTGATAGCTCATTTCTTTTTATTGCCAAATAATATTTCACTGTCTGGATATTCCACAGTTTGTTTATCCGTTCACCTGTTCAGTTTGCTTTTTTTCTGTATATCTATCACTAATTCAATTCCAGACTCTCTGACAGAGCCGTAAAGTGTCTTTAAATACATCAAGTAACCTATGTGTTCTATTTTTCCCTGACGAGTTGTCATCTACTGCTCCATCTGAGCTGACTGCCCAGTAAATTGTTCTGGTAGTTTCCCATTCTGTCATCCAGGAAGTCCTTTTACCTGATTTCTGAGTCGGGTCTTTTGCTTATTGGATCTCATGTCTTTTTCTTTCTTGGTTTATTTCTTCATTTTAATGGAGTACATCCTCTAGTCACTTCCTCGGAAAAGATATATGGGAAATAATTTTGTAAAAAAAGATTTAGCAGGTCTGCAAAAAATATTTATTCTATCCTCACAGATCAGACTTTTCTAGACTTAAATTTAAGTCCCAGTAGAAAAGCGTCAGGCTGCTGGTGGCTTGGCATAAGCATAATACCAAGAGATTCCTGAATGGTTGGAATTCTATTATTTCTTCTATTTTTGGTCTAATTTTTTCTAGCTTGAAAGCCTTTTGACTAATAGCCCCCCAGCTAATCCTTTCGTGAATTGGTGTGAATTGGCCTCACTTCATTAGTTGAGAATGGGAAATGTTAACTTCTGTGCAGAGGCATGTATTATAGCATAAGAATGGTTATGGTCACTTATTAGTATTTCTCTCCCCACTTTTGGATGGAAACAAGTACGGAATAATTAGAGCAGAGACTATTTCTGGCAAATAAAACTGTTAATAGTTGGAAAGGTATGTTTTAGTGAAGATTGTTTATAAACACACCTCTTGCTGCCAGCATCTTAAAGTCTAATTAATTAGTATCAGCCCAGCCCGCCTTTCCTCTTCTGTCACTTCCTTTCATCCTCCTTCATGTACACACACACACTCACATGAGCACACGCCCCTTGTTGTCTTGCCTTTTCTTTTCCTCTTTATCTCAGTCTGCACAAGTTTGCGCACAGAATTGGCTTGCCTCCTAGCTGTTTTGTCCCCACACTCCATCAAAAAATATTTTCTGCATCTCTAATTTCATCAAGATATGCCTGACTGAGAATGTCAAAACCACTGAGCAGAAGTGTTTAATCCAAAGTTGGCTCCGCCGGTGACGATCAGCTGAGGAAACAACCTCGAATTTTTCCCTAATTATTTGTTAGGATGTCAGTTTTCACTTTATGGAACAGGTTCACATCCTGCTTCTCACCCCCTGCCCCCTACGCGTTATTGGGCAGAGGCCTCCCACTGATTTCCAATAGAGCTCTCTGCACCTGAGAAAGACACATGGAGAAGAATTGGTACCTGGCCGTCTGTGGGAATGCTACCTTCAACAAAGATTTCCATAAGCAGACAGTCGCTCCATGGTTTATTGGACAGGCAGATTCTAGCCATGTTTATGTAATTCCATAAGGTAAGGTTTGAGAGACTGAGCTGCTCACTAGTGACAAGCCCTGGAGGAGTCTGGGCAGCCCAAGGTAGAACTAGGGGCAGAAGATCTTGCTTGGCAGTCTGATGGCTGTGTGACATCAGGACAGTCTGTTAACCCCTCTGAGCCTTAGTGCCATCTTCTGTAAAATGGGAATAATATCAACTACCTCCTAGGGTTGCTGCAAGGATAAAAACCAAGTAAGTGCATGTGAATGCACTTTATAATGAATGCCCTGTAAATGTTGCTTATTATAAGAATCAAAATGACACACTTTTGTTCCAGGTACTTTTTCCCCTTTGGCTTAGTCCCCTTTTTGATGAGGGATGATCTGCTGTTTAAAGCATTTATTAATATAAAGATTATGAGAGGAAGGATTTGGAATGTAATTAGTGGGGAAGGGAGCTTGCTTCTCTGGGAAGAGAACGCCATGACTTGTTGGCTCAGTACAGCACACTGGTAATCTTGTTTCCTGAGGCTCTGCACACACTGAGAGCACATGATGCTCACAGGCACACTTAGTGAATATCTGAGAATGTGGTGAGGGAGAACGTGTGTCAGGAACTGGGCAGGTGGGCAGCACAGATTGCCATTCCCGCACTGGCTGTGATTGCAGTAAGTCCCTCATGGACACTGGCAGAACCCAAATAGACATCATCAAATAGACGGGTCTTCCTGCCTGCTGTTTCAGTTTGCTTCCCAGTCCCCTCTCTGCCCACCATCCACACAAGTTGCAGAATCTGCAGCCTCACCCCACTGGACAAAGAGCTACGGATCCGCCAGTGTATCATAACTCACATGGTAGGCAGTGGCTTATGGGATCTTTCTAGAAGGGAGAAGGCTGGACTCTTCAGGGCCTGAAGGCCTTTATTTAAATTTCTTCACAGTTTGGAAGAAAGCTACTGTGATGGTCAATTTTAAATGTCAACTTAGATAGGCTATAGTACCTGGTTATTTAATCAAACACCAGATGTTTGATTAAAAGGAAGGTATTTTGTGAGTGTGGTCAACACTACAGTCAGTTGATTTATGTATAGGTGATTGCCCTCCATAAGGTGAGTGGGCTTCCTCTGATTAGTTGAAGGTCCTACAAGCAAAACTGGGATTTCCTAGAAAGGAAAATGTACCTCAGAACCATGACATCAATGCCTACCTCAGTTTTCAGCCTGCTAGCTTGTCCTGCAGATTCAGACTTGTTGATCCACAGTTGACTTAGAGCCAATTACTTAAAATAAGTCTATCTGTCTATCTATCTATCTATCCATCCATCCATCCATCCATCCATCCATCCATCCATCCATCCCTTATGGATCTTGTTTCTCTGGACAGCCCTGACTGATACAACTGCTCTCTATCCAGAGATTACCTTTTTCTATGACTCTATTGCAATCTAACTCGTAGCAGTCCAGGGTATGACACATTTTCTTTTTACTAGGAAAACCAACTGCATTACTGGAACAACAAACCAGGCAAATGAATCCCAAATCACAGTCCAACTCTGATTTTGAAATCTACTAAGCTTTGATAAAACTAAGGTACATATTTTATCTTTTAAAAAATCTCGATCCATTTTACCTCATCAAAAGTGGGGAGTTCAAATCATCTGCATTCTAATCCCGTATCTGTCTTGGTTCTCATCACTGTTCAGCCTCTCCTTACTCCCTGAGATGGTCGCCCTGTTGGAACACATACATGCCCCTTGGTGAGGAATCTCCATACACCACCGATTTGGCAGTTGTCTCGGGGCCCGAGGCGGTGGGACTCACATTGTAAGCTTTAGGTGTCAATGAAGGTGTCTTTCCTTGAAAGACACTAAACTTGAAAAAGTTGTCATCTCATAATTCCAGGTTCCAAAATCACTCAGGAGAGAAAGGCTCCTCCCTGTTTAAGTTATTATTTTTACTTCCAGGGTTGTTTCTGGAACCCTTCATATACATTTGAATCACTTTAAGTCTGAATCACAAACGTTACAAGGCTCACCTTTGGCCATCCCCAGGCAGATGAGGCAGGGTCTGGGTTCCGTGAGTCATTTACCACAGACTCCAGTTGGAAGCAGCTCCCAGTGGGGTTACGTGTGAGCCTTTTCAATTGTCCGTGACTGTGTTCCGTATACACATATCGATTCCCCTGTCTAATTCCCAGAGCTAGTGCCCTGCCCTTCTGTCTGGCTTGGGTGGAGCCCCTGAGGGGTGGGGAAAGGACCTGGCGCCACTGAGCAGACGTCCCTTAATGGTAATCCTCCAGTGAGTCAATGGCCTCCAAAGAGACCATGAGCGTGGTCTTGTTGATGAGGAATGTAGTCACAGTCACACAAAAAAGTCCCCAGTCTCTGCCTCAGGACCCCATGCATGGCCCATCATCCCTGCTGCAGAAAGAAACTGGACAGGACCTCCCCTTAGGAGCCTGTCAGCCCTTGTCACTAATCAGCCCAGGGGCTACTCAGAATGACTGGAGGCACTCACGTCCACCCCCTACCAACCACACTGCCCGCTCTCAGCCCCTGCCACCTGGGGAGCCCCACACCAGGGCAGGGCAATCAAGCTTGGCTTCTGCATGCCGTGCAAAGCTTGCCAGCAGCCAAGCTCTTGAAATATTTATATTTATACATGCAAGGCTCAGACTCTCGCTTTGTCCCGACAGGCGCCATCATATGTGGGGATGGGGTATGGTTCGGGAGGGTTCATTCATCCCGTGCTAGCATGCCTACCCGCCAAGGCTCACCTGCGCAGAGGAGCAGGGATCTCACCAGAATAGTCAAAAAGTTGGCCATTGTCATGAATCAAATCCATGCGTTGGAAGAAATATACATTAGAAAATTGCATAGTCTTCCCCTCCCTTTGATTCAGAGATTTTCGTTTCATTTGTGCACAGGGAAGAGTCGAAAAGCCCCTCCTGAGGGGTGCCCTTCTGGGGACGCAGGACCCACGGATTGCAGGGTGTACGAGCACAATATATGTATTTATTTTCAAAGACAACATGAAATAACACCATAGAGCTTTTGTGGCTACCTGTTCTCTTTTGAAGAACTGTTCGAAAACCAGATGATAGGCAAAAACTCTATAGAAGGGCGGCAGGCAGGAAGAGCCAGTTTCAGCTAAGACAGATGGGTGCACTCGAGACTCAATTAGCAACTGTTCCCATCTATTTCAACAAACACACCTTAAGCACAAGTTTTTCCTAGTGAAGTCAATGATGGAAGCCTGTGGGTTAGGAGAATTTTCCCATGGTAATGACAGCTGTCCCCACAGAAACAGCTCAATTTATCTCAGAACTGAAGGTTTCACTAGCTGGGGCCTCTCATCAAATTGCCTGCCTGGGAATTATTTTTAAGTACTCTAAAATGGTATCACTTCCTAGTGGCAAATTATTTGGATGTATTTTGAAACTAATTAAAAGGGGAATGTCCTATTTTGTAAAGAGCAGCATTTCTACATTTTAAAAATCCGACATTCTCAGTGGGGAGCAGGGTTTTCTCTTCATCAGTGTTGGCTATTGCTAAGTGCATCCCAGAGTGAAAACCTAAATGAAATAACTACAAGGAAAGGCATGGGGTAAGCTTATGTTGGAAAAGGAGGAGGAAGACACAGACACATATATAAGACATACACCATTTATCTGGGCATTTAGAAAGCCTTTTCATGTCATCTTTTTTTCTTTCTTACTCGTTGCTTGTTATTTCACTGTGAGCCTTGCAAATATGGAGGGTGGCAGAGGTGCCAGGCTCCATCGTGGTGTCCACAAATTGGCTTTGTACATATGCTAAATTAGAGATTGGCTGGCAGAAGCAGTACGCAGACCCTAGACTGGCAGGGATTCCTCGTGACGGAAGACAGGGCCGCGAACCCACGGGACGTACTCTGAAGCCAGCAGCCATGCAACATGCTGCATCCCCACATGCCAAAACCTGTTTTTAAATACATGCAGAATCTGCATCAGGCATCAGATCCCACCCAGGTCATGCCCTCCGAAACTCGAATCCCCTTTCCTTTCTCACAAGGAAGGGACTGTGTTGAACCTGTCATGGGACAGAGATTTGAAATTTTTCACCCAAGGCTCCAGGTCATTTTAGTCACCACCCCTTGTGAATAGGCACCGTAGCGTCTAAGGAGGAAGGTAGGGATCCTGCAGATGCAAACCTTCCTGTTTTTTTTTTTCTTCCTTGGAAATAAGCAAACTGCCAAGGCGGTTCTGATGCAGGAAAAATGAACGCAGCGAAGGAACACGTTAGACAGCCGGAGCAGGGAAGTCCGTGCCAAAAAGATCCACCATCTGGGGCTTTTTTCTCACTGTGTCAACCAGAAAATGCCTCTCTCATGTACGAGTAGCTAGTTGGTGGCTTTACTCTTCCCAAGAGATCTACTTTATTTTATGGGCAATGATGAGTTTTAATAAAAGCAGCGTTATTGTTGTTGTCATTGTTGATCTTGGGTTTCTGGTTTATCTTAGAGTTGAGCACTAGAAAGGAAGTGAGGAGAATTATTTTCTAGACCAATAGGTGCTTTTGACTCAAATGATGACACTGGACACTTCTAGGAACCTTTAAAGTTGGGACATTAGCTCCAGTTACGTCACCTTTCCTCTGAGGGTACAGTGAAGGATCAGAAGCTGAACAAGCTGACCTCAGTCCCAATCAACTCCAAACATGACAGCTGATTAGAGCCTTGCAGCCTTTCAGGTACTGTTTAATCATTTAGTCACTTGAGTGTATAAGCTCCGTGAGAGCGGAGAGCCTGTCTGCCCATAGCACACACTCAGGAAATATTGTTGAATATGATCATTGGGTTGATGATCTCACGGGGTGGCACCAAGGGGGCCAGCATGTCAAGCGTAATTCACACCAGAGCAAGCTTTGGGTCACATTCTGTATCATGTGTGATGTAGTGAACAAACGCTCGGATGGGCTTCAGGGGATGTGCGTTCAAGTCCTGGCTCTCCCCCGGCATCAGAATGACCTTTAGTCATTTGTTGATGTCTCTGTAGGACTTTTGTCTCCTTGTTTCTAAAATGACTAGATAATTTGTAGAGCTTTCTTCAGCCCTAAAATACTGTGATTGTGAAACTCCGCCAGTCATCTAAAAATGCATTTTCTGCATAATGAAAGATATTTATTAGGCCTAAGTGGAAGAGCCAGCATTCTTGATGAAAAGAATTACTCTACGCACACATCCTAAGGACAGTGGTTTAGATCAGTGCCCTCCTAGTAGAGATGAACAACGCAACGGGAAGGACAGGCACTGATGCACAGAAAGACCAGGAGGCTGAGCGGGGTTCCGGGCACCACTGCGGTATACAAGGTGGCACCTAGAGTCAGCCAAGGACATAAAGATGGACTTGGAGACACTGGAGCAGTGTGGGTGCCACTCAGCCCAGGATTGTTACAGAGAGGAGTCATATGTGAGATTAGGGTTGACCCAAGCTACCTCTAAGTTCTGTCCAACTCAACTACCCTGTGAGTCTGTGACAGTCCCAAGCTCCGCATCCTAGGACACAGTGACACCCCTAGAGATCTTACCAAAGACCTCAAATAGTCCAGGCACTGTTCCTCTTAAGGGACGTAGGGAGGAGAGGGAGAGATGGAAAAGGGAGAACTCACCTTTGTTAACATACTGCTTTCTAGGAACTCTTTTAAAGAAGTGTTCATTCCATTGTTCATGGAATATGCTTCCAGTCATGGATTGCATTGAAAAGATAAGTCCATGTCCTAATCCCTGGGACCTGTGAATGTAACCTTATTTGGAAAAATGGTCTTTGCCGACGTAGTTAAGGATCTCGAGATAAGATCATCATGGATTATCTGGGTGGGCCCTAAATCCAAGGACAAGTGTCTTTTTTCAGAGAAATCAGAGACACACAGAGGAGAAGACAGACACAGAGAAGACAGACACAGAGGAGAAGGGCACATAAAGGCAGAGGCAGAGGTTGGGTGGCAGCAGCTGCAGGGACTGCCAGCAGCCAGCAGGAGCTGCAGGGGGCAAGGAGGATCCACTAGAGAGGGACCGCACCCTGCACACACCTTGAATCCACATTTCTGGGCTCCAGAACTATGAAAGAATACATTTTTGTTGTTTAAGCTGCCAATTTTATGGTAATTTGTTATGGTGGCCCTAAGAAATGAATATACCTCAGATATATTATCATTGGTATCATTAATCAGGAGCTGCAAGTTCTCTTTTCCTAATTAACACCATGGTTGTCCTTACTAATAATAAGAATAAAAGAACTCTCAGGAAGGCAGTGGGAGGGAGAGCATCAGGATAAATAGCTAATGCATACTGGGCTTAATACCTAGGTGATGGGTTGACAGGTGCAGCAAACCACTGTGGCACACGTTTACCTATCCAGCAAACCTGCACATGTATCCCAGAACTTAAAATAAAATTTTAAAAATGAATAAATAAAAAATAAAACAACTCTGTCTTAAAACACATTAACAATATTATTGAAGAAGAATATTAGATCTTTTGAAGTAAGCAATTTTTTTTTTTTGTCCATGTAATAGCTGTCTGTAAATACCCGCTTCTTGAATGAACCACCATTTTCTTTCTTTCTTTCTTTTTTTTCTTTTTGTAGAAGGAAACACACACTACCAGAAAAAAGGCGCTCCATTTTGATATCCCTCCATCCCTGACCTTGTTTTGGTAACTTTGTTTCTGTACCAGATCCACACTCAATTAACCTGTCTGGTTTAGGGTATTTTAGCTTCATAGAGCAATAGTATCAATACAATTCTGCTGTTTTGTTATACATTTATCAAACAGTTCACTATCTGGTCTTTTGGCCAGAATTTCTTGGCCTCTTCTCAGAGCTCTGTCTCGATATGTCTTTTGATAACTGTTTTCCAGCATAGTCTTCATTTCAATTTTAGAAAATGATGTTGATAAATTTATCAACTTCCAGTCAAGGATGAATAGCTTACAGTGTTTGTGGCAATATTGGATGCATTTATTTCCAGGGGAATGATTTTTAACAGTGCATGTTCTTATTTGTTTTTCGCAATCCAGTTCCAGCATCTGAGAAACTTTGCTTTGATGGTTGACTCCCATTAGGGAAACACTGGAAACAATTATCTCGTAGTGGTCTCAATTCTTTCTGACAGCTTTGCATTTCCACGGTGCAAGACCACTGGGTCATACTACTTATTTCTCCCTCCACGTCCTCCAGTGATCTCTTGAAAGAACCCACTTTATACCTCATTGTTACCTTCCCTCTACTTTTTCTTATTATTCAATTCAATTCAACAACATGTATTAAATACTTACAACATGCTACCCAGGTAGAAGCAGTCTACATATAGACAGGGCATGTCATTGAATAGTGATAAGAACTGATGGGGTAAGTACCTAGGGAACACACACTTAGATTGGGTGTGGGGCTGAACCAGCATATTTAAATTTATGTAAAAACTGAGGAACACCCTGAAAAAGACTTTTATTGTTGGACCTAATTCTCTAGTCCTGAAGTTATCATCCAAGGGAGTTCAAGAACTCACCCCTTAAGTGGACTGGGCAAGCTGGCCATTTACGACTTGTCACAGTTAGAATTGGGATCTTGACTTTCATAGCATCCTTTGGTGTCACAGAGTGGGAGGAAAACATCAGTAACGGCTCCATAGGACCACCAGTGGTGGCAAATTGAATTTGGGACATATTATATCAAATCTGTTAAAGGGAAAAAAAAAGAAAGAAAAGGAGGGGAGGGAAGGAAGGAAAGAAAAAAGAAAAGAAAAAAACCCAAAAGAATTCATTATATAACCATTATATGTTAATAGTAAAGTTTAAGAGATTTTGAAGTGTTGTCATATATTATTTCATTAAGTAGTATATGTATGTGTGTATGTGTGTGTGTGTGTGTACATATATATATGTATATATGTGTGTGTATATATATGTGTATATATATGTGTGTATATATGTATATATATATGTGTATATATATATGTGTGTGTGTATATATATATGTGTATATATATGTATTTTTTTTTTTTTTTTTTTTTTGGAGATGAGTTTTGCTTTTTTTGCCCAGGCTGGAGTGCAATGGCACGATCTCGGCTCACTGCAACCTCCGCCTCCCAGGTTCAAGTGATTCTCCTGCCTCAGCCTCTCAAGTAGCTGAGATTACAGGTGCCTGCCACTACACACAGCTAATTTTTTATAGTTTTAGTAGAGATGGGGTTTCACCATGTTGGCCAGGATGATCTTGATCCCTTGACTTCGTGATCCACCCACCTCAGCCTCCCAAAGTGCTGGGATTACAGGCATTAGCCACCGCACCTGGTCAGTAGTTTATATTTTTATTCCACCAGTTCTTATTCTTTAAAGGGAAGAAGGATTAATGTAACATTGATTAAGCCCTCAATGTTACATTACATTAGAATCTTTCAATTGCTGTTATGGCTATATAATGGTGTGGAAAGTAGTAAACCCATTTTTCTCAACTTACGGGAAAATACAAACTAAAAATGAGTGAATGAATGAATGCGTGAATAAGTCATTAGAACTGCCGGTGGAGTCCTCCAGTCAACTCCCCAACATATACTCAAAGACAGAACCATCCCTGAGCGCATAGGTATTTGGCACTGCCAGAACCCCTGAGCACCAAGTGTGACAAGAAAGGGCCACCGTGTTGCTTTTTTTTTTTTTTTTTTAGGCAGGATCTCACTCTGTCACCAGGCTAGAGTGCAGTGGTGTGATCTCGGCTCACTGCAACCTCCAACTCCCTGGTTCAAGCAATTCTCCTGCCTCAGCCTCCCGAGTAGCTGGGATTATAGGCACACCTGTACAGGCACCACCACGCCCGGCTAATTTTTGTATTTTAGTAGAGATGGAGTTTCACCATGTTGGCCAGGATGGTCTCTATCTCCTGACCTCGTGATCTGCCCACCTCAGCCTCCCAAAGTGCTGGGATTACAGGCGTGAGCCACCGCACCCAGCCCCGTGTTGCTTATTATGAGGATACCTGAGCACTTCCAGCCCTGGAAGCGGGGAGGATGCCTGGCAAGAGAGGTGGGCCTGGCTGAGCATGCAGTGGGAGGCAGAACAAAGCCAGAGTCCCACAAGAGGGGACTGGCCAGTGCCTGGTTCACACAGCTTTAAGGTGCTCCAAGAGGGTTGGGAGACCCCTCAGGAACACGGGAGCCTTGGGAGAAAATAAAGTAATCCCTGCCAAGGTGCCAAGCCAGTGTCAAGCAGGTGGACCCAGGAAGTAACTCTGTCTCAGCCTGATTACACCAGGACTCCTGTTGAGCCCACAGCCTGGGAGGGCATAAGAGTAGGTCCTGTTCCATAATAGATTACTCAGTCCTGACACATTTAGGGGGCTTATGAGAGATGGAATATCCTAAGGCCTTCCCAGGTGGCCTACAGGAGCCTCAGAGTCAGCACTGTAGGGAACACTCATTCTCACTTCCTGAAGTTTCCTTCCTTCAGGACGGAGCTCTACTAGTGCAGTGCTGTGGTTCTCCCACCCCAGCCCACATCTCCGCAGAGCCGGATGACGCACCCAGTGGCTATCCTGGCATATGTAGCTCTGCCCCCTCCTTTTTCCTTCCTTAAGGGTGTGGGCTGCCCACAGGCAGTGTGACTGATTCCCTGCTCCCCGGGGCCCACTCTCTGGGGCACAGGGTGCTCTTGGTTCTCTTCAGCCTGATGATAAGTCAGTCCAACTCCATGGCCCAGTATTAAAAGACCATGTGGCTCTTTCACTCACTTCTGTCCTCAACCCAGCCTTTATCAGAAGTGAAGGAAACGTTCTAATTCTCCTCCTGCTGACCCTTTTGTCTTATCGTTCAATTGGTTCAGAGTTTTGATGGTCAAGAGATGATGTTATTGAGATCCTAAGCAAACACCTCTAAACTAAAACAATGATGTACACGCATCCCCAAATTCCACCTATTGTTCTTCCCTATATCGTTGGAACACACCTCCCTCTTCCTAACACACACAGTGAGAAAGGGAATTCTCCAAGATCAGTAAAGAGATTGCCAAGTAGTGCCCAAGCCCAGAGCCTGTGTCTCTATGGTTACCTCTTTCCAGATGCTTTTCTTACGCCTGCCACTACTCTGTTCTCACCGTTGCCTCTACCCTCTATGAGCAGCTGATTCATCTCCGCTTTTGTGTCCGTGTGCAGGCTGAGCTGCTACAACAGAAAAGGCCACAAAGCTACAGCAGCTCAAACCAAAGGAAGTTTATTTCTCTCTCACCCAACAGTACAGAAAGAGGTAGCCAGGTGGTCTGAGGCAGGTGGGAAGTGCTCCTCCTCCATGTTCATTCAGAGACCCACGTTGCATCTGCCTTGTTTCTCTGACGTCCTCATCTGCGTGGCTGATGCCAGCTCACCATACCATCTTTGAGTTCCAGCATCTGAGATGGAGGAAGAGAGAGTGGAGGGCAGGTGGCTTCCTCTTAAGGGTTAAATGTTGCCCACACCACTTGTTCCATTCACACGCTAGCTGCAAGTGGGGCTGGGACATGCAGGCTTTAAAAGTGCCAAAACTCAAAGGAAGAGGAGAGAATGGTTGCTGTGAGCCATCAGCTGTCTCTGCCACGTCCCTGTGCAACCACGTGTGATATCTGCATATCACCCTGCACTGCGTTTTTGCATTGCTGTTTGTTGCAAGACGCATTTTTGCATCCCTAGGACCTAGGACAGTGCCTAACGCAGCTGAATAGCTGAACAACTAAGTGAATGATGAAGGCCTTTTTCCCCCAGCAAGCCAAACCCCAGACCCAGACAAGAGTGAAACAGAACTAACAGAGACAAGACTTGAGGGTGCTGTGAAGGTGTCAGTGTGCACGGTTAACCAGGAAGTCCGGGGTAGGTGGTAGATTGGCAAGAAAATCTGACAGTGAGCTGACCGCCCAGGGGCCAGGACTTGGAAGATAGGGGAAGGTAAACCAGATGACAAGGGCAAGGGGCAGCTGAGAGAGGAGCTCTCTTCAGAGAGGGGGATTTCAGGGCTTGAGAATTAGGGATGAGGCAGTTTTGAGAAAAGTGAGGCCAAAGGGTGACCAAGTCCTCAGGGTAGGTGTTGGGGAGCATGCAGTCATGAGATGGGATTTCTCCTGGAGCTGCATGGAGAAGCTTCCAGCTGTGAGTATGGGGGGGACTTGAAAGGGTGACACAATCAGACAGTGTGGACTCTGCCAGGGGGAGCGTTGGTTGGTGAGGGGAGGGAGGACAGAGACACAGATCTGGAAGATGTCTCCCTCCACCCCTGCCCTGCACACAGGGAGGCGAGGCGATTCTTCCCCTGGAGAGAGTGGTGACACCATAGCGGAGCAAAGCCAAGCATCAGTTCCAGCACACAGAGCGGACCGTGTTCCAGGGAGTGGCTGCTGACGTGAGGGAATTTGTAACCTTTCAGAAGCTACAGTGCAGTAAGGTAGGAGGTAGGGCCAGGAGGAAATAGGCCCGCGCCAAATGCAAGTGTGTGAAGAATGGACTTCACCACTGTCACAGTGTCTAGTGACCACCGATTCAGAGGACAGAGTCCCAGTTTCATGGCTCCGCGTGGTGATGCCACGGTGCCACAGTACAACGGATTATAGGGATCTGTTAAAATACTTATATGCACTTTCCTATGTTTAAGCTTCTTCTATAAAAAGTATATATTGCTTTTATAGTCAGAAAACAATGCCACTTAAAACCATTAAATTCTTCCAAGATGGTGGTGCTAGAGGGATTATTTCATTTCTGTGGTCCTTGCTTAGTTGTAAAAGGAGAGTTGGCCTCAGAGGTGCCCACTTAATGCATATCATTCTCTTCCTGCTCAGCTCTCATAGGATTCCTCCCTTCAGTGCACAGGGAGGTGGGAACTGGAAAAATAAGGGTCAGGGCCAGGTGTGGTGGCTCACATCTGTAATCCCAGCACTCTGGGAGGCCAAGACAGGAGGATCGCTTGAGCCCAGGAGTTTGTGACCAGCCTGGGCAACACAGTGAGATCCTGTCTATACAAAAAGTAAAGAAAAATTAACCAGGTATGGTGGCACACATCTGTACCCTCAACTAATTGTGGGGCTAAGGTGGGTGGATCGCTTGGGCCTGGAAAGTCGAAGCTGCAGTGAGTGCCGTAACTGCACCGCTGCACTCCAGCCTAGGTGACAGAGCCAGACCCTGTCTCAAAAATAAAATAAAATGTTTAAAAAAGGGTCATAACATAGGTCACCAACCAAGAGCAAAAGTTATCATGATTTCAGCTTGCTTCAGCCACAATATTTGCCAGTAGTGTTGCAAGTAGAAATGTCACCTAGCAAAATGGAGCTACCTTGTGGAGATGTGTGTGATGGGGAAATGCTCTTTGAGGATTCATGGCACGTGCTCAAGGGGCTGCTGAGTTCCTCTTCTCAGGCCTTTCTTCTCCGTGCCTTGGCGCTGCTTATCCAGCAGGTGAGGCATTTATGTGTGCACCAGCGCAGCAGCTTTTCAACCCTGGCCGTCCAGCAGGGTCACAAGGGGAGCCTTTAGAAACGCGTGTCCATGTAATCCCAGCACTTTGGGAGGCCAAGGCGGGTGGATCATAGGAGATCGAGACCATCCTGGCTACACTGCACTCCAGCCTGGGCAACAGAGCGAGACTCCGTCGCAAAAAAAAAAAAAAAAAAAAAGAAACACGTGTCCAAGCCCCACCACACACCCATTGAACCGAATAAAGCAGATATCCCCAAGAAGAGTAAAGACAGAAATCTCTGCATACCAAAACACGTACTAAGCTTCTTAACCATAAATGAGAAACATTTTTGTATATTACAAATACTATTTTTTACGTGATATCTCTGATTTTCCCTCCTCTCTGTCAAGTGGTTTTAAGTTCTCAAAATCCCAATGCTTTTATATCTGTGAATGCTTCTTTAATACAGCTTAAAAATGATAGGTTTTATCTGTTCTTCAAATATGTGTAAGTAATTATATATTAGATGTATTTATAAAGGTAAATATTAAGTTTCAGTTAACTGTTTAAAACATACTTTTTATCAAAAATGACAAAGATTGAAAACTTTTATATTTAAAACTAAGAAATACTCAAAACATTAGATATTTTGCATTTTCCTACCATAAAATGCACAGTAAGTTGAAATATTAGGCCAGCAATATGTTATTTTTATTCAAAAAGAAGTAAGAAAGGTGAGTATCTCTGTTGTTTGGAGGAGGGGGGGGTTCTCTTGAGACAACTGATCAGTGGAGGGTTATACAGAGAATGTTGGATGTTAAAGCCAGACAGAACCTTAGAGTTTATCTTGCATTTGTAGAAACTGAGGCCCCAATGCCTACAATTTTTATCTCAGGAATGCCACCATGCGTGGCATATTTTTCAAGGCACATAAAAATGGGTTGCTGAAAAATTCTCAATCCATGTATTTTCAGCTTTAGAAGAATGCTAACACTGGCTTTTGTTAAATATTGTAATCTTCCCATATTACTATAAATTGACAAACATTTCACATTCTTAAAAGCTTTTTGGAAAACTGAGCAACTGGTATTAAGAAAGGTTAGATTTGAGAAGACTACACTAAAGGCCATATTGTTAAGCATATTGAGCAGATGAAGAGTGATATTTGTAATCAACTAAACTTTTTTTTTTTTTTGTGAGACGGAGTGTTGCTGTGTCGCCCAGGCTGGAGTGCAGTGGCCGGACCTCAGCTCACTGCAAGCTCCGCCTCCCGGGTTTACGCCATTCTCCTGCCTCAGCCTCCTGAGTAGCTGGGACTACAGGCGCCCGCCACCTCGCCTGGCTAGTTTTTTGTATATTTTAGTAGAGACAGGGTTTCACCGTGTTAGCCAGGATGGTCTCGATCTCCTGACCTCGTGATCCGCCCGTCTCGGCCTCCCAAAGTGCTGGGATTACAGGCTTGAGCCACCGCGCCTGGCCATCAACTAAACCTTTTTACCAGTCTCCATGTGAGTCAACAGTGTAGCCAGCCAGCCAGCCAGGAATTAATGCACTTACAGGCGGGGCATAGCATCTGGAAGAGCAGTGGGAGTGCCTGCTCAGAGTTTAGAAGGGGCATCACCAAACCTGGGTATGTCCAGAGCAGGGCAACTCAAGAGGGCAGAGGATGTTGAAAGTGTATCAGAGGGTTTCAGAGAGGCAATGATCAGAAGTAGGAGGGTTCGAAGACAGAAGACCCAGGGAAACATATGGACCACACTCATGTATCTGAAGGTCCATCCAGTGGCTGTGTTTATACAGAAACAGATTATCACTTGCCAAGAGGATGGCAGGGCTCTTGCCTTGGGCAGAGCTCCTGAAGTAACTATGAAGACCCTTCCCAACTCCAAGACTGATTCTGTGACTCTCACTCCAGGACCTAACCTACTGATCATGTTTACAAAATACAAGAAAGAATCCTAGCTATACGAATCTGACAGATATGGGAAAATAATGCTTCGCGCGCGCGCGCGTGTGTGTGTGTGTGTCTGTGTGTGTAACACACCATTGGGTGTGGGTATGAGCAAGAGACAGATCAGAGTGGTGGTGGGGGGGGCATGGAACAGATTCTCCATCTGACTCCCCAGTTAATCTTTTAAAAAAATTTTGTGGGTACATAGTAGGTATATATATATTTATGGGGTACATGAGATACTTTGATTCAGGCATGCAAAAAGCAGTAATCACATCATGGAAAATAGGGTATCCATCCCCTTCAAGCATTTATCCTTTGTATTACAAACAATCCAGTTATACTCTTCTAGTTATTTTTAAATGTACAATTAAAAATAGTTTCCCTGCTGTGCTATCAAATACTTGTTCTTATTCATTCTAATGGCATATGGTTTTTTGTACTCATTAACCAACCCCACTCCCCCCCACCCCACTCCCCACATCCCTTCCCAGCCTCTGGTAACCATCCTTCTATTCTCTATCTTATGAGCATATAGTTCCCAGGTAGGGCAGCTACTCTGTCCCACCCCATGCTGGGAACTCTGAGGGCTTCAAACACGGTCCCAGCCTCAATGTCTGTCTTATCTATCTGGTTATAGAGACAAGACTAACAACCCTGCAATGGTCAGAGACACCAGGAGACCTCGGGGACTCTTTCCTTGTGGTCCTCATCCCTTAATTCTCCTCCTGAGCCCTTGCTCTCATTTCCTTAAAAAAAATAATAAATTCACTGTGTACAATTCACCCATCTTAATCATAACCATCTCCATTCAAAAAGGTTACATATGCAGGCCAGGCACGGTGGCTCATGCCTGTAATCCCAGTACTTCGGGAGGCTGAGGTGGGAGGATCACTCGAGGCCAAGAGTTCAAGGCCAGCCTGGGCAACATAGCGACAGCCTGTCTCTATTAAAAATAAATTTGGCCGGGCGCGGTGGCTCAAGCCTGTAATCCCAGCACTTTGGGAGGCCGAGACAGGCGGATCATGAGGTCAGGAGATCGAGACCATCCTGGCTAACACTGTGAAACCCCGTCTCTACTAAAAAATACAAAACACTAGCTGGGCGAGGTGGCGGGCGCCTGTAGTCCCAGCTACTCAGGAGGCTGAGGCAGGAGAATGGCGTAAACCCAGGAGGCGGAGCTTGCAGTGAGCTGAGATCCGGCCACTGCACTCCAGCCTGGGCGACAGAGCAAGACTCCATCTCAAAAATAAAAAATAAAAAAATAAAAATAAAAATAAATAAATTTAACAAAAACAAAAAGGCCGGGTACAGTGGCTCACACCTGTAACCCCAGCACTTTGGGAGGTTGAGGCAGGGGAATCGCTTGGGCACAAGAGTTAGAGACCAGCCTAGGCAATATGGCGAAACCCTGTCTCTACAAAAAATTAACCAGGCCTGGTGGCATGCGCCTGTAGTCCGAGCTACCTGGAAGGTGGTAGGATCACCTGAGCCCAGGAGGTCAAGGCTGCAGTGAGCTGTGATCGTACCACTGCACTCCAGCCTGGGTGACAGAGTGAGACCCTGTCTCAAAAAAAAAAAAAAAAAAAAAAGGTTACATATGCATATGAAAAAAGGCAGAAAAACATATTCCCTGCTGCCTTCTTAGTTAAACAGTACCAAGGCAGTGTTTGTTGCCCAAATATATTAAATATGGTTTAAGAAATCAGCTTACACACAGTCCAGATTTATATCTTTTTAAAATCACTTCTCTCTCCTAAACCATAACAGCAGCAGATAGAAGAAGAAATGGAATGTGGTCACATTTCATACTATTATGAAGGAAGTACTTTCACACTGCAATGAGTAAAGGACCATCCGCAACCTATAGCCTGTGTTTCTGCTGAGAAACTGTTTCAGGACTTAAGGTTTCTAATTTGGAACAAAAGCATTGAGCAGGTTGCTCTTTGTCATTTTTTATGGAGAGGTGGAGAGCATACTAGGCCTGCCTGGATTCCTGAAGAATTCAGCAACCTAAAGAGCTCGGCGCTCAGAGGAAAGTAAACTCTAGATCTTTAAGATATGATTTCATACAAAATGGGAGGTCTAAAACTAGATGTCGTAGGAGAGAAAAAGTAATACATTTTCCTCACCCATCTTAAGGTTCAAAACTGAGGTACCTATAATGAAAGATTAACAAGAGAAAAACACACACATTACATTACATTTATTTATTTATTTATTTATTTATTTATTTATTTACTTACTTACTTACTTACTTACTTACTTACTTACTTACAGTCTTAGCCTGTCACCCAGGCCGGAGTGCAGTGGGGTAGTCTCAGCTCACTGCAACCTCCGCCTCCTGGGTTCAAGCAATTCTCCTGCCTCAGCCTCCCAAGTTCGCTGGAAGTACAGGCACGTGTCACCTCACCCAGCTAATTTTTATATTTTTAGTAGAGACAGGGTTTCGCCATATTGGTCAGGGCTGGTCTTGAATTCGTGACCTCAGGTGATCTGCCTACCTCAGCCTCCCAAAGTGCTGGCATTACAGGCGTGAGCCACTGTGCCCGGCCACACACATTACTTTAAGCTGTATGTGACAACATGGGAACCTTCCCAAATAAGACCCAAAGAAACAGGAACACCTATGTATTTTTTTTTCTTTCTTTTCTTTTTTCCCCCCCCCCCCAAGACAGGGTCTCACTTTGTCACCCAGGCTGGAGTGCATTGGCTTGATCTCAGCTCCCTGCAACCGCCACCTCCCGGGTTCAAGAGATTCTCCTGCCTCAGCCTCCTGAGTAGCTAGGATTACCGGGGCATACCACCACACCCAGGGCTAATTTTTGTATTTTCAGTAGAGATAAGGTTTCACCATGTTGACCAGGCTGGTCTCCAACTCCTGACCTCAGGTGATCTGCCCACCTTGGCCTCCCTAAGTGCTGGGATTACAGGCGTGAGCCCCCATGCCCAGCTGGAACACCTATGTATTTCTATGCTTAGATTTGATGCAAGTCGACAGTCATGTGGAAGTGTGATTGGACGAGGAGGGCATGATCTAACAGTAATAAACCAAGGGGAATTTAGCAAGGCCTGTTTGTTCAGGTTCTTCTTGGCATCTCTGTGTCTTCAAAGATAAGGATGTTCCTTTCCTTCAGGTATAGAGAGGGCACCTCTAGAATGGAAGTTTTTGACTGCTTTGGGGAGAAGGGTGGGGGAAGGGTGAGAGAAAGACCTTCCTGCTTCTGCTGTTTTCTCAAATGTGTATTTTGGGGTAGTATGTCCTGAACCCCATCAGTGAACAGGCTGTCTCTCGTTGTCTGTGAGTTGATTGGCCCCTTCTGGGACTCCTCCCCAGTGCCAAAAGACCAGCTCCCTGTTCTTTCCTTTTGGTCAGGCATTAAGGACACAAGGGCTATAAGCCACCTTCCCGGTCCTCAGTGTGGCCAGAGTGCTGGCGTGAGGACATCTGGTTACTGAAAACAGGGCCAACCGAATATGGACTCAGAACCAACCCCAAGTGGGTGTGCACAAAGAATTGGGAGTTTAAATCTGTACAGCCCTTTTTCTAAAAAAAGCAATTTTAGTTTACATGTTAAAACAGGGATATATTAGCCAGACCCGGTGGTGTCTGCCTGTGGTCCCAGCTACTCTGGAGGCTGAGCAGGAGGATCCCTTGAGCCCAGGAGTTTGAGGCAGCAGCAAGATGCCATGGAGCTTATAAATAGCCACTGCTCTCCAGTCTGGGCAACATAGCAAAACCCTATCCCTTGGGGGGAAAAAGAGGCATTTTTTTAACCTAACATTTATTAACCATTTACGTGACACGATTTCGATACTCACCAACCCTCGAGTCAAGCACTATTCTTATCCCCATCTTTCACATGAGGAAACTGAGGCACAGTGAGGTTAGAGACTGTCCCTCTGTTGTACACAGGCAGCCATCAGCACAGTGAGGACTTGAAGCAGAATGGCTTGCAGGAGGCTGTGAGAGTTAGAGCCTCACGGTCATTCCTTTGGAGCCCCAGTGAGCAGGTAATTTGGCCTGGCATTTCCACTTCCGGGATTTGTCCTAAGGGAAGAGTCAGACAAGGACTCTAAGATGTATGTTCTGGGGTATTTGCTGCAGCCAGGTTTATCATGTTTCAGGAATCAGGGCAACTGTCACATCCCCAAAGAAGCTGCTGTCTTGCCACGCTGTCTCAGGCACTACACCCCCATCACTCCTATAATTCTGCTATCTTCATAGCTTCACAGCCTACAATTGTTTATTGGCTTACTTGTTTCTCAGCTGTTTTCCTGACTGGAATATAAGTTGCATGTAGGCAGGGAGCTCTCTCCATTACCTAAAATGGTAGCTGGCACATAAAGCATATTTGATAAATATTTCTTGAATGAAATGAACATATTAATGGCAAACATATGTTTGCTGGGGAAAAATTAATTTTTTTTTTTTTTTAGATGGAGCTTTGCTCTGTCACCCAGGCTGGAGTGCAGTGGCGTGATCTTGGCTCACTGCAACCTCCGCCTCCTGGGTTCAAGCGATTCTCCTGCCTCAGCCTCCCAAGTAGCTGGGATTACAGGCATGCATTACAGGCATGCACCACCACTTCTGGCTAATTTTTGTATTTTTAGTAGAGATGGGGTTTCACCCTCTTGGCCAGGCTGTCAAACTCCTGACCTCAGGTGATCTACCCACCTCGGCCTCCCAAAGTGCTGAGATTACAGGCATGAGCCACCATGCCTGGCCAAAAAATTAAATCTTACTCCATAGGGAATTGGCCTATCCATGCAATAGAATTCTTGGAAGTCATTACAAATGATTGTGCAGATCACGTCCCGCATAGAGAGATACCCTACTTGTGGCTAAGTAAAAAAGGCAGGTGACAGAACGCATGTGCACTGTGGTCGCTGTAGTGGCCGGGGCTGCTGGCAGCTAACCACAGAATTTAGTTTACTGAGTGTAAGCAGAAAACAAAATCCTTTATTACAGGCTATCGGGTAATTCACTGACCCTCGAGGGTGTAAGGAGGGCTTCTGCAGACAAATGCAAGATTGGGAGCCCGAGATGGGAGTTCTGCCTCAGCTCAACTGCTGCCTAGTTGTCTGGATTCCAGAGAAGTCTCCTAACCTCTCTGTTCTTCAGGCAGATGTGGATAATAAAATCTGCGCTGTCCACACTGCAGGACTGTTGTGAGGACAAATGAAATCACAGGCATGAAAGCCCTTTGAAAAGTTCGAAAAGGACTATGTATATATTGACATCATCGTTATCAGGTGATTTTGAACGTCCGAGCACATGTATTTTATCCCTAAGCCCCTGGTGTTGGCACACCACTGGGACACCATTGGTCCTCTCTGTTAGCTGCCTGTACATCACTAAGTGTTACAATCCCCCTGGCAGCGGTCTGGATAAAAAGACTGGTGATCCTGGCAGTCGTGTTTGCTAAGCTTGTCCTCAAATCATCTTCGGTGTCCTCTTGTGACTTCAGTCACTCTCCCCGTGGGGTGACCTGTGTCTCAGCTTCGGGCCTGCCCTTCTCTCGAGGCACACTAATCTTGCCATCTTCGAAAACAGGCCATTCTCATCTCAGGTCTACCCTGTGGCAGCCACAAAGCTCGGCTTCTTCCCTGAAAGTCTTCCCCATAGCTGACACCTAGCGCGTCTGCTTTCAGAGTCACTGTCAACCAGGGTTTCATGCATGGCCCAAGTCATTGACTAAGTAGGTATCAAAGACCATATTCAATGAGGTTTTAAATTTCCTTACAATTCCATTTTTTCCATCCTCTTTGTATATTTTTCAAAAATCCTTCATTGCCTACCTACTATCAGAGGAAAACAGCATTGTGATATGATGGGGGATTTTAACCAGGTACTGATATTGTGAAGGAGAACATTAGTGGTCCTGAAACTAGGCATGTGTTGTAAGGTGGGGTGATTTTCCCACTTCCTGTATGTCCAGAGGCCCTTCCTGGCAGAACTTCCAGCCCAGGAGACTTTCATCTTCATCTTGCATGACGGATACAATTTCGTTCTGACGCACGGTTTAGAGAAGCCGTTGAGCGTCCACACAATCTGTTATGCTAAATCACACCTGGTGTCTGCACAGAGAAAGCTCTGGCAAGAGTTCTCGCCACTGGGACCGAGGCCTCTGACTCAGAAGCCAAAACATGGCAGTGTTGCAGGGCGCCTGGCTCAACGGCACGGGAAATTAACCTGCTTGTTCTCACGTTAAATGCTTTATGAAAATTTACCGGGCGCAAAAAGAGGGAAGAAAGACCCAAGTGGTTGTGCAGTGCGCCTGCCTGCCTGGCACCAGTGAAGGAATGAAGCTGCAGAGACAGTCGATGTGAAGAGCTGGCAAGAGGAGAAGGTGGAAAGCGCCATGGAAATCAAATGCGGCGCCAGCCACGGCATTGTTTTAGTAGCATTTGCTCGAGGAAAACATTTAATTATAGGAGATCGGAAGCTCCCAGTGTTTGTGAGCGAGGTGGCGTGACGCAGGCTCTGCCACTTGCTCCACGATACACATCTTCAGAGGAACTGTGGCACACCGCGACAGGCTGTGAAGAAAAGCCACCTCCAGGGAGGGGAGGGGGCTGGTCCTTGCCGGGGGGCCCTTAGCTGTAACAGTCCCCATTCTCCAGCGATCCTCAGTCTGCCTTTTTTTAAAAAAATTAAGTGTCCTGCTGGCCGTCCTTCTTCTGCATTTTCTGTTTTTTCCACAGGATATTTTTCTTTTCCTTGTTGATTTTGGAAGAAAATAAAATTGACGAAGAATAGGATGGAAAAGTACTACCCTGAAAAATCCCTATACATTTGCCACCTGAAAGAAACAAAGCCACTTTTCAGTTATAGTTTCCTTCGGGAAATAATTAGGAAGCAAAACATCCAATAATAAATACAAATAAATAGGGGAGCACGAGGCTGTAGTGAACTCTGTGCCTGTGAATAGCCACTGCACTCCAGCCTGGGCCAGCAGAGCAAGACCCTGTCTCTACAAAATAAATAAATAAAATAGGCCGGGCGCGGTGGCTCAAGCCTGTAATCCCAGCACTTTGGGAGGCCGAGACGGGCGGATCATGAGGTCAGGAGATCAAGACCATCCTGGCTAACACGGTGAAACACTGTATCTACTAAAAAATACAGAAAAAAAAAAAAAAAAAAAAAACTAGCCGGGCGAGGTGGCGGGCGCCTGTAGTCCCAGCTACTCGGGAGGCTGTGGCAGGAGTATGGCGTAAACCCGGGAGGCGGAGCTTGCAGTGAGCTGAGATCCGGCCACTGCACTCCAGCCTGGGCCACAGAGCGAGACTCTGTCTCAAAAAAATAAATACTAAATAAATAAATAAATAAATAAATAAATAAAATGATCTAAAGGACACAATATATATTTAAGCAACAGAAATGAAAATGCGCAAAGGTGGAACCAACATTATGAATGTTGATGGATATTACCAACATTACCAAATATTGTGTGGAGATTTTTTTTTTTTTTGAGACGGAGTCTCTCTCTGTCACCCAGGCTGGAGTGCAGTGGTACAATCTCGGCTCACTGCAAGCTCTGCCTGTGTGGAGATATTCTTTATTCCTTTTTGTTTTAAAGTCCTGTCTACTTTAAAAATAGTTTGTGAAAATAATGATGCAGTATCACGTACCTGCAAGAAGTATTTCTTTGTGTTCTATTCCTGCCATCACATAGCTGATTGTGTTACCTGATTTCTTCATTCGTGTCTTCCGGGAAGAGACTAATTAGCATGCTGCTGAATCTAAAGAATCCTTGTTTGGGATGCTGCTCTGCCACACAAGGCAGCGCTTCATCCAAAAGACAAGAAGTCAAGGACTGGCTTCTGCCGCTGGCTGAAATTAGCATTGGCTCAGTTTGTTTAATTGCAAGGCTATGTGTGTTTTGTCATTAGACATTTATACTTCTATGGATAAACTTTATAATCGACTTATGGAGACAAGATTCTTTATGTCAGCACCTTAGAGAAGTGTTGTAGATGCAGACAGGAGTCTCCCACAGCAACATGGGCACAGCTGAGTCCGTCATAACCCACCTTAGGGCATCCTCAGAAAGAAGCGGGCCCAACTCGTACCTGCAAAAATTGGTGATGGGCAGGGAAATGAGTGTTTTCCTCCACAGAAACGAAAAAAAGTTTGCTTTTTTTTTTTTTTTTAACAAATTGGTTTTTGATATCTGTGTGAAGGGGACAATTTGGATTGGTTTCCAGTAATGTGTATCAGGTCAGTGGAGAACTAGAGGGAGTCACTGGCTGAAAGATGTTGTGAGTATCCCTCTAAACTGCTCAGGCCAGAGACAGGTGACGTGTCTGTTATCTGATGTGCATCTGGAACCATGGCAAAGCTGCCCCCATTAAATTATGAGCCAATCACTCTTGATTTGCCATTAAAAAGAGTGAAAGACCCGCGGACCCTGACCTGCACAGGTAATTCATGGCACCTGTGGAAAAAGGCACGTTTTCATTCTCATAATGGAGAAAGGTAGGTGCGAGGTCCTTTGACGACACTGTTCCCTTTTGCTTGTTTACTTTTATTCTCCCACGCAGACTGAGACCCAGCAGGAGGCTTTTAAACCAAAACAGTTAATTACCTCCTCTAACCCAGAGAAGTGGGGAAACATAAATATAGCGAGTTGAGAGAGAGAGAGCAGCTTTGCTCCAGGCTGTACTTTGTACGGGTCGGCTGGGGAAGGCAGCTACCTTCTCTTTCCTCACTGAGGACGGGCTAAGCGAGACCAATTAGAAGGCACGTGCCAGGGAGCAGGTCTGCGTGCCACTACTGTGGGGCTTCCAGAACTCTTTCAGTGCCCTGGACTGAGGACCCCAAATCAGAAACCCACGTACAGACACCCATTCCAAAGACAAAATTGAGTAGCTTTGGGGCTCCAGACCCTCCTTCGAAGGATGGAACTCTTGGGCAGGTGGAGTAAGCAGGGACACCCCCCCCCCCACCCCCAGCTTGAGGGTGGATCCTCCCCAAGGCAGGCAGGGCTGCAGGGCAGCTTCTCAGAGATACTTCTCAACTGAGCTGCGAGTCATGACCTGTCACCGCCATGGTCCTTTCTCCCCCATGGAATGGAGCTTCATCCCTTGTGTCTCTAAGCCCTGGGCTGCCCCTACCCTTCGGGGCTCTCCATTGTCTGCCTGTCTCTCTGTCTGCTTGTTTGTCTGTCTCCCTGTTCAAACTCCCTCCCTCCATAGCCTCTTATGTACAAATCATTGCCTTGCTGTTCCCTTACTGTTCCTGCCGCTACCCTTTGCCCATTCCTGGCTCTCTCACCTCCTCTGCACTTCCTGAAATCTTGTTCAGTCTTCAGAGGCCACCCGAGTCCCAGCCTCCCCTCCTGCAACCCCCTTCTCAGCCTGAGGTGCCATCCCCTGCTTCTAAGTCCCAAGGGCCGCAGGATCTGTTCCACCAACTCCAACTGTTACTTCACTTCTCATTACATGGGGCTTTCATCGCCACAAGTGGATGATAAATTCCCAGACTTTAACAGGGAGTGATTTATGGATCTTTTCCCTGTCCCCCACACCTGTCCCCAGCACCTGGTGCAGTGGGTTGCATTTGATTAATCCCTCCGGATAAAAGTTTTAAATGTACCAGACCAGGGTCATCAGGCAGAATCTGGGCATGGTATTCAGGAAATTTTCTCTTGGGAATCACACAAAAAAGGACACATCCTCTGTTATCTAAATGCCTTCAAGTATCTGGATGTTTGGCCATAAGTACATAAAACAACCAGATGAGTGATTGTGTTTTTCAGTTTTCCTCTGGATCCTTCTGCCACCTATTCCCTGGGATCCCTCAGAGACAGCAGGCACCACTCCCATTCCTCTGCCCGCAGATTGTCCCGGCTCCCTGCTGCCCTGCTAGAAACCAGAAATTCTAACTTTGCCCCTCTGAGGCTGTGAAAACACAGAGTAAAAGTGGGAAGAGCCATGAGCTAGCAGATTCCACAACCACAGACAATTCTGAGCGTGGCGGGTGTTAATAGTACTGAGAAAGATGGCTGAGCACTGTGGGAGACCAAGGCAGGCAGATCACCTGAGACTGGGAGTTTGAGACCAGCCTGGCCAACATGGTGAAACCCCATCTCTACTAAAAATACAAAAATTAGCCAGGCATGGTGGTGGGCACCTGTAATCCCAGTTACTCGGGAGGCTGAGGCAGGAGAATCGCTTGAACTCGGGAGGTGGAGGTTGCAGTGAGCTGAGATCGTGCCATTGCACTCCAGCCTGAGAGACACAGCGTGACTCCATCTCAAAAAAAGAAAAAAGAGAAAAAAAAAAACTTGAGAAAGACAATGTAAGATTGTGGTACATAAATATTTTGTCTTTTTTAAAAGTTGTTTGCAGCCAAGTGTGGTAGTGCATGTCTGTAGTCCCAGTTACTCGGGAGGCCGTGGTGGGAGGATTGCTTGAGCCTGGGAGTTCAAGACAAGCCTGGGCAACATAGTGAGACACTGTCTCTACAAAAAAATACAAATAATTATCTGGGTATGGTGGTGCATGCCTGTAGTCGCAGCTACTCAGGAGGCCGAGGTGGGCGGATTGCTGGGGCCTGGGAGTTCAAGGCAGCAGTGAGCCATGATCCTGCCACTGCTCTCCAGCCTGGCTGATACAGCAAGACCCTGTCTCTTTAAAAAAAATCTGTGCAAAGTGTACCTCAAAGCCACACTACTGAATCATAAAACATCAGCAGTGCCTGCCCACCAGGGGCATCTTCTCAGCACCAGCTTCACACTGCCCTATGAGTTTGAGACGGAGGTGCCTCAGAGGCCCATAACGATGCCTGTCAAGGTCTTCACAGAAATACCAAAGGACTGGCACATATAGTTAAGGAAAATCCGCCAGGAGGAGATGGAAAAAGGGCAAGGTAAAGAGGAGGAAGAGAGGGGAAGGTGATGGATAAGGCTACGGCAGCAGAGAGCCAGCACCAGCCAGTTGCCAGTCAGGGCCAGGGCAAGGCAGGCAAGGAGGCAGATGGAAATAAGCCCCTTCTTTCCACTGGAGTTTTCTCTCCCCTGGGAATTGCATGGTATTTTTGTTGAAAAATAAAGAGTGAAAATACAAAACAAAAATATCGCAATGCCCCCTAACCACACCATATGCAAATATATATACTCAAAATGTATCAAAGAGCTAAATGTTATAGCTAAAACTATTGAACTCCTAGAGAAAGACATAGGTATATATCTCGTGACCTTCGATTAGGTAGTCAATGGTCTCAAGATGATAGCAAAAGTGCAATCAACAGAAGAAAAATAGATAATTGGACTTTAGTAAAATTGTAACTTCTGTACTTCATAGGACACCATCAAGAAAATGAAAAGATAGCTACAGAATGGAAGAAAACATTTTCAAGTCATCTATCTGATAAGGATTTGATATCCAGAATATCTAAAGAACTGTTATATGATGTTGTTATAACTCAACAGCAAAAAGACAAACAGGCCTGTTTAAAAGTGGGCAAGGGACTTGAATAGACGTTATCCAAAGAAGATAAAAACTGATGGCCAATAAGCACACACAGAGATGCTCAGCATCATTAGCCACTGGAGAAATGCAAAACAAAATCCACTGAGCGACCACATCACATCCACTAGGATGGCTGTGACCAAAAACAAACACTGTATCAGTAAAACAGAAAATAGCAAGTGTTGGTGAGGATGTGGAGAAATATGAATCCTGGTGCATTGCTGATGGGAGGGCAAAATGGTACAGCCACTGTGGAAAACAGTTTGGCAGTTCCTCAAAAAGCTAACCGTACAATTAATATGTGATCCAGCAATTCCACTCCTAGGTATATGCCCAAAAGAATTGAAAAGAGGGACTGAAAGAGAAACCCATATGCCAGTGTTCATAGCAGCATTATTCACAATAACCAATTATGAAACAACCCAAATGTCTGCCGACAAATGAATGGATAAACAAAATGTGGAATAGACATAAAATGGAATATTATTCAGCCATAAAAAGGAGTGAAGTTCGGATACATGCTATGACGTGAATGAACCTTAAAACATTATGCGTAGTGAAATAACCAGAACCAAAGAAGAAGTATTATTTCACTCATAGGAAATATCTAGAATAGACAAATTCATGGGTACAGAAAGTAAATTAGGGGTTACCAGGGGCTGGGGGCAGGGGAAAATAGAGTGTTGATGCTTAATGGTTATGGAGTTTCTGTTTGAGGTGATTAAAAGTTTTGGAAATAGGCCGGGTGTGGTGGCTCATGCCTGTAATCCCAGCACTTTGGGAGGCTGAGTGGATCACCTGAGGTCAGGAGTTTGAGACCAGCCTTGCCAACATGCAACCCTGTCTCTACTAAAAATACAAAAATTAGCTGGGTGTGGTGGCGGACACCTGTAATCCCAGCTACTCAGGAGGTTGAGGCAGGAGAATCGCTTGAATACGGGAGGCAGAGGTTACAGTGAGCCAAGATCACGCCATTGCACTCCAGCCTGGGCAACAAGAATGAAACTCCACCTCAAAAAAAAAAAAAAAAGTTTGGGAAATAGTGGTGATGGTTGACAATGTTGCATAAGTAATTGGTGCCACATTGTCCATTTAAAGATAATTTAAAAGGAAAACTTTGTTTTATATATATAGCCCCAATTTTTTTTTTTTTTTTTTTTTTTTTTTTTTTTGAGACGGAGTCTCGCTCTGTCACCCAGGCTGGAGTGCAGTGGCGCAATCTCGGCTCACTGCAAGCTCTGCCTCCCAGGTTCATGCCATTCTCCTGCCTCAACCTCATGAGTAGCTGGGACTACAGGCGCCCGCCACCACGCCCAGCTAATTTTTTGTATTTTTAGTAGAGACGGGGTTTCACCGTGTTAGCCAGGATGGTCTCGGTCTCCTGACCTTGTGAGCCGCCCGCCTCAGCCTCCCAAAGTGGTGGAATTACAGGCGTGAGACACCTCACCCAGCCTATAGCGCCAATTTTTTAATGGGCTAAGGATTTAAATAGTTCACCAAAGTAGATATAAAAATGGCCAATAAGGCCGGGCGCGGTGGCTCAAGCCTGTAATCCCAGCACTTTGGGAGGCCGAGATGGGCGGATCACAAGGTCAGGAGATCGAGACCATCCTGGCTAACACGGTGAAACCCCGTCTCTACTAAAATACAAAAAACTAGCCGGGCGAGATGGCGGGCGCCTGTAGTCCCAGCTACTCGGGAGGCTGAGGCAGGAGAATGGCGTGAACCCGGGAGACGGAGCTTGCAGTGAGCTGAGATCCGGCCACTGCACTCCAGCCTGGGCGACAGAGCGAGACTCCGTCTCAAAAAAAAAAAAAAAAAAAAAAAAAATGGCCAATAAGCACATGAAAGGATTCTCAACATCATTAGTCATCAGAGAAACACAAATCAGAACTACAATGAGAGACCACTTGGTGATACCCACGAGGATGACTAGAATAAAAAAGACACGTGGTAGTGTAGGCGAGCGTGTGGAAAGGAACCCTCACACACAGCTGGTGGGAGAGGAAATTGGCTTAGCCACTTTGGAAAATAGCAGACAGTTTCTCAAAAGGTCAAACATACAGTTACCATATGACCCAGGAATTATACTTTCTCTTAAATATACGCCCAAGAGAAATGAAAACCTATGTCCATATAAAAACCTGTACATGAATGTCCATGGCAGCATTTCTTATAATAGCCACAAAGTGGAAACAAGCCAGGTGTCCATTAACTAACAGTGGACAAAATGTGACCTATCCGTACAAGAGAATATACTTTGGCAATAAAAAAGAATAAGTATGGATAGGTGCTACAACATGAACGAATCTTGAAACATACTAAGTGAAAGAAGGCAGTCAGAGAAGACTACTTATTCCGTGGTTCCATTGATACATTCCAGAATAAGCAAATCTATAGAGGCAGAAAGTAGAATAGTGGTTGCCTAGGTCTGGGAGGGTTGGGGAAATGGGAGTAACTTGTTAAGAAGTATGAGGTTTCTTTTCGGGGTGATACATACCTTTTTTGTTGTTGTTTTTCAGGCAGTCTTGCTTTGTCACCTAGCCTAGAATGCAGTGGTGCAATCATAGTTTACTGCAGCCTCAAACTCCTGGGCTCAAGTGATCCTCCCACTGCAGCCTCCCAAACAGCTGAGACTACAGATGTGTGCCACCACGCCTGGCTTATGTTCTAAAATCGACTGTGGTAATGGCTGTACAACTCTTTGAATACACAAACAGCCACTGAATTGTACACATAGGTAAATTGTATGTCATGTGAACTTTATCTCATTAAAGCTGTTATCAAAATCACAAACCTAAAAATAATTGTCACCAAAATTATTTCTCACAAATAACAACTACAGTGACATTTCAGTCATTAACTAGAATAGTTTTTAACTTTTTATTGTGGAAATATTCACACATATACAAATGTAAAAGCGAGTAGTGCAAAGAACTCCCATATACACATCAATCAGCTCCAAAACTTGTCAGTGTTTTAGGGTAACTTTTCCCCCCACATGTTATTACAGAAATTTCAAGCATCAGAAAAGTTGGAAGATTGTACAGTAGAAACCCACATACACACCTCCTATATTCTCCCATTAATGTTTACTCTGCGTGACTTAATCTGTATCTGACCATCCATTCATCCCTCTCTCCATCCATCGATTTGCTTCGTATTAATATATCCATTTCAAAGTAAATTGCAGACAGCAGTACACTTCCCCTTAAGTACTCCTGCATGCATATGAGTGACTGGAGTTCAATATTTGTTTACAGTTCTCTTTGTGCTTTTGAGGTGAAATTTATATACAATGAAATGCACAAATTTAAAGTATATGTTCTATGAATTCTGACAAATGTATAGGTTTGTATGACTCAAAGCCATTGTTCTAACATCTTTAAAAATATTTTTAATTGGTTGGAGACCTTCAAAACAAATTCTTTTCATAGATTTATTGTATTTTAGTGTTGGAGTTTTTTGGTAAGGTTCTCTCTTTTTCAATTACATCTCTGAAGGGCAGAATTACCAATTATATATTATAAGCTACCCATCTATACACATCCTCAGCCTTCTTAGTCTTTTGAATGAAAGCCAATTTAGCATTTCACTATAAACCTGTGTTTTAATGTATGTTTCATGATTAACATATCAAAAACTTTGCTCTGCCAAAATCTACATTTTCAGAGTAAACAGGGTGCCTGGCATGTAACGCTTTGTAAGATGAATCAGCACATACAGTTTTAAGCCAGTTAACATACAGTATACTCGATATAGTTGTAGGTTTTCTTTCTTTTAAAAACAGGCAAACCAAGTTTTCTTTTTCATGTGGAAAAAATAATGGGATAGAAAACTCAACACTCACCTTGCTTGATGAAACACACGACCAGGTTGTAATAATCAGTGAGAATTCATTTGCCTTTTTTTTCAATGCACTCACTACAACAGTCTCTGCGATCATTATTACGGTAAATTTTTATAGATTTATGAGAAAAATTCAATATAATTGACTAGCGATGATCTTCTATGTCATAAGCAATGCTGTTTTTAAATACAAATTGATGGAAAGTTATATGAAAAAGGCGATCCTTAAATAGAATAAATTCATTCCGGTTTTTATTTTAAACCAAACTTGATCTTGACATTTTCAGTAAGATTTTCAAAGAGATGCTCCTGGGGCCTTCTGCTCAAAATTTGGACCACTTCATGCCCGTGATATGACATCATTTTACACATTAGATAAAATGAAAATCGGATGAGATGGACAAATTCAGAAGGGATAGAATTTACTGATGTTTTTGAATACGTGGCATGGCAATTGCCTTTTGCAGGATGAAAATATTCATTGTACTTTTCTTTAACCACAAATGTTGTGGATCTCCCTGGAGTCTAGAAAGTCTTTCCTATTTCTTAATTACCAAATCTTGGGTTGCACGTAGCTTCCTCGTTGTTCCTGTTTCACCCAGGGCTGTCTCTGCCATTTCCTCTGAAAACAACTATACATTAACATTCAAGGTTTGAGTCGGGGGCTGGGAGGCGAAGGGAAAGGTGATAATTCAGATGTTATGAAACTGTGATAATGCTATTATTTAAGGCACTTATTTGGGTATGTTTATACTTTGTAGTTTTATAAATAAGCCCAAGGGGCTCCTCTTGGTTGTCACAGTCCCCCTTGAATCTCGTATCCTGTCTGTCTCATCCTATCCGACAGTAGAATTGATGCCGCTCTAATCCCTGGAAGTTTGGAACTAATGAACTGACTGCTGAGCTGCCGCCACGGAGCTTGGTCCCAAACTATACTGTACTTCACACTCGATTTATTCTCCAGATGGCGAGACTGTGCCGCCCTGCCGCGAGGGACCACCTCTTCCACTGGAGTGTAAAAGTGGACGGATGTTGTTTTCTTTGCAGATTTGATCATTCTGAGCTAGAAACTTGCGAGGATGATTAGTTATTAGCTTTAATGGGTGCCAGTTGAACCAACTGCACACATATTTTCTCCTTTAATTTCAGAGTCTGCAGGTTTTGGTGATGGTTGATTTCTCCGCTTTCTTACGTCACCAGAGCGTGTCTCTTCCCCAGGTGATAGGAATCCAGTCTCTGAAATCATAGCACGCCTTGGTTCCTGGCCCAGACAGAGTCACATAATACGGTGGCTTATGGATAAGGACAAGTTTATTAGCCACTGGTCCACTGCACTGAGCAGCATGGCACGAAATATCGATTGAATGCGGCAACTTTGGGAACACCGTTTTTTAGAATGGGGGCCTGCAAAGATTGTAATCTGTGCCAACTTCCTCTATGACCTGGGCAGAGTCCACCTCTGGAATCAAACATGATCCAGAACACACTATGGTACTTCAAAGGTCTAATGTAACTGTTGATAAAGGCCTTAATTCCATTATTCAGTCATTTCCAGCTTGTCAGATCTTGGGGGACAAGTTCATTCCACAGCGAGACTGGCTCACCGAGGCTGCCCTGTAGCATTAACATATTTAGAATGCAGTCCCCCTGAAACCTCATTTTAAGCAACCTGTATTGCTCCCAGAATATAAAAGCCCCCATAAAAGCTCTTTTTGGGGTGGCCTCTTTTACCTTAATTTCCTTTTTCTCCTTTCTCCAGGAAGCACTTACCTCCCAATAATCATAGGAGATCACCCTGAGAGCCCTTCTGAGAGCTGGGGTCAGCCAGACGGCCTCTTGCTAATCCACCTAAGATGGATATTGGAGGGATGGTCAGAGCCAGCCAGGAGCCAAAGAAAGAGAGAAAAAATGAAGGAAAGTGTGAAGCGTGAAGGACGAGGTGGTAGAGATGAGAGAGAGCTGAGAGCGCTGTTAGCAAGAAGTACAGTGTGTTGCAGAGAGAGAGGGAACAGGTGAGAGAATAAAATGAACAGAATTTGTTTCTTTTCACAACTGGGTGGACTGTGACTCTCTCGAACTGAACACCCAGAGCTAAACTTAATTGTTCTTAGAAACTGCCTTCCTCGCAACCCAGCAGATGGCATGGGCGTATTTGCTAGCACAGTCACATATTTCACCCTGAAAATACCAAAAAGAAAAAAAAAAATTCAACATGCTCGTTGGTTGGGGTAAATTCATTGAAGTTGTTGAGTGTTTTGGGATATATACCAGAGGGATGCACACTTGGTTTATGTAAATTGTAACAAGCAACAGCCTGTTAATAAGGGTGTTGTATGGCAATATACCTCAAAAGCCATCCTCTCTTTTTGGAAATGTACAGAATGATGAAGTGGAAAGAGCTTGGTTTTCATTCTGAGCCAAAATTTTTTAAATACTGAGAGTATTCACTGCTCATTATTATAATATGAAAAGTACTAATCAGATTATGCCTAAAATTGGAATTAGGTACTTCATTTGCAGCCAATTTCACAAGGGCCGAATTTTGCTAAGTAAACTGGAATGTGCTGAAACCATGGCAATCTGACTTTAGATAAAAATCGCAAACAGGTTTAGAACATGAGCTTTGAACAAACAGTCCCTTCAAATCCAAGTGAAGCCAAACAGCTTCGAGATCGGATTTTGTTTGACACCAACCAACATTAACAATTTAGGAAGTTGATGTTGCCAGGGATCCCGCATCCTTGAACACACATGCAAATTAGATGATGGAGAAGATGACTCAAATAATTTAAGCTTTAAAATGCAATATGGCCTAAAAAATCGAGTGAGTTCCCTTTAGTTTTCCATTCATACTGTCCCAGTAGACTCTTTGCAAGGCTGACTCAGCTATTATTATTATTATTATTTATTTATTTATTTATTTTGTCGCCCAGGCTGGAGTGCAGTGGCCGGATCTCAGCTCACTGCAAGCTCCGCCTCCTGGGTTTATGCCATTCTCCTGCCTCAGCCTCCCGAGTAGCTGGGACTACAGGCGCCCGCCACCTCGCCCGGCTAGTTTTTTGTATTTTTTAGTAGAGACGGGGTTTCACCGTGTTAGCCAGGATGGTCTCGATCTCCTGACCTCGTGATCCGCCCGTCTCAGCCTCCCAAAGTGCTGGGATTACAGGCTTGAGCCACCGCGCCCGGCTGACTCAGCTGTTAAAAGGGAACCTGAAAGTTATATTGCCAAACTCCAGCAATCTCGTTTTTTTTTGTAGCTGCATAGGCTGCACAGAGCAGAACATGCTTTTGATTGTCCACAGCCATGGATCTAAATGTGCCTTCGAAAAAGCTGGAAGAGTTTTTTGGTTTGCTTGTTTTCATTTCTGAGATGAAGTCTTGCTCTGTGTCCTGTGCTGGAGTGCAGAAGTGCAGTGTCGGCTCACTGCAACCTCTACCTCCTGGGTTCAAGCGATTCTCCTGCCTCAGCCTCCTGAGTAGCTAGAACTACAGGTATGTGCCACCATGCCCGGCTAATTTTTGTATTTTTAGTAGAGATGGGGTTTTACCATGTTGGCCAAGCCGGTCTCGAACTCTTGACCTCAGGCGATCCATCCCCTCAGCCTCCCAAAGTGCTGGGATTACAGGTGTGAGCCACCGTGCCGGGCCAGAACTCAAGTATTTCTCCCAGCAGCTCTAGATGGCTTTAGAGCCAAGATACTGAACTAACTTCTGCCCTTCACCTTCAAGATTTTCATATTTAGGGCCGGGTGCCATGGCTCACACCTGTAATCCCAGCACTTTGGGAGGCCGAGGCGGGTAGATCACCTGAGATCAGGAATTCGAGGTCAACCTGGCCAACACAGTGAAACCTCATCTCTACTAAAGATACAAAACTTAGCTGAGTGTGGTGGTTGGTGCCTGTAGGCTCAGCCACTCGGGAGGCTGAGGCAGGAGAATCACTTGAACTCCAGAGGCAGAGATTGCAGTGAGCCGAGATCACGCCACTGCACTCCAGCCTGGGTGACAGAGTGAGACTCTATCTCAAAAGAAAAAGAAAAAAAAAGAGCGCATGGTAGAGCAAGTGGGCGAGTTTTATATCTATGGAATAAAACAAAGGTATGATGTGGAACCAAGCCATTGTTGGCTGCATCATCTCTGACTTTAGCTAGTCTGAGCTCTCTGTTGCTTTTATCTAAGCTTGGCCTAATTATTGGCAGCTGAAGCTCGGTAAATCAGGACTTCACAGAGCGGTCCTAAACTGTCTTAGGTACTCTTTCCATCTGACCTGACAACTCTAAGCTACTGTTTCCTCACATTGTTTAACTCAGACCACATTTGGAAGCCTTCCTTGCTCCTCCCCGCTCATACACCCACATCTGTCTGGTTTAAATCTACTGTCCTGGGTTGTCTTGTTGCTTGGACTTAAACTCAATATTGGCTTAAATGATTCTTTTTTGTCTCTACTTTGGTTTGTTATTTTTCTAGATCAGTATTGCTTTTCAAATGACTATGTATTGTTGAGACTTTTTTTTAAACTACATTCATCAGCAGTGAGAAGCTTTAAAGTTTTATTAGTATCATAAAAACCCTTCCCAAATGAAACCACTTTTGATAAGTGTTCATTCTGACAATGAGAATTTGTTGAGGGCTGTTGGCAAGTTGGAGGAGTTTGCTTTTGAAACTGAAATTGGCAGGAAGTAATGACCCCAAGTGCTTTCTTTCTCTTGACTCCAGCCCTCACCCTTTCCATGCACTTCTTTCTCTCCCCCAGCCCACCTTCATCACCCCCAAGCTGAAACCAATAAATAACATACTTGGTTTCATATAGTTTTTCTGGGGACAGTTCAAATACTGAAGCAGACTTTCAGCCTTTCAGCTTTTCTGAACTGTGGAGCAGAGCCTGTCAAGTCAAAGAAAAAAATGTATTTGTCAAGCCCTTCATGAAGGGATTCCTTGCCTTCCACCTGAAGAAGTGGGAGCTTTTTTTGTAGTACGCATTGTCAGATTCCTGTGAGCATCTTCTTAATTGAATGTCAAGATTCAACTCAGTTGCAATAAAATAGTGAGTAAAAAAAAGCATGATGCATGTGGAAAAAGAAAAAGCCTTATTTTTTCCCTAATGTGAAGAAGCTGACAGACGAGATGGCCACAATCTAGATGTTAGCCAATTTCTTATGTTTATTAAATGAGAAAGTGCAGGTAAAGAACATAGAACCATGCTTAGCACTTAGTTAATGCTCAGTGAAAAATTACCCATTAACTATTTTCCCCTTCCAATTGGGAAGCAATGCTAATGAGAAAGACGACACTCCCACTGTGGCACTGCAGTGCGTCTCGGCTATGTTACAGCTATGGCGAATGAAGCCTAGAAATCAACTGCTCACCTTTCAGACTGGATGACTTCTTTCAAATATTACTTGTTTGGTGGACAGGAAATGTGTAGATAAGAGTAATGGTGTTCAGACTCTGAATCCACGTAACAGTTTCATAAACGATTTGATGATGCTCCCCTCAATGATAAAAATAACAATAAACTTTTTATTGACACTTATAGAATGAAGCTCGACTGAGAATTGTAAAAACTCTTGAAGACTTTGATCTGGGCCCTACTGAAAAATGTGTGAGAGTCAACTCAGTTTCCAGCGGTCTGGCGGAAGAAGACCTAGAGACCCTTTTGCAATCCCGGGTCCTTCCTTCCAGCCTGATGCTACCAAAGGTGGAAAGTCCTGAAGAAATCCAGTGGGTGAGTAGCTAATGCTTTGCTTTAAGACTCAGGAGAGGCCGGGCGCGGTGGCTCATGCCTGTAATCCCAGCACTTTGGGAGGCCGAGGCGGGCGGATCACGAGGTCAGGAGATCGAGGCCATCCTGGCTAACACGGTGAAACCCCGTCTCTACTAAAAACACAAAAAATTAGCTGGGCGTGGTGGCGGGCGCCTGTAGTCCCAGCTACTCGGGAGGCTGAGGCATGAGAATGGTGGGAACCCAGGAGGCGGAGCTTGCAGTGAGCCGAGATTGCGCCACTGCACTCCAGCCTGGGCCACAGAGTGAGACTCCGTCTCAGAAAGACTCAAGAGAAGCTAAGGAGGAGCAGCAAGAAGAAGGGATCTGGGTGCCACAGGTTTGGAAAATGCACGCACAGAGCAGAGAGGAAAGGATTTGAGAAAAAGCAGTAAGCGCAAGAATCTGTTTCTTTCACACAAGGAAAACTCGCCTTTGCCCAAATGCACTTTTGAAATGATGCTTCGCTTCCTAATTGGATGTGTGATTTGGCCAGAACAACCTCCTCAGTAGTCCTCCTAGAGTAATCCCTGGAAACTAGGTTGCCCGAGAATCTCATCCCTTCCTCCACCCTGCCCGGCCCTAAGCCAAGGCCTCCACCTGGAAGAGCAGTGACGTAAGTGGCCCTTACTGAGATTCATCTGAAATCATCCCAGGCAGGGAGGGCACATTTGCTGCATATGAAAAAATGAACCCAAAGAACGGGAGGAAAAGGTCACTCTTTAGGGCAACTGGAGGAATGAACAGGAAGCTTTTAACTAGTGGTTTTAATTAGCACTGATATTATTTCCTGAGCAGTTCTCTAGTGCATCCTTTTTAAATTGCTGACAGGTGTGTTTGTGTTTCATGACAGACTTTTCAGCCAATAAAAACCTGAAATGTAAAGTGGTTGGCATGTCAAATTACTTAAGAAAACTTTTGAAATGGGCCTAATTACACTATGATTGTTTTAATTGACAAAGGGTGGAGGGGCTAGATTTTATTTGAGGGTCGCTATTCTTCTGCAGATCTCCACTGAATAAAATAACATTTCACTGTGTCATTCTGGGGCAGAGAATGTGTCATTCTCTGGGGCCTGTGAGGTGTGAAAACTGGAAGCATTTGTGGTCAGGGCGCGTGGTCAGTGGTGGTTTCGTGGAAGCCACATCTAGTATTACTTCTGAGGCTGTGGCTGTCACCACAGCAATACCCTGGGTTGTCATAGCACCTATGAAACTGCTCACCTGCTGAATGCACCCAGTGTGTCAGGTCTGCGCTGCCCAGCGCCACGGCCACGATGACATGTGGCTTCTGAGCATTGAAACGTGGCCAGCACAAATTGAGATGTGCTGGAAGTGCAAAATACACACTCAATTTTGAAGACTCGAGACTCACCGAGAGGACAAAAAGAGAATGTAAACTATCTCCGTAATTTTTATATTGATTACACATTGAAATAACATTTGGGATCTGTTGGGTTGAATGCAAGACGCTATTAAAATTAAATTCACCTGTTTCAGTTTACCCTCTTAATGTAGCTACAAGAAAATTTAAAATTACATATGTAGCTGCTGCTATACAGTTTCTTTTGGACAGCTCTGTGTTGGGCTGTATTCAAGGACCAGTATTTGTTGACTAAGCTGGAGTTCTTCTCTCCAGGGTTACCCTCAGAAGCTGGGAGATACTAGTTAGAGTATGTTAATATCCTGGAGGGCCCTGAGCCCATTCAGATATGTCTTAAGTTGATTGAAATGGACTCTGAAGTCACTGTTCCCTTTTGGTTTCATAGTTAATGCCTATTTATCACCGTTATTACCCTTAATTTCAGACGGGGAAGGGGGAGACCCAGCCAGCCTTCAGCTATGGCTTCTGTTCGCTGTTTTAAATCCTTGGAAGTGAGACACATACAGAAATTTAAATAGGACTTCTAGTTAACAGAAGTCCTTTTGGCTGTTTATTTTTTCCTCTCCGTTTGTATTTATGTGAAGCATAAAACCCAGAGCCTGATGCACAACTGAAAGATGGGCTTACTTGTTTTCTTTTGTGTGAGAATCTCTTGCTCGCCTTTTGTCGCTAGTGTGGGTTCTTGTTTGACTGGCACGGCTTATTGGACTATAACAAGCGTAACCCTGCCTCCTTTGTCATGGGACAATTCTCCCACAAATCCCGAACAGTGTGCATTCTTCCAACACACTATTGGGTGTGCACTGGAATTGAAAGAATTGCTGAGCCCTGCTACTTCATCTCCTCCCCAATCTCTTTGTGATTTCTCCCCCTTCTTCTCCTCCCCCTACCCCAGTCCCCTCCACCTCACTGAAATGAACACTTTACCAGGCCGGAAACATTTAATCGTCTCCTTTTGAAAAAATTAATTGAAACTTCTCCACTAGTTACCTTTTGTGTTAGTACTTAATGCAATTTTTTAAGAAAGAGCGGGAGGAGGAGGAGGAGGAGGATGGGCCAGAATATTTAATTTTTAAATGCCCCTATTGGCTTAAAAACAAAAGGCATTAGTGGTGTTCTCACTAGGAACAGGGAATATATTGTAAAGCGTTGACTTGGTTTTAAAGTCCATGATTTTTGTAGTTATAACTGTCATCACAAAGAATGGGGCAAGTCACTTCACAAGTTTTCTTTTTTTAATGAAAAAAAAATCCCTACTACATTTTTAACACCAAAACCACTAATACTGTGCTACCACTTTCTAGCATAAATGAGAAATGAATTATGTTTTATTTTCATCTACATCAAATACTATACATTTTATCCCCTTAAATTGTCGCCCTCTGCTCCTTCTTGCTATTTTGGTTGAGTTATTCCTTCCCTTGAAAAGTTACTAAGGAGGTGATGATGATGTCCTTTGAAGGGGGGGCAGTGGGAGCAACTGGGAATAATTCTGCATTACTGAAAGCTGTGATTTATTTTAGCCTAATTGTAAAGTTACTGCAAATTGCTCAAAAGCTTTTTAAAGATCCCAGTGATTAGATTTTTTAGGGGGGTGGTGCACCGGCAAGGAGGGGGCAGCTAGAAGGGGAAATAACACCTCTAATCCCGCTTCTGGTAAATAGGCTGCCAGCTTTTCAAATGAGTTTCCTTTCTATTAGTCAGAATATTATGCTAAGCCTTAAGCATTAGTTTTTTTATGTTGCCATAGCAGCCTTATTCCTGCAGGGTGGTGACCTGTGATGATTACAGTACAAAGCTTATAGGGTCTTGAAACCCCCTTTGAAGATGAAAAGTCTTTGATGGTTTATATTTATGCAAATCTCTTAGATATGATTTACCCAACTGAGACTGAATGGAGAGATGATTAAAATTCCCTTTTCCTTTGATATCTATTAATGGCTGAATATTTCTTAAATTTAAAATGGATATATATGTTTTCATCTTTATTTACAAAAATATCTTTATCATACCTGTATTTCTTTTCTATCGCCCCACATCTTATTAGATCTAGATAGGCATTATAGATTTACAATTTAGAGTGTGTTTTTCCCTCTTTTGAAGGGGGGGAGGAATCTGGGCAAGAGCTTTTGTATGTTTCCAGATGATAGATTTTGGAATTTGGGCTACCCCACTGGCAGCACAGAGCTAGCTGTGAACTGGTCTCATGGAAAAAATTGGCGAGCTTTGGTCTTCAAAGAATTAAACTTCCTTTTTAAGGTCTTCCTAGGTAAGCTAAAAAATTATGAAGAAAAACCTTCTGAACAAAGGGTAATGGTGCTATAATGAATAATATGGACTCCACGTAGAAGGCTGCTGAACAGTTACACTGATGTCAGTGCTGGGCACGAAACAAAAGCAGAATGGCAGGTAGAGGAAGACTTCATTGTTTTAAGGGCCTACCATTTGCATTTAACGAAGCGAGGGCAACAGGCCTTCAGTAAATACGTTTTCAGGGAAAGTGTTTATACTCTCTCCTTCCAGTTCTCACTCCTAGGCCTCAAGGTGCTCCTTTGGGAGAAAAAAATTGTAATCCTTGGGATTTTACTGTTTAGTTTGGTGGGAACTTCATTACCTTTTTCTTTGCTCTTCTTCTTTTTTAAAAAACTTCTTTTGTGTGGACGAGAGGGGCTTGGATATTACTTCCTCAGGTCAAAGACTTAACTACTACTTCTGTGTCTACATTTCCGTGATTGTACGTTTTTTCCCCACTAATCACCTGTGACACTTCTGATTTTAGTTTGCAGACAAATTTTCATTCCACTTAAAAGGCCGAAAACTTGAACAACCAATGAATTTAATCCCTTTTGTGGAAACTGCAATGGGTTTGCTCAATTTTAAGGTAAGAAAGCCATAATATGGTTAATAAGTTAGCATTTTATTTGTCACCTAAAGAGAACTTTTGCTTTCAATTTTAACATCTTCTTAAAATGTGTTTCTAGAAAGATTTATAAGCAAAGGAAACGTTGAACACCATTTGTTATCTGTAATAGTCCGAAAACCAAGCTACCAGCATCTTAGAAAACAATGAAATCAGTTAAGTAGAAGGAAAAGCTTCCCAGTCCAAAATATTTAAATGAAGCATTTATATATTCCTAGTAACAATTTTAATTAATCACTGTGTAATTATATGCCTTGAATTATTGCATTTATAGACTAAATGTACATGAAAATTTATTTTGTCACCCTTATGAATTAACTTTGAAATGTTCTTTTCTATCAGTTGTCTTTTCATTGGGAAATTTTCTGCCCTCTCTGTAGCAACATTATCAGTAATGGCTAGCAGAGAAGATTATTATTTGTAAGTTCATGCACACAAATAATTTGCAGTACATTTTTTCAATTTGCCACATTAGAACATCGAATATCTTCTAATATACATGCGGGAATATTAGCTGAGCCAAGTGTTTTCAACCGCTGTGTGGTTGCACTAAACTACCTGCCTTAAAAATTCAGAGCTCGCTCGTTTTTTCTCGTTTATCAGGGGGCATTTATATTATTTTCCAAAACATGCCTCTCCTTCCACCTGACCTGCAAATATCAATCTAGCACCCCCTTTCAGAGTTCCTAGACTCCCACCCCCCACCCCAGCCCCTGCAGAAGGCAGGAGCAAAGAAATAACTAAAAACAACAGAAAAAATCATACTCGAACTATACTGGAGACAGAATGTGTGAGCGGCAACTTTGAGGCCTTGGGATGTGTGGAAGGGGGTCGAGTGCAAATGTTTGCGGAGCTGCGTCAAGACTTGTCCTGTGAGCTGCTTGTTTACACAACTAACCATAAATTCTTCCAGCCAGCCCCAGAATCCTGAGAATATAATCAAAAGCATAACCCTTAGATGCAACCAGATTCATCCAGTGATTTAATTTTTAAGCACTGCTTCGCTATTTTATTCCATAATGTACTTAGAAGCACTTAGGATGTCTGAAATTAATCAACAGTGTCTCCACCGGTTCCTCGTTTCTTTCCCACCCACATATATTAGCAGGTTATATCTCTAGCTTTCAAGATTCATGGTTATGTCTATGACAAATGGTATTTGCCTTGACTTTCATATATAAATGTCGAAGTTGCTTTATGAACACATCTTGGATGACTTGTTGCATTTTTATTTTCCCCTCTGGAGTTGCAGGTTTTTGTACTGTCTTTAATCCTGAGACCATGTGCTTGATCCTAATGCAAATAATTCAATTAGTTTGATTTTAAAATTCCTTCCTTCTCCCCTGTGGTTTTATGAGAGTCTCTTAAAGCAAAAACAAATTCTGGAAAGATATAAATAACTTACAGCGCAAGCAAAATGAGTTAACTCAAAGTTTCTCCAAAAATGAAATGAACTACAATTTGGACATTATAACTGTATTAATATAATCCATTAAACAGAGCAAATATATACAATATACTTATCTTGGATAATATTAAATACCTTTTGAAAGGGGTAAATTTGGGCTGTGTTTTTAGGACTGCCTTCAGCCAAACTGTGTAAAGAGTCAGGTCGTCCTGTTACTGAAAGGCACTGTGCCTCTTCCCTCTGACGCACGTGTTTTCGTGAGACTTGGTTCTGTTCTGCTCTTTTACAGGCAGTGTGTGAAGAAACCCTAAAGATCGGGCCTCAAGTAGGTCTCTTTCTAGATGCAGTTGTTTTTGGAGGAGAAGACTTTCGAGCCAGCATAGGTGTCAAAGACCTCTCTCTCTCTTTTTCTGTGTGTGTGTATATGTGTGTATATATTTTTTCTTTGCCCCTCAAGAATGGACATTTACATAACAATGTATATTTGCCAACCGTGACAATGGTTTTTCATGACAATGGAATGGACACTACTTCCTGATAATTTAGAGGTCCCCATAGCTGCCCTGCTTCTAGAACACTACATGATTACTTCTGTTCATTTACAGAAGACACGAGCAATAGAAAGCCTGCTGCAGCCCCAGGCATGCTCAAGAATAGATGGCATCTCCTTTGCTCCTAATAAATATATTATGTGAACAGCCTCACCGTTGCTTCAGTATTTTGTTTTCACATCCATCCGTGGGCTGTCTAGATTTCTATTGCAAATTTAAGGCGATTTCACATTTGCCTTAATGAATTGTTTTCTGCAGAATATGCGGTATATAAATATTATTTTAAATGGATCTTAAATTTTTCTTACAATATGTTTCCAAACTCTTAGTATTAAATGTTCTGATTTTCACTGATTCTCACCATCCCTCGTGCGCTGCACTTGAGGGGTCTGCGTGTGTGACTGGAGACCGTGAAGCATTTAGAAAAGAGGCCGAGGCCACGGAAACCAGCCCCAGTGACCTGAAGACAGGCACTTTCCCTGAGCAGGGAGTGGCACACTCCAAATATAAACAGAGACACTTCCCTCCCCTCAGGGTGAATACACTGAGTTTATTTGAATACGAGTCTTTCCAGGAGACTTGTGTATCCAATGGTTCAGCGGGCTACAGAAGGCATATTGACGCTTTCCAGCCCTCTCAAAACAAGTGCCCTGCCGTCTCCCCAAGTTCTGCATCCAGACAGACCCTGAAGCTGAAGCATTTGGCTCAGAACTTCAGTTTGGACAGGGCATAGCAACCACAGCACACACAGTTCTGTGCTTGCTGTGAAACACGAACCATTGCCCTGCATAGCTGCTGGGCCACCTTTTGTGGTGCTGTCTTTGGACTGGCACTTTTCAAGCAATGATAAGAAGGAAAAAAATACATCAGGAGTCCCTTGTGACCCTGACCCAGCCTCCCAGAATGGAGAAGGGGCCTTCTCTTAATGCAGGTAGAAGTAGTTCTATTGAAAGATGCCTTGTCAGTTAAACAGACACATATGAGATTTAACTTGGCCTCCACATATCCCTGTCTTCATTTATATTTGAACAATTATTTTGCAGAGGAGCAATTCCCAGGGAGGTATAGATATCTGTACAAACTGAGGTTTTATAATAAATATCTGGGTGCGGTTTCCAAAGTTAAAGCCTCCTTTTTCTGTTAACATCCCATTTTCAGGTGCAACAAGTAGTAAAGAAACCCTGGATATTCTCTACGCCCGGCAAAAGATTGTTGTCATAGCAAAAGCCTTTGGTCTCCAAGCCATAGATCTGGTGTACATTGACTTTCGAGATGGAGCTGGGCTTCTTAGACAGTCACGAGAAGGAGCTGCGATGGGCTTCACTGGTATGATTCCTGTCTTAGAAAGCAGTGTCTAAATTAGCAAGCATTCCAGAAAAATAGAAACTTGACCCGAAAACACTTCTAATCTCATCAGATATCTTATTCCGCTATTTGAAATATGAACAAGCCACACAGGGGAAGAACTTGCCACACACACTGTCATGGTTTTCTTGGGCCCTGCAAGTCAACAAATCACTCATTTTATTTCCTCTTGATATTAGTTGCTTTTTTTTTTCCTCTATCCTCTTAATCATTTTGTTGTGGTCTTGGCTGACCTGTAGGGAGGGATGAGGCTGTTAAAAGAGTGTTTTTGAGTGAACCGCCATAAGAATTTTGGTTGATGGATAGAAGAAAAATCTCCTAGAATATCCAAAATTTAATTCATTTCTGAAAAAATGTTGGTGATATTATCTTTGGTTTTTGTTTTGTTTTGTTTTTTACTCATAACTAGTTGTTTGCTCTTCTGCCACTCCAAGCCCGTCCTCTCTCTCCCATCTCCCAGTGAGTGTCCGTATACCTGGCGACACCTACGGGCATAGGCTGGCACTAGGCTCAGCCGGCCCCTTGCAGTCCGGTCTGGGGCACAGGCGGCTACTGTTGATTGGTGTGCCTGGTCACTCAGGTCCCCATGAGCCAGGGGAGCAACTGAAAATTGTGTTTTTACAACAGAGATCTGTTTTTCGAAAAACCACAATAGGAGTCTACCCACAAACATCCACATGAAGTTGCACACACACAAACTGATGACCATGGGAAAAACACAGTGCGCTCCTTCACTCTTACTGTTCTGTTGAAAGTTCTAAGAATATGAATATCAGAAAGGCACCCGAATAATAAGGAAAAGAGACGAGCATCCCGATATTCCCGTTATAACTGGTTTTGAATTGTATCTAGGTAGCGGTTACTGAAAGAAACGTTTCATAAAGCAGGCTTAAATGTAAAAAATACCTTAATGGATGATGATTTAGTCCAAAATAAAACTGAATGACCTAAGAAGCTATTTTAGTGTTATATTCGAATTAAATAAAGCTCTGAGTTTGTTCTTGTGTTTTTCACACAAAGAGCTAAAATAAATATCCCCCCAAATGTTTAAATAAGTGTGATCCCATATAGGGAAATATTCTTCAATTATCTGAACTATTAATAAACGAATTCTCCCTGCATTTCATAGTGACTGAGGAAGAAAGGAGTCCTCTGCCACATCCATGTGATTGTGCTTGTTTCTGCCTCTTTCCAACGACTGGTTAGGATGTGACCCAAATGAAAAAGTTGGAGAAAAACTCCATGAAATTTATCTAATAGACCCTGATGTTGTTGGCCTGCAATGTATGGCACTGGCTGCCAGGCAGCCAGATGTTGCTCCAAAATGGGAACTAATTTAATAGAAAAGAGAAAGCACTGCATTGACACTGACCCCTCCACGATCACTCAGCAGAATCTGAGTTTCCTCTGCCTCCTCTGGGGTAAATGTCTGCCCCAGAACTTCTCCGGGAGCTGGAGAGTGTCTCCAAGATACAGGACTGAATTAACTTGGCCCCTAATTCAATCGCAGAAGACAGGCTATTTCAAATCAGGTTTAAATTTCTAGACTGTGCCCAACTCAGCACGAGGAGCTTATGGACCTGGCACTATTGTTTCTCCACGACGGGGAGTATTAAATCACTAAAAAAAAGGGGGGGAAGTGAGGATAATGGGAAGGCACAGAGGGCACAGTGCCCATTATATATTCAAGGGAACCAGGCCATAACTAGGGAGCCACACTTCGTAGGCAGTTTGCAATTTTTAGAGAGAAAGTCTTTGTTGTCCCAATTATATTTCTGCATACCAATAAGAGGTAATCAATCTGATAATAAGATAGGATATTATTTGTAGTCGTTTTTAAATATAAATGTTTTTTAATGAGTATTTTAGACCACTCAGGATCTGTTTGTCCTAGTTGTTTGGCATTTGATTGACATACCTTGGGCTTTGCACAAGGAGAAGGAAAAGAAGGAAAGAAAAAAAGGAAAGGAAAAGCGGGAAGGAGAGAGGGAGGGATGGAGGAAGGAGGACATGTCTTATCTGAAGCAGGTGGTTGAAAGGTTTAAAATCCAATGAAAGTATTGTGTTATCCATAACACTGGTAAGGAAGACTAAGTCTGTGCTATAAGGATTTCCTGTACTTTAAAAAATGATATATATTTTTAATGAGTTGTAGTTTTTAAAAGTCAGCTGTAGTTTCTTTTCTGCGGTCATTTCCCAGAGTCACAGTCCATGTCGACTGATTTTAAATCAACGCATTGGCTGTATAAATGGCCATTAACTTTAGGAATTTTTTTATAAAAAAGAAACCAAAACTAAATCTTAGAATAAAGCTTTAACAGCTGACTTCGTCATTACAGTTACTCCAGTGCTACATGCTGAGAAGAAAGATTATAAATATGAAGCACTATAGGTTTTCTTCTTCTTTGCAGTCTATTGTAGAAGACAAAAATGACACCATCATACAGTTACCTAAAAGACTTGACAGGTATTGATTTAAAGCATGATATATCAAGCGGTACTGTAAAAAGGATTTCATGGTCATAAATTTTAATGTCTTCCAATTTTGCACCCTCTCAGTAACTTGTCAATAACAACTCTTCTGTATAAAATATTTGCCTGGTTCCCACATGGCATTAAAGTCTGCTATACAGTTGTTGGAATATCTAAGATGTGACGAAAGAGAACTTCATATATGAGTGCCCACACATTTCTAAAACCTAACATGGATCTTAATTAGCCTCATTGCCAAAACATAGGCACCAGAGGATGGAGAGCTAGCAGTGATTTCACAGTACTTTAAGTAGTTTGTGTTTTGCTCCTCAAATTATAGTGCGTGTACCAAGAAGTTCCCATGAAATCTGGCTTTTTACACATTGGTGTAAATTAGGTACATAAATTATGAAATTCAGGGCTAACAATTAGTAGGAAATGACTACCAGAACTGACATCCTTTATTAACAATACCCTAACAACTATTAGATTACTTAAATATAATCTCAGAGAAACCTACTACTGAAAAAAGCCCTCTCGTCATCCCTCATGTTATTCGTTCCCAGAAATTATTCCTCAGGTAATTTAAAGAATCTTTATTTATAAAAGTGTTTAACATTTTATTAGTACGCTGACAGAAAATAATGGAATAGCAATGTAAGGATGTTTTAATTATGCCAGTGGAAAGAAAAGATATTATTATATTTATCCACTTAAACTCTTTTACATGAAACACTAAAAATATGTTTTTACAAGCATCATTCCTTTTTTCATTCTAACAGAATAATGACAAGTAATACGAACTGACAGCAAGGATATAAAACATCAAGGATATAATTTGTACTGTCTGAATGTTAAAATAACTATTTCAAAAGCAAAGCAAATTGATGTACCGACAAATATATTTAGCAGAGTAAATGTTCATTAAGTGTACATTATTTTTAAAGAGCCAATTATGTTCATAACTTTATCACGTAGCACAATATAATCTCATCATGATTATAACATTAAATGATGTTGCATTTTATTAATGATCTGATTGGATTCCACACTTCCCTGATTGTTAAATTGTTTTTTTAGCGACTGCATTATTTCACAAAATCCTATGGCTCTTATCTTTGTATGGTGTTTTCATTTAAAATCTTTCAACTATAAAAAGAATCATAAATCTTTTTGGAAGGTATTTCTACAGAGATAAGATTTCTTCTGGGATATGTAGGGAGCTATAAAGAGGGAAATACCCATTCTTGATTCTATAAGCCAAAAGGGAAAATCTGGGTATATTTTTGGACAGAGAAACTTTAAGTATCTATTTTTAAATTTTTAAATGGAGTAATCCAGAGGCTGCAGTGTTCAACTCTGCCTTCTATTTTACCATACTGAATAAAATATTTTCATTCAAATCCAATTTTCTATTGGGGGTTAGACATGACACATAAACTATGTTCGTCTAAAAGAAAAAAAATTAAATATACTATTGTAAGACTGTATTTGATAATAATATAGTTGTAATGCCTGCATCTGTAAGCTTTATGAAAACCAGCAGACCATTTCTAAGAGAAATCATGGAAAGAGGTATAATTCTACAAAAAAAGCAAAAGACACCTTATAAAATTTGAGAGAATTCTCATTTAATTTTTTCTACTTCAACTAAAAATAATCCCTCCAATTTGCAGACATTATCCTTTAAAGTCCCAGCCAAAGCAGTTATTCAACAAGCTGCCTAGTCAGCCCACCTGTAACTAAAAATAAGAGATTATCTGCCCTAAAGTGGCATTTCTATAGGATCGGAAACACAATTACTTCCATTGTTGTAGTTTTGCTTCTGTGGTATTCTGGAAAAGCCTGTCTGATTGCAGGTTTTGTTTTGTTTTCTCAATAAAAAGTTTTAAATTAGTTATTTAACATGCAGTCTATGAGGCCTTCAGGAACCTCACGCGATAGAAACATTTTGTTTGAACATCTGTTCGTTGTTTCGTGGTTCCGACGTTATTAATCTTCTTGTAGGTAAGCAGGTGATTCACCCTAACCAAATTGCCGTGGTCCAGGAGCAGTTTTCTCCTTCCCCTGAAAAAATTAAGTGGGCTGAAGAACTGATTGCTGCCTTTAAAGAACATCAACAATTAGGAAAGGTAAATGTTTTGTTAATGCCTTGGCTGAAAGTAGTGTTGAAAATATTGTCGCGAAGAATGAAACAAATATGTTGTGTGAATGGTTTAAGAAAACTCATTGTATCTGGGGAGGGGGGAAAGGGAGGGAACAACATTCACCAGTGAGAAAATTGCTTGAGGTAGATTTGCCCTGCCCATGTTCCTAAATATTTCACTAACTGGCTCTCAAGTCTCTCATTTTATTCTTTTCATAAAATATATTGGCAGCCTTAGAGAAAATAGAAGTCTGTTTAGTTTTTCTCTACAGACTTCTGTGCAACATTCATATGAAAATAATCTTAGATCAAAGTGAGAACAAGTTGTAATGAAATAAACACAGTTTGACTAAATGGTTCTTGTGGAGGAAAGAAATAAATTTCAAGTTATTTTAATTAAGGGGGAAAAAAGTACAGAAATCTCCTCCGGTTTAGTCATTTGAGAGTGGGAGGTTGTATATGTGTTTGTACCAATTTCTGGACCTGAGATTTGGATGGAATGGAAAGCAAATTAACACTGGAGTACGGTTGTTCCTAATTTAGTGCATCATTGAGCCTCGCGTTTCCTGCTCTGTGGGTTTCTGCTATGTAAATATTGCAGTGGTAATGCACAATCTGTCTCCACTTTGTGCCAGTAACACTTAAATTAGGTGTCGCCTGAAGGAAGATTTTATGCTAGTTGCAGCATTGTCAGTTAATTATCTTAAAGGTTATTTGCAATAATACCGTTTGCCTCTTTTTAAGAGGATAGGAGGGAAAGTTACGTTTATAAATCTATCCTAGAGGTAATCTCTAAACTCAGCCTTGTGACTTCCAGAAGGAGTAAAGTTTTGATACCTACAGTGCAAAATTACTTAGGAGAAAGAATATTGAAAATGTATTACAGTTCTGAATATTAAACATTCCCCCCTGCAAAAAAATAAAGAAAAAAGAAAAACTGGTTTCCAGTGGTGAACCTGAACCTGTGACATCCATGTGAGACATGTCCCTTGCACTTTTCACTGGCGGCAAGGACACTTGAAAATCCCAGGACTTGCCAAAGTGGGTAACAATATTAAATGGGTCATTCCCTAAGGAAGTCCATGTTCAACCCAGGCACACATGGACACACACACACACCAGCAGACTCATCTTTGCACAAACTCACACTTAATATCCAAAAGCAGAATGTGTTACATTGGAAATATCCAATTTGGACTTATACCAATTTCATGATAAATAGCATCCTTCCATTTCCCATCAACAGTGGCCATCAGAAAAGTAATGCACTTCATAGAAACAGTATTTTAAGTTGACCTTGTGTTTAATGTCCATTTTTGTGTCTTAACCCCAAATCAAGATTCCCATGAATAAATCTAGATATTACCTAGAATGAAGAGCCATGGACTCCCATGCACACGTGCAAATAATTCCATCCACCCCCTTCTCTCACATACCTGCCCACGCACACTCACACTGAATGCTCTGTACCTCTGCTATGAGCCTTGTGCCAGCTGAGGACATAAACACTTCCTGGTGAAATAGGAAACTGGGGCAGCATGTAAACCATTGAAAGGAGAGAGCAGAGTTCCAGTCTGGACCAGCACTGTGTCTATGACCCATCCCAGCTGGGTTTCACACTGGGTAGCATCAAAGGAGGCCAGTTGGCATTGTAAGCAGACAGGGGTGTGGGAGAGGTTACCCTGAATTTCAGTAGCCAACAAACAGAAGTCAAACCAGAAACACGTGTTTTTCTTAGCATTTACGTTTTTGAATGAGGAAAATGACCCTTTTCCATTGTATCTTGAAAAGTGTTGTCCCTTGGGAAAATGCTCCCAAAGTTGCCATACCTTTTGATGATGGCAACTTAAATGTTCAATTCTGGACTTTTTTTTAATAAGAAATGCCCTCTTGTTGGGGCATAAGCTCTCACAACAGTGTGGCAGGATGGCTTTTCTTAACACAGAACCATAGAAATTAGAGCAGAGGGGAGACTAACTATTAGGTAATTTCTTCCCTGCCCCATTTGTGGAGGTTTGTTTCCTACAGCAAATTCTCCTGGTGTTTTGTCCAGCAAGGTTGAAATGATTCAAGTAATGGGGCTTCCAGTAGGGACATATGGTTATTTTATCCAGTTAGCATGTTTCTTTCACTTTGCCTATAAACTGGCCGGTCATAGAAATTGGATCTGCAGGTAGGTGACTCTGGATCTTGAGGGGATCTTGGGGTTTAAATAATGTGGGTTCTGTTTGTAAAGATTTGGTGTAAATGGGTTGCACAATTGTATAAAGTGTTGCTTCCAACAAACATCTAGTCTGTTTTATGTCAAATGTGAATCACTGATGAACACATGAACCCTCAGATATTTTGTCCAAAGCGCAGATGACTCTCTCAAAGATAGGAAACTGGTGGTTTGTGTCCCAGTGTGACAGTCATAAATTTCCAAAAGACCTTTTTCCTCCCTCTGATGAAAATTTCATTCAAGTAATGCTTTTATGTAGAAATGACCCAAGAAGGAAAAATTATGTATCTTTGCTTTTCTCTACTTCTTCCTGCTCTCATCTTAAATTATATCCTGCCCAAACACCAAAGGTATAGCTGAAGTTCACAGTTAGTGCTGAGCCATTTGTGTTCTCTATAGTAATAATCATTACTATTATTCAAACATAAAAGCTCTACCTTTTCTTCCTGTCCTCTCCAAATGGCAAAATTCATGGAACTGCTTAGACCATGAGCAGATAAATTATTGGGGATCAGACTTTGGTATCACAGAATTTGGGGGATGTTTATTTTAATTAAAAGTCCTAAGGAAATAGTTTGATATCCTTAGTATAATGTAGGTTGACAATCACTTCACATTAAAACAAATAACAATCAGCTCATATCATCTGTCCCTGTTTGGCAGGCAGTGATTCTTGTGGCTGCTTTGTTTCAGGAAACAGAAAGGTATTTTCAGGCTAAAAAATTTTGCCTGGCACAGTAGTCCAGTGACAGTAATCAGAGTTAGGGCTAGAGACTGACACTGGGGATTCTAGGTTTTCTTATCTTATTAACATCTGCTGGAAAAAGTTTAGACATTCCAAGTAATCTCTGCTCCTGTGTTCATTCCCAGAAACTAAAATGTCTTTCATTTAGCCAGCATCAGCTGTAAGGTCTCCATCCACAATACCAGTCAAACTGACTTTCTTCCATCCTTCCCGAAAAATGTATTTTGAGATACAACCTGCATACCATTAACTGTTTTAGTTTCAAATTATTTGGTAAAATGCTTTAGCCACGATAAATCATTTCCACATGATTTGTTTTAAATTTATGAAGGATTTTCTTAAAAGTTAATTTCATTTTTATGTCTTTTTTATAATAATGGTGATTCCATTAATATTGGAAAATTATTCATTCAAAATGAATTTAATATGCTTATTAAGTAATATGATTTCAATAATTCTTTTTTATCAATAAAGAATTTTGTATAGTATAAAAATTGGATACTTGAAAACATCTGAAGCAAATAATCATCTAATGTTAATTGATATCAATAGAAATAATTTTATATAAACAAATACATATAGCATACATGTTTATACAACATATAAACATTCAAGTATATATGATAATATATATTTCCTCAAATCTATATTATGAACTTAGTGCTAACGTTTTTAATCTTTCCATATTCATCACTTCTTAGGTAAAAATGACAGCTAAAGGAGTCAGTTGCTTTTTTAAAACAGTCACTAATCACAGGAAATCTTAATATAGGAATTTACCATTTCTTTCCAAATGGAGACTCTAACAGCAAAATGTGAAGGAATAGCACAATGTGTTATGTGTGTCAAATTTTTAAAGATACTTTGCTAGAATATTCATATTTTGAAGTATCTGGCTACAAATACGGCTTTGCTTCATTTTCAGTTTTCCGAACATTCTCTTTGATTCATATAATGGATGTACATGCTTTGTTTGGTTTTGGAAGGATTTTGTTTAGCTTTTTCAATATTTCTCCTTTGTTATAGCCTCACAAGTTGGCTAAAGCCTGAGGAAGGGGAAGTGTTCATCTTTATATTCTAGGTTCAATTAACAATCACAAATGTCAAAAACAAGATCACTCCCTGACCTAACCACTGTAAATATCACAGATAACCAACATTCTCATTTCACTCCGGAGAGAAAAACAGTGCAAGCTGATAAGTTCACATTAATAAGCACATCTTCTACTGGAATATAAACTGGAAACGTATCTCTTAATAAAGAAAGAAAAAGGAAAGTAAGAGTTTTCTTCCTTATGTAAGTCTCTTCATCTAGAAACTTTACAAACAGTAATACATCCCTCCTCCCAAAATATTAAAAGCAGATCATTTTCATAGGTGTCTGATTGCCGCTCGCACACCTTTCATTTCTGTTTCCAAATGCAGGGTTTTACAAAAGAAATACTGCTTGGTCCAGATGGCCTTCTAGAAGGCTCCCTGAGAGAACTCAGGAGAAGTTTCTCTAGCCAAAAATATTGTTTCCGCTTATTCAAGTGCCAGAAATCCCACTGCCACTCTTTCACGCAGATCGAATAAACCATCTAAAGATGTGGTTGCTGTCTTTGTCAACTGAAAGGGTTGATTCCCCTATTAGACGACAGTGTATCCTCTCACACCCATCCAGCCCACCACCCACAGCATTCCCTCTGGATTTATGAGCAGGAACACCAAAATCAGAGCCGAGAGGTTTATAGTGAAAATGAAAGATAAAGGGACATAACTCTATTTTTGAGATTCTTAGTAGTTGCACTTTTCCCTTTATTTCCCTGTTCATTTAACGTTTTCAGAAAGATCGGCCATAATTTTGACTTTTAAAAGTCCAGTTCTTAGGAAAGCTGAGTCTGCCAATGATGACTTTAAGATTGGATGGATGAACACAAAATTGTGAAATTTTAAACATTTAAAACAAAGTAATGAAATGCTACAAAGTATTGAAATCATATCATATTTCCCTTTATTTTATTTTTTTTAATGGCAAATGGCTGATTTGGTATTTATTAGAGGATAAGAGTGTTTTTAATAAGCCGGGTGCAGTGGCTCATGCCTGTAATCCCAGCATTTTGGGAGGCCAAGGCAGGCAGATCACAAGGTCAGGAGTTTGAGACCAGCCTGGCCAGCATAGTGAAAACCTGTCTCTACCAAAAATACAAAAAATTAGCTGGGCATGGTGGCGGGTGCCTGTAATCCCAGCTGCTTGGGAGGCTGAGGCAGGAGAATCGCTTGAACCCGGGAAGCAAAGGTTGCAGTGAGCAAAGATCGCACCACTGCAATCCAGCCTGGGTGACAAAACAAGACTCTGTCTCAAAAAAAAAAAAAAGTGTTTTTAATGCAGGTTAAATTGGATAATGTTTTAAATTGGCTGCTTTGTCCTTAATTTATAACACATTCTTAAGGATATTTTAATCAAAATATTCTTTATCCAGGTTTATATTTTTCAGGGTTTTATTTGCTCCGTTTTGATTTTAAAGATGTCATTATTTTAGCTGGATGAATCTCAGAAATCTTTTAGTCAGATGCCTTCAGTTTATGACTTAATGCACTGAAACCCAGCAAGGCTTCAGAAGCTGCCCAGTGTCACTCACGGCCAAGGTGGAGAGAGGGCTGCGAGCAGAATTCAGAGCTTAGTTTGTAAGTAAAGATATGAAATATCATAAATGTGGCTTCAGTTGAATTACAGTGAATACCCACACTCATGACCAAAACGAGATAGAGCCTTAAATGCACTCAGTCACAATCAAAGTCTGGATTTGGGTAGTTCCAACGTACGTCTTTTCTTGAGGATAAGCAGAAACCAATGAGGAAAGAGAGAAACCAGGGTCCCCAAGTGCCTTTCCCCACACGCCTCCCTGCTCAGTGCTGCCCTGCCCTCGTCCCCCGGCCCTGCCCCAGGAAGGCTTCTAGACTCTGTACACTGAAAACCCCACTTCACATTATTAGTTATCAGTCATTCAGTCTCCCAACATAGACTGGAAACTCCCAGAGCAAGCCTGGGGAGCCTTTGACAGAGAGGCCATATCTACTCCAGAGCCCAGTGTCATCTCAAGGACATCAAAGGACAAGTCCTCAGAGTCACACTCTCAGTTACACCTGTGCTCACACACACCCCATGGCGTTCAGTGCCTATGACAGCAAGATCCAAGTGATGGCCAGGGGAGGATCATTTTGTTTCTTGGACACCTTTCCCTCTCTTTCCTCTTCCTGTATTTCTCCCTTTAAGGATGGATGGGTCTGTGTGTGTATCTTTCTGTTCCACGCTCATTTTCCTTGCCCTGAATTCTCTGTTTCCCCTTTTTGTTTACATCTTTTTCTTTCTCACCACATCATCTCCACACCCCACACCATCCCTCGCCTTCTCTCCTGTAGCTAATTACAATAGAGACTTTCAGAGCATTGTTTAATTTTTTTGTTGTTGTATTATTTTGTAATTCTTTTTTTTTTTTTTTTTTTTGTGACAATGTCTCGCTCTGTCACCCAAGCTGGAGTGCAATGGCGCGATCTCAGCTCACTGCAACCTCCGCCTCTGGGTTCAAGTGATTCTCCTGCCTCAGCCTCCTGAGTAGCTGGGATTACAGGCGCACAACAAGCCTGGCTAATTTTTGTACTTTTAGTAGAGATGGCGTTTCACCATTTTGGTCAGGCTGGTCTCAAACTCCTGACCTCATGATCTGCCCACCTCGGCCTCCCAAAGTGCTGGGATTACAGGCGTAAGTCACCACGCCTGGCCCAGAATTTTGTAGTTCTTTTTATATTGAAATTTATTAAAAATATAAAGCAACCATTTCTATATGGCCCAGAATTTTGTAGTTCTTTTTATATTGAATTTTATTAAAAATATAAAGCAACCATTTCTATAATTCTTTTTTTTTTTTTTTTCCACTTTAGGTCAGTGGGCCTCAAAAAAAAAAAAAAAAAAAAGTGAGGCAATTTCTTACCACTACCCTAGGGAATAAAGAATTCTCTCTACTGTAGCATGCACCTCCCTGCAGCATCTTGGGCAGAAATGGGTACACAAAACACGTTTAGTAAACACTGTTTAGCTAACTGGTTTCCAAATTCCTGACAATGCTGAAAAAAAATGTATTAGATGTACTTTTAACAGTATATATGACATACTTCTGCTGCCTTCTAGAAAAATTGAAAGATGTTTCCATCAATTATTTCATCAGTTTTTCATCAATTGTACTTTGAAAAAATGTGCCAGTATTTTAGTAAATCTTTCAGTCTCTTCTAGTTAATGTTAACTCATTAAATCTGTGTTCCAAAGAAAGAATAAGCCTGCCATATATGAAATAGAGGAAGTTTAGCATTATTGGTCTTAGCTACAAACTGCTATAAGTGGTATTCATTGTCTGCTTTTGTCATGGGCAATAGGAGCTTAAACTTGATGTCAAATATTTTTAAATAAAGACATTTAAACATTTGGCCTGTTACACATTTGTCTTGGTTTTAAAAATAATTTTTAAAAATCTTTAAACAAGATTTCTGGTTTCAAAAAGAAATCTGAAATGGAGGTGATAGTAGCAGAACGCTACATAATTACTAAAAAATCAACGAATTATACACTTACAATGGGTGCATTTTATGGTATGCAAATCATACCTCAATAAAGCCACTTTAAAAACTGAGAAAAGCACAAAACCTAATTTGATGGCAAATGTGTTAACTCCCTTAGATTTTGATACGCTTATAAATCCAATTGTTTTCACCTCAATACGTAGCTTTCTACATAGCATACTTGGCTTTATTTTTCCAGATTTCCTTGTGAAAAGATATCGAAAACAAAGACTTGCCTACTCTTGCCTGATTATTCTGCCTGAATATTTTTAAAGAGAAATCTTGCCCTCTATATGTTTAGGCCCCAAGGAAAGTTTTAAAACTAGAAGGCTACCTTGGTCTCTCTGATCAGGTTTTAAAGTAAGCATGGCTCTGGTCCGTGGAGACCCAGACCTGGGCAAGTAGATGATTCGGGATGGTCATATATTCAGATAACTGGCACACACATGCACCTCAGCTCTCCTCCCTGCTGTTCGGCCGCCTCTACCTTTCCTGCCCTGCTCCTGCCAAATCCATCTTCCAAGCCTTCTACTGCTTCTTCTTCCCCATCGCACCCCTGACTTCCTGGAATTCTTGGTAAAGTCCCAAATTAGTCTTACCAAGAACAACACACAAATCGTTCTATTTTCTAGCTCCATCTTTCCATTTATTTAGCTAAAGCTAAGTAATTTCACCCTTCCTTTGTAAAAAGCAAAATGTTAACGCTTTCCATTCATTTTGCATCCACTCAATTTCTACATTCCAAGAAATGTCCCCGCTTTTGAACAAATGTGTCTATCCATCATCTTTGCTATACCTCTTCCTTTTCTGGTCCATCATCTGCTGAAAGAACTGTGACCTGTGTTTCAGTGCCTCCTCCTCAGTGTAAGCCAAGCTCTGGACTTCAGATCATCTGCATTTGATGAGCGTCTGTCCTCTGCTGATATTCTAAGTTTTTAAAATTTTCTAAATTCATTTGTTTTCCTCCTGAGGCTCTGCCAGATATATAGCATCCCTGACTCTAGTTTCTTAGAGACAACTAAATCTGTGATTTGTAAGAGTTTAGAGGGGACAGGAAGCTTCAGGCATGAGCCTGTTTCTGTTCATTGTATTTTCAAAAACTCTGATGTCTTTCAAACTCTTGCAGGTCTTAAAACTACTCTGAAATCATAAAACCTACTTAGATTTCAAACAGTCTGCTTCTCACTGAGCCATTCTGTGATAAGTGGAATTAAATAATCTCTGGCCAGCAATAACAGTAGCAATACCAGTAGCAATGGTGGTAGCAGTAACCATGCGAGCAGTGGCCATGGGAGTGGTAATAATAACCAGAAGAGAGATCATCACACTCCTAACAGTAGTGGTGGCCGTCATGACAGTGGTGTGGCCACAGTAGTGACAGTGCTGGTAGCATAACTGCTCCCATTGATTGTGAGAGCCTGTTAGGTGACAGGCCATTGTGCATATTTATATGCATATATGTGTGTATATATGTATGTGTATATATGCATATATGTGTGTATATATGTATGTATATATGCATATATGTTTGTATATGTGTGTATATACCTGTGTGTGTGTGTGTGTGTGTGTGTGTGTGTGTTTTTTTTTTTTTTTTTTTTTTTTTGAGATGCAGTCTTTCTCTGTTGCCCAGGCTGGAGTGCGGTGGTGGGATCTCGGCTCACTGCAACCTCTGCCTCTTAGGTTCAAGCGATTCTCATGCCTCAGCCTACTGAGTAGCATTACGGGCACATGCCACTATGCCCAGCTAATTGTATTTTTGGTAGAGATGGGGTTTCACCGTGTTGGCCAGGCTGGTCTCAAACTCCTGACCTCAAGTGATCCACCCACTTCTGCCTCCCATTGTGTTGGGATTTCAGGCATGAGCCACTGCACCTGGCCCTTGCATATATTATTTTATGTAATCCTCACAACAGCCCTATAGGAGCGATATTATCCCCATTTTCCAGATGAAGAAATTAAGACTGGGAAAGGTAGCTTTATTCATTGTGGATCACACAGCTGGAAAAGGCATTCCTGGATTCAAAGTTAGGTGTAACAGAGCCCAAAGTCCACATCCCTAACCTCTGCATGAAGCTGCTTCTAAGGGAAACACCGAGAAAAGCCAGATCCTTTCTCTCCAGGGAGCTTCCTTCCCCTTCATTGCAGCTGCAGGCTACTGAGAGCCACCGCAGGCTGTGCCCATCCTGGAAAGTGTCCTGTTTTTGCATAGAGAAGATGATCCCCTATGCCTGCTCAGACCATCACTGACCTGGCAGGTGGAGCTGCCCCAGAAACACAAGAGGCCTCCCTTCTGTGCCCCTCATGGCCCTGCCCTCTGAGTGACAGCCAGAGAGCTACAGGGGAAGGGACGGGAGGGATAAAAAGGAGCTTCTCCAGGCTTCTGCACCTTTCAGAGCTTGGAAAATGAATTCACTAACTGCCCAGGGTACACAATTCTCCCAACCTCCTGCATGACCCCCAAACTCAGTACCCTCTGTGAACCTGTGCCTTCTGGGGCCTTCCCCAGCCACTCAGCATGCTGCTCCCATCTGACTTTTCACTGTGCTTCCCAGTCAGGTGCAAAATGAACACCACCCCATCCCACCCCAAACCCGATATTCCCACTGTTACATTCTTATGAATTATTTAAAGGGCTTCCCCATCAAAGGCCATGGAGGGTCTTCCGTCTGAATTCCATGATAGGTAACCATAGATTAGCACAATGTGAATTGGTGTCTATGTTGAATGACTTCAGTTGAACTTTCAGAAATTTCATGTAGAGATACATTAGCATCCGTAAATTATCTGGCAATAGGAACGAATGGCTGCTGAATTTCAATTCAAAATATTATTAAAATACCAATCAAATTATCACTACAATTTAAAGTGTTAAAAAGATGAAAAACATGTTCTATACTTTCTAAGTCTTCAGTCATATTCTTTTACTATCTTCCTGACAGTTGTTTATTTATTTAATTATTAAGACAGGGTCTCTGTTGCTGGGGTACAGTGGCATGATCATGGCTCACTTTAGCCTCGACCTCCTGGGCTCAAGTGATCCTTCCACCTCAGCCTCCTGAATAGCTGGGACCACAGGTGCGTGCCACCACACCCAGCTATTTTTTTTTTTTTTTTTTAAAGACAGAGTCTCACTATGTTGCCCAAGCTGGTCTCAAACTCCTGGGCTCAGGCGATCCTCCCATCTTGGCCTCCCAAAGTGATTATAAGTGTGAGCCACTGTGCCCAGGCTTCATTACAATTTTTAAAGATGTTTATTCATAAAACAAAGAGTTACTGATATTCAGATATTACACAAGGACCAAATACCACCACCTTTAATCCCCCTAACAAATGCTTTAGGTATTTTTAAGACTGAAAATGTCACTCATATATTGTATTATTGAATTCTAGTATTTCTGGTATTGTAATAAATTACAGTAAGAACTTTCAAATGGAAGCCCAGGATGAAAAATGTTATATTTTACTTTTTCCCAAATTCTCATTAAAATTGCAATTTCATGCATTTGCTTATCTGCACATTATCTATATGTATTTTTAGCCTCATCTTAAGTAATAATATTTCTGAAATAGCTTAGATATGCTATTTTTATAAATTATATTAAATATAATTTAATACATAGTATATACAAAATAAATATGTAGCTGTATTCGAATTTTCTCTATAATTATCCCAAATACCAGTTATCAGCCATACTTTGGGTTACAACGATTAATAAGAAGAATTTGAGATTTGGGGTGAAAAGCCTTAGATTCAAGTCTTGTCCCCTTAAGTTCCTTTGTAAGATTAACTAGTACTGAACCCCATTGTTTGCACCTATAAAACTAAATAATCATGCCTTCTGTACTATAGGTGAGAAAAAGTCTTTGAAAATATTTTGGGTCAGGCGCGGTGGCTCACACCTATAATCCCAGCACTTTGGGAGGCCACAGCAGGCAGATCACTTGAGGTCAGGAGATCAAGACCAACCTGGACAACATGGCGAACCCCGTCTCTACTGAAAATACAAAAAGTTAGCCAGGCTTGGTGGGGCATGCCTGTAGTCCCAGCTAGTCAGCTAGTGGGGAGGCTGAGGTGGGAGGACCACCTGAACCCGGGAAGTCAAGGCTGCAGTGAGCTGTGATCGTGCCACTGCACTGCAGCCTGGGAGACGGGAGTGAGACCCTGTCTCAAAAAAAAAAAAAAAAAAAAAAAAGAATATTTTGTAATAGTATAAAGTACTATCAAATGAAACCTCTTTTTTGGGTAATGGGTCTTCCTAATGGCATTACCCTCCTCCGATTTTCAGTTTGGAAACTAATATTCCAGGGCTTACTGAGAGTATAGTTAGCTAGAGTAGAGGTTACAGTTGCCAAGACAATCTTCCTATTTCCTCCTCAAGGAAACTAACATCCTTTCCCCCAGATCTACCCCTCCCCTGGCGCCCAGAAAGCCGTGCCAGACAATCCATCCATGCTGTCCCACTGGGAAGTAGGGCTGGGCCAGGCCAGCCCAGCCTAGCTCTTAGCTTCCCCATCGTTGGATCCTCGGACCACCTCTGGACAGAGGAAAAACACCCAGAGTGAAGGAAAGGAAACAGGTGGTTCAACTTCCTCTGCTTGGGGTCCAGAAAGGAGCAAATATGGGCCCATCAGTGTGTGTAACAAGAACAGAGGAACCCCACTGGGTTTCAGTCCAGCTTCGTCTAATAGAGACTGTCTTTTGTGCTTTGTCATAAGAAATTCAAGCAGCTAATAAATAGCAGAACCGACTGGGCACGGTGGCTCACGCCTGTAATCCCAGCACTTTGTGAGGCCGAGGCGGGTGGATCATGAAGTCAGGAGTTCAAGACCAGCCTGGTCAACATGGTAAAATCCTGTCTCTACTAAAAATACAAAAATTAGCTGCATGTGGTGGCGGGAGCCTGAAATCCCAGCTACTCAGGGGGCTGAGGCAGGAAAATAGTTTGAACCAGGGAGGCGGAGGTTGCAGTGAGCCGAGATCGCGCCATTGCACTACAGCCTGGGTGACAGGGCTATACTCCATCCGCACCCCCCACAAAAAAAAGCAGAACCAGTATTTTAAAATGTCATCTCTCTTCCAGATTGCTTTAATTTAGGCTGGAGTAGGCTGTGTGTCCTCAGGCCCTAGGAGACAGCTCTTGAGCCATAGAGAGAACCACAGAAAGATCCAGTGTCTCCTACCACACCCCTTAGTTTTGTGTATCGGTTATGTCACTGGTGACCAGAGACACGAGGCTCCTGCAGAACAAAGAAAGCCAACTCCACGTACACTTCCAGTCCCCACACCCTTCTCCTGACTCTTCTGGCATCCCTGGCCTTCGAAAGCTGACTTTTAAAGCACTGTTCTTTGAAGCCCTTCCCTGGTCAAACCAGCACCATTGTGATGGCTCCTTCTCTCCTTGGCCCTGAAGCACCACAGACATCATAAACTCACTTGCCGTTTAACTGTTAAGTCACTTGCACGAGTTAACTAGAGCCCAAACCAACATGAAATTTTTTTTTTTCGTGAAAAGCTCTCACTCTGTCACCTGGGCTGGAGTGCAGCGGTGCCATCAAGGCTCCCTGCAGCCTGGACCAGGCTCAGGCGATCTTCCCCGCTCAGCCCAGGAGTGCTGGGATTACACTACCACACCGGCCCCAGCATTACCCGTTTTGAGGTCAGCTGCAGTGTCCTACCAGAGGCTCAGCAAGTGTTGGCCAACTGAACAGTGAATATTACCAGACCAGGGGCACGGAGAGACACGTGCAGATAAAGGAGAGGAGAAGGTGAGCGCAGAACTGGAAAGCTTTGTGGAGACCTGGAGTGGTTCTGTCTTCTCCTATCACTGTCCCCTCAGTCACCCAGCTCGTATGCCAGAAGGAGCCATCATGTGCCCTGCTCTGTATTCCTTTCCTCCTCCTGTCCCTTTCCCCTGCTTAGCTGCTCCTCACCCTTCACATGTCAGTTTAAACATCACGTCCCACAGGATGCCCCACATGATCAGGTTAGGTCCCCTATCAGTTACTCTTCAGCTCCCCTGTGCCTTGCTTTTTAAACAAACGTTCTCGTTCATAAGTAATAGTCGTTTCTGTCATTGTCTATTTAATGTCTTTCCCCCCATTAGACTGGAAGCCCTGTGAGGTCAGGGACCACATCTGTCTTGTTCCTGTTGTCATAAGTCCCGGGGCCTGTGGCACGCCAGGCATGCAGCAGACTCCGCATCCGTGTCGATGCAGGGAACTGACAGGCACAGGTGTGGGCCAGGGCGTCCTGCACAGCTTGATAGGGTGGGAGGCAGAGCCCCATATCCCTGAGACCAGCTGGGATGAAACCTCACTGCACATTCCAGGTGACTTAAAGACCCAGCAGGATGTGTGATAGCAAAGCTTTGCCCAGACAACTACAGTCCCTTCCCTAAGGTCCCAAATTAAAGAAAAAGAATGACCCAAATCACCAACTATGGAACCTGTGTCCCTCTATTCAGGCAGGTCAGTACTGCTGCTCTTGGCTTTTCATTCAGCCTTTTCCATCATCACCAGGGCAGCAGTCACAGAGCATTTCCTGTGTTCCTGGCAGGTACTGGGTACTGGCTGCTGGGTGCTGGCTCTTGGGAGTCAAAGGCACGTGAGGCCTGGTGCCTGCCTACAGGTGCCTCACGGCATTGTGAGAAAGATAGCAATGTAAACAAATAGATAGGAACACAGGCTATGCCAGGATCTGCACAGGGAAAGGGTGGAGAGGGATTTGCTCTAGCAAGGAGGCTTCATAGAGGTGACAACTTGACATCTGGAAGCATCAGGAGGAGTTTGCCAGACAGGGAAAGGGCCTTCAGAGAGAGAGCAGGGCATGCGGCAGAGCTGCAGGGCAGTGTGTTTTGGGGGATGGTCTCAGGGGACTGGCAGGAGACGAGGCTGAGTGGGGGCAGGGTCCCATCATGGGCAGGCTTGGGTCTCCACTGAAGATACTGCACTTAATTCTGCAAGTCCAAAGAAAACCATGGCAAGGTTAAAGCAAGTAGATGATTCCATCAGATCTGTTTTAGAAAGATAACAGCATGCTCCCAACTAGAAAAGTGCCACCCCCTATAAACATCCTGGCACCATGTCCCTGAGAGCTCCGGGAGCCAGCTTTGGAGCCGGGAAGCCTCACTGAGCTGTGGGTGCCTGGCATCCAAACGGACATCCTTAAAATGAATGTCACAACAAAACTGAGAGGGAACCAAGGGCACACGGGGGCCTTTCTAAGGACTCTCGTGTGGGAGAAGCTGAAAAACAGTAAAGAAGAATGCAGCAGTGCCCGTGACAGTGTCTCTGGGAGTATCATCTTCTACCTTTTTTGGGGAGTTTCAGGGCGCTGTTGACTTTGTAGGTAAGGAAGAGCCATATCCCAGGAGGCCACAGCCGGGCTGAGAGATTTAGCAAGTGGAAGGCACAGCCAGGATCTCGAGGAGAAATCTGATCATGGCGAACACTGGCTGGAAGTTTAACTCCCTGGGAACTGCTGTGAGGCCATTGACTCATTGAGCAGGAAGACTTAGCACCATATGGGAAAAGGGTGATACCCCAAAAAAGAAGGACTCCAGCAGCTGTATTCAAATAGTAGCGTTGAATTCTCACAGAGAGCTTCCTCTCAGGGAGCCACAGCAGCACCGTCATCAGAGTGTGCTGTTGGAACCCCCTCAGTGTCCACAGAAGTTATTTGGAAACATAGTGAATAGGGAAAGACGTAGATCAATGTGTGGTTTCTAGAAAATTACTCTGTTAGGACTGTGGAGAAAAAAAGTCAAGTACTAAGTGCCAGAAATGCAAAATATATGACAATTTCCCATAGATGTGATTAGTATTGTCATCACGCCGGCATCACCTCTTTCACCGTCAAATTGTAAGTCAGATTATGTCAGTGCTTATCTGATCAATGGGCAATGGCCGAGGTGTCAGAAAAACCACAGTTCGATGGTGACTGTTTCCTTCCTATGCAAAAGACACGTGTGCTATGGTGATACTGGCCTTCACCTTCAGGAGTCTGAAATCATAGACATATGTATAGTAAGATGTGCAAAGCAATTGACCAGTGATTTATTACAACAAATAACGCCATAGGTAACTGTCAAATAAAAGCCCAAGATGTCCGGAGCTCCACGGCAACGCGTGGAGATGCCTGGCATTGCTCTAGGTACCCATCTGTGTGAGCAGTGCGGTCCCGCAAAGATGGCCCTGATTGGGAAGAAGTGCAGCCATTGTAGGCCCTCAGATCATCCCCGTGCTCACCACCCTGGCCTTTTCTCCAACTCTTGTTGCATCAGGTAGCACCTGCTTCTTCCTTCCCTCTCCCCTCCAGCGGATGGTAAGCTCCCAGAGGGCAGGGCCAAGTCGCATCCTCTCACTGTCCCAAGCGACTGGCACAAGGGAGCTGCTCAGTCCATTCTTGATGGATGAATGAATAAGTGGTGATTAACCTAAGAAAATTCTGCCATTTCGCATCTTGGGGTTGCCTTACAAGAGAAAGGCATCATTTACAGAAGGCTGCAAGAGGGCTCTTCAGTTTGTGGACCTGCATATCCAAGCCAGCCTAACCATTTCTACCTGGGGGAGCTAAAACACGGAAGCTCTCAAACATGAATATGCATTAGAACCACCGGAGGAGTCCCAGTCAACCTCCAGGTTTGCTGCACAAACCATGTGGGACTGGGCCCAGGAATCTGCATTTTAACAAGCCCCCCCCCTCCCCACCGCCCATTATTCTGATTCAGGGAGTCACAGAACACACTCAGAGAATGCTTTTCAATCACCAGGCCCCTAAGCGCACAGGCTTGGCATTAGATAGAATCAGCTTTATCCCTGTTCTGTTATATAATTACTAACTACAGGGCCAAGTTGCACATGTTTCTTAAGCTCCTTCTGCCTCAGTTTTCTCAGTTATTAAAAGGGGATGAGTATAAACTCAAAGACAGAAAGGAGAATGGTGGTGGGCAGTGGCTCATGCCTTGTAATCCCAGCACTCTGGGAGGCCGAGGCAGGAGGCTCACTTGAGCCTAGGAATCTGAGACCAGCTTGGGCAGCATAGGGAGACCTTGTCTCTACATAAAAAATTAGCTGGGCATGGTGGTGCACACCTATGGTCCCAGCCACACGGGAGGCTGAGGCAGAAGGATGGCCTGAGCCTGGGAGGTCAAGGCTGCATTAAGCCGTGATGATGCCACTGCACTCCAGCCTGGGTGACAGAGTGAAACCCAAGGATTCTACTTTTGGCATCCTTGTTAAAAGTAGAATGGTGGTTGCTGGGGGCAGGGGGACATGGAAATGGAAAATTGTCTAATACAGAGTTTCAGGGATTTGGGTGGGGGGAGGTTTAGGATGGAGTCTCGCTGTATCACCTAGGCTGGAGTACAGTGGCACGATCTCGGCTCACTGCAACCTTTGCTTCCCGGGTTCAAGCAATTCTCGTGCCTCAGCCTCCCGAGTAGCTGAGACTACAGGTGCCCACCACCACGCCCAGCTAATTTTTCTGTTTTTAGTAGAGACAGGGTTTCACCATGTTGGCCAGGCTGGTCTCGAACTCCTGACCTCAGGTGATCCATCTGCCTTGGCCTCCGAAGTGCTGGGATTACAAGCGTAAGCTACTGCGCCCAGGCTGCAGAGTTTCAGTTTTGCAAGAAGGAAAAGCTCTGGAGATCTGTAGCACAATGTACATAGAGTTAACACTTCTGAACTGTACGCTTAAAAACATCTAAGATGGTGAATTTTATGTTACATGTTTTTGCCACAACTAAAAAAAAATTTTTTTACTGAGGATGGATAATGGTATCTACTTCAAAGTGTTGTTATGAGCATTACATGAAATAATATATTTAAAGTGCCAGGCAACAGGCCCCAGACTAGGAACTGCTCAAAGAATTATAGCTATTATTATGATAGTAGCATGGGTGTTAAAAAATTTAACCATGAGGCCGGGCGCGGTGGCTCACACCTGTAATCCCAGCACTTTGAGAGGCTGAGGCAGGCAGATCACCTGAGGCCAGGAGTTCGAGACCAGCCTGGACAACGTGGTGAAACCAAGTCTCTACTGAAAATACAAAAAAAATTAGCCAAATGTGGTGGCATGCACCTGTAGTCCCAGCTACTTGGGAGGCTGAGACAGGAGAATCGCTTGAACCTGAGAGGCAGAGGTTGCAGTGAACCGAGATTGCGCCACTGCACTCCAGCCTGGGCAAAAGAGCGAGACTCAGTCTCAAAAAATATATAAATAAATATAAAATATAATCATTAAGGAAGATTTCAAACCCTCCCCAAAAATCCAAGTAGCTTTTTGATGAACTGCATTTTTCCAAATCCTGACCAATAGACTATTTTCTTTTCTTTTTTTTTTTTTTGAGACGGAGTCTCACTCTGTCGCCCAGGCTGGAGTGCAGTGGCCGGATCTCAGCTCACCGCAAGCTCCGCCTTCCAGGTTTATACCATTCTCCTGCCTCAGCCTCCGGACTATTTTCATCTCACCTATAGATCCACATGTTAAAAAAAATGCCACCTAAATTACAAGTGGCTATGTGAGAGCCTGGGGATATTCACGCTAGGCAGTTTCATTCATAACACTAAAATCATCCATCTGCAGAGATGCAGGACACAGAACAAATATGCTACATTTTGTTTTGTACCTTAAGCTTCATTAAAGAAAATCAAGCAAAACCTGCCACCATAGAAGAAATGATCTCCCAGTCTTGAAAAACCATGTGAAGTGTTTTTCATCTTTGATATGCACATGGAACCCAAAGCAGGTTCGGGAACGTGGCACAGACTCACGGCCACCGTTTGGATTCTCTGTGTACCGTTTTGATTTCGTGTGCATCTATGCTAATTTCGTCTCCCCAGCCTATTGTTGAAACCCTAGCAGGACAGATGTGCTGTTTTACAGGGCCATAATCCACTTGGTGGGCAGATAACCAAGAGGCCTTTGGTCTTCATCGTTCACTCCAATAAGAAAACTAGACGACTGCCTTATAAAACAGCATGTGACCCAAGCCCTGATTTCCACGTAACGCCAACCTGCAGGACCTCCTCGGAACTTCCAAATTAGGAAAATTCCTCCTGGTCATCAGCTCGAGGCTGAATTAAGTTATGGAAAGGACAATCTGGGGGTATAAACAGTAAAAACGAGAGGACTGGGAAGTGACTTGCAGTACAGGAATTTAGGCCAGACAGGTGTTCATATGAGTAAGAGTCATCATTCTAAGGCTGAGAAGGTTGGCCACTACTGGTAAAAATCCTGATCCTAGTAGGCTTAGAATCTCTCTCAATCGAAAGATAAATCCCAAAAGTCATTGCTAAGGACTCCCCCCATTTTTCTTCACCTCCATCCTTTGTATAACCATAACTTACTACCTCTCAGCCCTCATCATGGGAGCCCAGCACTCCTATCCCAGCAGCCGTGAGTAACATCGGCATTGACTGTTGGGAAGTGGTACTTGTCAAATCCAGAAACGAGCTGCAACAGATGCAAATGGACCACCATCAATGTGCCTTAGGATTGCCCCAACCACCTCTAGGTATCGAAGGACCCCTGCACCCCACTCCCACCAGCATCCTTGCCCACAGGTCAAAGCAGGGTGGATTAGGATGAAGGGCTATCATTGTAAGCAACAAAAGGAAGTGATGAAAAGAACACAAATAACTAGACATTAACTTTGGGTTCTGAACATGCTGCTTTCTGTCCATTTAATCTGTCTTTTGCCGATGCACTTAAAGAAGCTACCTTGTCTTCTTAATGTGGCGATCTCTGATGAATGCTTGAAGCTCTGAGACCCAGGCATCAGCCCCAGCTCTGGCTTTCCCTAGTCACATGACCTTGGAAGATCACTTCTTTTTTTCCTTCTTTTATTACTCTGAGCTTCCGTTTCCTCATCTAGAACAGGGTTTAGGTTACTTGACACAGTCTATATAAGTATGGTAGAAGTTTTTTTAAAAAATGAGTCTGTAAAATGGGGCTATTCCAGGAGATTTTAGAGACGCCTTCCCATCTTAACATTCAACAGATCTGTGATTCTTTTGTTACAGCTCATGTCCCTGGTATTTCTTTCTTTTTTTTGAGATGGAGTCGCGCTCTGTTGCCCATGCTGGAGTGCAGTGGTGTGACCTGGGCTCACTGCAACTTCTGCCTCCTGGGTTCAAGCCATTCTTCTGCCTCAGCCTCCCAAGTAGCTGGGACTACAGGCATGCGCCACCACGCCCAGCTAATTTTTTTGTATTTTTATTAGAGACAGGGTTTCACCATGTTGGCCAGGCTGCTCTCGAACTCCTGACCTCAGGTGATCCGCCTGTCCTGGCCTCCCAAAGTGCTAGGATTACAGGCATGAGCCACCGCGCCTGGCAGTCCCTGGTCATTCTAATGGTCTTCTGTAAGTGTGTACCAACAGACTTATCTCTTTGTACTCAGTACTATCCTACCTTGCATTTTCTCATCACCTTCTCATGTTACCTCTCAGTTATGTTACAGCAAGGCGGTAAGATTTTGCCATTAGCCTGACGGTACAAATTTTTACAACAATCATCAGTTGCCAGAATATATTCCTGCTTTTAAAGTTCCACATAATATTTCAAAAATATATAGGGAAGTATTTAGATTTTCCTCCCACAGCTGTTTTCTGCTTGATTTCAAGAGCTAACTGAACAGTTTCCTGTCTTGTGTCCGATGTGTTTTTCCTCTCCATTAAAATGCTGAAGATTTTTATTCTTTTCCCGTCTTTAGGAGAAAAAAGAAATCTCTCCTCTGTAATTTACTTCGGCTTTCTCAAAAGTTGGGTAGGAAAGTCAGTATAATTCGGGTGGAATCTAAAATATTCTTGTTGTGCAAGTGTGCACAGAAGGGAAACCTATCATTTGAGCATTCTTGCGGGAAGTTCGTGTTCTCTGTTTTCCAGGGAGCCTTTACTTTCCAAGGGAGTATGATCGACATGCCATTACTGAAGCAGGCCCAGAACATTGTTACGCTTGCCACCTCCATCAAGGAAAAATGATCTGTTCAATGAAGCTCTCATCAGGTGGGCTGAACATATACAGTGGGTTTCTTAAAGACAAACCACAATACTCAAAGCAACTTGTTAGGATGCCAGATTGGGACCTGACTCCATTTACAGTTCATGTGAATCACGATTTTGTTGTTGTTGTCTTACTGGCCAGTTATTCCCCTAAAAAAAATGAACGTTTTTCCTTTTGGATCCAAGTTTATGATTTTATGATTTTTAGTGTATTACAAATATGAGCTTATGATTTCACAGGGAGGTAAGATCCTGGGGAAAGATGGGCTGTGAGGGGAAGGTAGGTCTTTAATGACACGGTCTTTCCCAAATAGACATATTCCCTCCACCCTTCTCATGTTACTCAATGTTTCCTGATTGTTCATGTGTACAGCTGACACCACAAATAATTTTAAGAAAAGCCAGGCCTTTAAAAAATAGTAACAACATTAAGGGCTCATCTCTATTTCACTAGTAATCTGATAAAACAACAGAGATGGCATCAAAAAAGGATACTAAGTACTATATTGGCTTAAAAAGACACTTTCTAAAAATAAACTTTCAAAACTGGTTACTATTAACCTCCACCCCCGAAATGAAACATCCATCTCCTTGAACCGCTAGATGATGAACAGGAAAGCTGTCATCCTGGGTGAATGCTGTGGGTCAACCGTTACTGGCAATTAAAAAATAAATGTGCAGAAACACACGACCATCCATTCTCCCCCTTTATTTTCCCGTTTAACTGTTTGCCATTGAGGCCATTTCCCCCTGGAAATGTATGGCCGAGACAGGACTCCCTCAGTCATAAACTTGTAGCGTCTCAGAAGACACAATGCCCCCGAGCTGGTGCATGTGGCCCCTGCAAGATTTGCATCACATTAGAGATGCGGCTGCAGGTCAGATGGGTGGTGTGGTTAACGGGCTTAGTAAAGCTGTTTTGAAGAGGTTAACCCAGCTTGTAGTAAGGGTAAATAAACATAACAACCAGCCATTGTTCCCTATTCAGCATGTACTCTTATATTGAAGGCTAAAGGGTATTGAAGCTGCAGAGGGATCAACTTGTGCTTGCCAGAGGACGCCAATGAAGTTTGAAACACCAACAATCAGAGATTTTGTTTCTGTTCCTCATTAAATCATGAGCTTTTGTGCCGAGACTCTGGACGACTGTTCCTTAAGAAATTAACAGAATGGGAAGTTTTAAACTCTACACCAACCTTTTCATGACCTACACAGCAGCAACACTGCTACTCTTAGACAAACACCGCGGGGAAGGCTGTTCTGTTTATTTAAATTTGTAAATAGAAAACAGTTGTTTTTTACTTTCATTTTTCACCTCCTCCTACGCCCTTTTGGATTATTTCCTCCGCAGCCCCTAGCGTGAGCCCCAAGCAGGCCTCTCCTTTTCCCCACTTCTTGCAATTCGCACAGGAAGCCCAAGAGGTGAGTGGAGCTGAGGTTAGACACCAGGAGAGGCACCATCACACGAAAGCACGGCCGCAGAGTCCCACCACCACCAGGTGACCCCCACCCTGCCCAGTGCACAGCAGAGAAGGACAGCCATACGGGGAGCCAGCACTGGGCAAGATGGCTGTGGGGACCCTCATTCTGTGAAGACAACAACTCATTTCCCAAACACGGGATCCAGGAGACAGAGAGCTCCTAAATGGAGATGGCACATGCTCCATGGGGTCCCTCATAAAGCAGTGCCACCCTCCACCCTGGCTGCCCTGTGCTGCCCCAGAGTGGCCAGAAAGGAAGGTGAGAGCTAGCCCCATCCTCACTCAGAGGCAGGAAGGAGGAATATGGCATCTCACCAACGCGAGAGCCAAACGGCCTCTAGCCACACTGCTTCCAGACCCCAGAGCGGGCAGCAGCAGCAGTTCCTGCAGGAGCACCCACAGCACCCATTGTTGCAGCTGGGACCCACTGAGGATGGGACTCCTGGAGTCAGGTGCGCACCAGGTAACCCAGGACCACGCTGCGCACACCCAGTCCGCCCCTCTGCTCAGAACGCAGAGGGATGGGAGGATGGCTTGGCAGTGGCAAGGCAAGAGAAGGCCTCTCTCGCTCTGCCCCTGCCATAGACACCTGCTGAGGGTGTTAGAAACAGTGGAGGCAGGGCTGGTCCTAAGCAGAAGAAGAAAATAAACCCCATCTTGTCTTTCCTATGGGCAGCCCTCACCCCAATCTAACTACCCTTTCCATCCTCCAGCCTAGTCCAACGAAGCCCTTGGCTTGAGGCGATGAAGGGCTTGCATTCTAGTCTCCACCCTGGCCCCACAGGCAGCCAGCCAGCCAGCCCCACACAGAGGAGCCTCCTCAAGACCTCCCCAGCCAAGGAGCCCTAAGACCTGGGGAAAAGCAGGCCCCTCCGCAAGGTCCCTGGGTGGTACGGAGGCCTGACTGGCTAAGTCTCCCACTGCTGGCCACTCCCAGGCCACGGTTTCCTAGGTCCCAGTCACATCGGACTGCTCGCCACACCCCTGCCCTCATCCCAAACTGCTTTGTTCAAACAAAACCACCTTGTTTCAGTCTCCCCAAATGTCCAGTTTATTATCTTCCTCATAATCCATGGTCCCTATCAGGGTAGGATCATGAGACTAGGACCTATGAGAGTCACAAATCTGGACCAAAGTCCCATTCTCTGAACAGAGACCCAAACGACGAGGGTCCCAGAAGAGAGTTCAGTCCTGATCAGAAACCCAGGGTGCCTTAGACCTCGAAGAACGAAACTCCAGGAAGAAGATGCTGGAAGGCAAAGGGTATTCCCCCTCTTTCCCCACCCGCATCGCTGTGGTGCCACGGGTGGGCCCAGGTGCCCTGGGAAAGATGGGAGAGCAGCCAAGGGTGGGTGAGTGAGCTCCACTGAGCTCACCGGGCACCCTGGACATGGGGAAGTGACAGCTGCCCGGCTCCTGAGCCAGGCATGGGTGACAGGAAGAGGACCTTGCAGCTAATCTGATTAATTAGAAACCATACCTGTTTATATTTTGTGTAGCTCATCACAAGCCGCTTAGCCATATCACCCCCCTGTTATTAATTCTTGGGGTCTAAATTATGGGTAACACTATTAAAACATTATCAGAACTAATGAGAAACAATTACTTAGAAAATGAGCCGGGACAAGATTGAGTCGAGAACATCAGTGGTGATCGCTGTAGATTAGTTTAATAAATCATCAGGTGCAAGGCAAGACTGACTGTATGTATGCAAAGCCCCGTCACGGGAAAATGAAATTGAGATTTTTTTTTGCATAATTTTTTCATTAATCTCAATAGGACCCGTGTGGTGTAGATTGCTTTATTCCCCTAATACCTTCCCTGAGGGGGGGGGCCCAATAATGTCTTCATTGTTTTACTGAGGTCTTAATGACAATCTGTGACAACCTCATTTTAATGTATAGAGGATTATATCAATACAGTCATGTTTTATTGAAACGGTGAGGGGAACTCCAGTCCGAGTCGGGCAGTGTCTGTGAACACAAGTTAGGACGTTTCTCGGCATCCGGGAGCCTTCCCGGCTGATGTCCCAGTGTTGGTCCTCCCAGCCGCCCTCCCCTCCTCTCCTCCAGGGGCGGCCGGGAAAACAGTCCTGCGGGATGCAGACTTCACCGCCTCCGATTTGAATCTGAAAGTAACTCCTTCCCTGGCACATTTCGCTGGGCAGATAGAACAAACCATGTCGTTTTCCCCCGTCTCTAAAATAGACATGTTATTATCATTCACACTTTTGCACCCGGTCGTTTTGCGGGAGTTCGGGAAACTGACGTGCTTCATTGGGGACATTGTAATTTTGTAACAATGCCACGAGGAGAAAAAAAATACGGGGTTCTTTGTTTTGTTTTAATTGGAAGGACCTTCTGCTTTTACGATTTCGGTTTACCTTGGAAAACCGAATCTTCTGTGTTTTCTTCCTTCTAGTACTAGAAAAGCAAGGAATGGCACAAAACAGGTTCTGAGACGGCCTGCGAGGCCCCGAGCTCGTGGACGCGGCTGAGGGTCCGTGTCACCCGCGGAGCCCCTGCCATGCTTCCCGGCTCATCTTCGCGGGGAGCGGACACCCCAGCATTTCAGCGTGAAAGTCTTCGACTTTCTTTCCGCGCTGTATTTCCCACGGGCGGAGCGGGGTACCTGAGCGCGGCCCCCACGGAGGGTCAGTGACTTTCCCAGACCCCGCTTGGCGCCCGCGAGTCCGCGCGTGGGACCCAGCAGCTCTGCGCCGGCTGGCTTTGGAGGGGGTGGTGTTCGTTTGTTTAAATTCCAGTTGTTATTTGGCAGCATATCGCCTTCCCAGTCAATCAGAATTGCCCACGACGTAAAGAGCGACTTGCGGGAAGGGGCCGAAGCCGTCGGTAGCGCCCGGGCGGCGGCGGCCACTCGAACCCCGTTTCCGCCGAGCGCGCTGCAGCCTGCGGGGCGAGTTCGTTTTGTTTTGACAAAATCATTTGGGACTTCTTTGTCACTCATGCCCTTCCTTTTAAATGATTTTTATTTTTTTCCCACTGTAAGTGACCGGTTGGGTTTTACTTTTGCTTCTTCCGACGGAAAGGGCGCCGCGAGCCGGGGTGGGCGGCCCCGCGGGCAGGAGGAGCGCAGGGACACGCGGTGGCCGCAGATGCCGAGCCCTGCGGAGCCCCGAGGCTGCGTCCCCTGCGCCCCGGCTGCGCGCGGAGCCGGGGCCGAGGCCGAGGCCGAGGCCGAGGCCGGGCCGGGGGGAGCGTGGCGGCCCAGGAGGCCTGGACTGTGGGCCCCGCTCGCCCGCCCGCCGCGGGCCGCCCGGAGCCTGCGCGCCTGTCGCGCAGCCTGGCTGTAATGGTGGCAGATCAAAGGCGGCCCCATGTCCCGGTGGAGCCCGGGACAATCCCGCGCCTTTGTGCGCTGTTGCTAGGAGCCCGAGAAACTAAGAGAAAGTGTCAGGAGCATGTTAATCAGACTCGTTACACTGTAACAATAACGCCTCTCTTGGGTCTCCCAGGCCCCAGCACCCCGCGCACCCCGCGCACAGGCCGGACACCTGCGCGGGGCCCTCGCGCACGCTCTGGGGTCCCGCCGGCCCCGGGGTCCCTGCAGCCCCGAATCCGCGCCCAAGCCACGCGGAACGACGAGCCCCGAGGGGACCCGCAGGCTGCCGGTGCAGCTCCCTGGGTGTGGTCTCCTTGACCGAAGCCTCGGCCTCACCCCGCCAGGCCGCAAGCCCGAGGGACGAGGGACGAGTTGGCCACTTTGTTCAGTCACAGTATTCGAATCAAGAGGAAAATGAACATTCCCTTTCTGGTAGCTTTTTGGTTATGAGTTTTTGCAAAACTGTGAAGTCAACTGTGCCGATTTCCCTTGGGAATTCCTGGAGGCCACTCTAAGTGGTAATCGCAAGTTTAAGAAGGAAATGGGGAAGTTTTGCTGAGAGTAAAGATGTCGCCGAACTTTTTGAAGGGATTTGCTTCATTCATTCGTTTAGTCATTCAACAAACACCCTGTTGAACCCGATTGGGTGCCAGAGGGGCCAGTCACAGGACTTATTCCAGATGAACTTTTCTTTTGAAATTAGAATGCCCTTGTGGAAGCCAAAGGAGGAGCAGAAGCCTAAAATAATGTCAAGTGTCAACGCAAAAAAAGTGCCATTGGCTACTACAGTGTGTGATGATAACAAGAGAGGTGCGAATTAGGAATTAAAAACGTTTGAAAAACTACAGGCCATATGCTTTGAAACCAGTCAGTTTTTCCACCTTTCATCTCCCTCTCCCCTCCAGTTTTGGTGGGCAGGAGCTCTGCCAGGCTGCAGTCCTCAGCCTGTCAGAGGCCTGCCTGAGGTCTGAGGAGTGAGGCCAGGCCTTCTGTTTGTACACAGCCTTTCAAACTTGCAGAGAGACACACCCCATCCTGGCCCCATTCCCCTTTGCTCATACGCAGGGAATTGGAAAACTGTCCTCAGGCTTAGGGCTGAATTTGGCCAAGTTAAGGTGCTTTTCTCCCATACAAGCTCTTGTTCAAGAACCAACCCATTCTGGAAGGTGTAGAAGGAGGCCAGACTTCCAGAGTCTAGCTACCCGCACCTAAGTCACAGGACAAAGCTGGCTGTCACCAGGATGGGTGTAAGACAGCCTCTCAACTCACCTGTGCCTACCATTGACGGAGGAGGAATCCCAAAACTGTGTGAGACTCCTCTGTTGGTGAAAATTTCCGTCTCACTATTGCATGCAACATGTAAACATACAGAAAACTGGGTCGGGCACAGTGACTTCTGCCTGTAATCTCAGCACTTTGGGAGGCTGAGGTGGGCAGATTCAGGTCAGGAGTTCAAGACCAGCCTGGCCAACATGGTGAAACCCCATCTCTACTAAAAATACAAAAAATTAGCCAGGGGTGGTGGTGCATGCTTGTAATCCCGGCTACTCAAGAGGCTGAGGCAGGAGAATCGCTTGAACTCAGGAGGCAGAGGTTGCCCAAGATCCTGCCACTGCACTCCAGCCTGGACAAGAAGGGCAAAACGCTGTCTAAAAAAAAAAAAGAAAGAAAAAGAAAAAGAAAGAAAGAAAACGGGACAGGTTCCCTGGGGATTGGAGCCTCAGGCCTGGAAGGAACTTTAGAGATTCTTTTCATTACATAAATAAAAGAGTTGATAGGCTGAAAACTCCATCTTACAAAAAAACAAGCGAGGCCGAACGCTGGCTATATGATGATGTTAAAATAGCTGGCTAAAAGGGAGAGCTTCAGTGACAAGAAACTGGATTTCTTTGGTTTACATAACGCCAAATAGCTGGTTTGGCTGGGTTCTGTTTTGTTTTTAAACACTGAATCAAATTTCCTTCATAATCAGACACACTAATAGAATCAAGAGAAAAATGAACATTCCATTTCAGAGAGCTCTGTGGTGGAGTTTCTCCCAAAGACTACACACTCTAGGCATCTGGCTTCATGTGAAAAAGGGGCAGGGGGGTGGCCTTTTGAGTTCTGTGAAAGGAAGAATGTAAAAACCAACATGAACTTCTGGCTTCGATTTTCTTGGGGAACTGTGCTGGCTAGTAACCCAAACCCCACATGAGGACAAGGGCACATCCAATTTTCCCCATCCAATTTCCAGGTCCCGGAATTCATGCAGCGGCTCTCAGGAGCTTCTCCCAGGCTGGCAGAAGGGAGCTCCAGCCACTGCCTGCCCCCGCCCCTGTGTACCCACATCAGTGACAGCACAGCTCTCTCAAGAGGCCCTGGCCACTATCCACGCTGATCTTTTCCGAAGCCTTTGCACAAGCTGTAGCCCTCCCTCTCTATGACACCCAACAAACGCCAAAGCATTCTTCAAGACACAGCTTGAAAGCCACTCCTGTGAGGTCCTCCCAGCTCCCCCAGAGAAAACTTGCTGCTCTTCCCTTAGTCCTTCTGTTGCACGGATTGGATTTTCATTATAGTGGTTGTTTAGACGTATGTGTCCCCAAAAATAGCGTGGATGCTTTGAATGTTGGACATTGTCACACATCTCTGATCCCTCTCCTGCTCTTGCCTCTCATCCCCAGCATGAGCTTGTGGAAAATGTGTTCATTAAAATCAGGACCTGAGTCTCCCTCCTCCACTTAGGTTCTGATCCTGGCTTTACTACTAATGGGTTAGGTCACGTGCAGACAGAAGAAGCCATTTATTCTCTCTGAACATCAGTCTCTTCAGCTACCCAAATAAAAACACTTAACTCCAAGAGTTGCTGTGAGGATGTGGTAGTCAGAGAGATGCTCCACTTCCAGAATCCCCACTTGCCAGGCTGGGGAGATGCAGTCAGCAGACAGCTCCCCACCCCGCTGCCTTGCCCAAGACCCTTCCAGGGCCCCCCACCATTTTGGTGAGAGGTGGGACACTTTGGCGGGGCATATACATGCCAGAGTTTCCACTGGGGTTAGCCAAGACTTTGTTGGGTCTGCTTGGCCATTCAACTTCTCCTTCACACCAATCCTGAGTTCTCCTTCCTTTCCTGGACGTTGTTCCCTAGCATCTTGCATCCTAAAGTCTGTCTGAGCATCTGCTTCTAGAGCCCCTAACCTGTGATGGAGGATTAAATGAACTACTGTATTCAAAAGCACCTGGTGTATGGTGGTTGCCAGGAGCTGGGGGTGGGACAATGGGGAGTTACTGTTTAATGGGTACAGAGTTTCACTTTTGCCAGATGAAAAAAGTTCTGGAGAAGAGGAGGGCTATGGTGGCACAACGATATGAATGTACTTAATGCCACCGTGGTTAAAATGGTAAATCTTGTTTCTTATATTTTACCATAATTTTTTAAAATAATTTTTTAAAAGAATGAATGTAAAATAAAGAGAAATAAAAACTAATAAGTAAATACAGTGTTTTTAAAGCACCTAGCATCATGTTTGGCACGTAGTAGGCATTCAGTAAAGATCAGATGACTTCCACCCAGAGGCCAAACCTGTGCGCAGTCGAGTCTGGGAATCGCACTGCACAGAGCTGGCTGGAATATGCATTTCTATTCAGCCAACCCCATTTTATCCTTTATTTTTATTTATTTATTTATTTATTTATTTATTTATTTATTTATTTATTTATTTATTTATTTTTTTGAGACAGGGTCTCTTTCACCCATGCTGGAGTGCAGTGGTGAGATACTGGTTCACTACAACCTCCGCCTCCTGGGTTCAAGCAGTTCTCCTGCCTCAGCCTCCTGAGTAGCTGGGACTACAGGGGCGTACCACAACATCCTGCTGATTTTTGTATTTTTGGTAGAGATGTGGTTTCACCATGTTGACCAGGCTGGTCTCAAACTCCGAACCTCAGGTGATCCACCCTCCTCGGCCTCCCAAAGTGCTGGGATTACAGACATGAGCCACCTGGCCTGGCTTCATATTTACTTTGATGACTAGATGAAGTATATGCTCTCACAGGACAACATGTTCAAATTCTGGGACATACCAGAAAGGGCGGCACATTCCCACAGCCACGTGCATTTTGGGAGCTGCGTTGCTCTTTTGTTGTTGTCGTTGTTATTGACAATCTCCTAGCTCCATTGCTGGCCTATGGAAGTTTCTCTCAGTGCTGGAGATGTTCTGACTGTAAACTCTTATCTGATCATTTTGTCCAGTCCCCTGATTTTGTAGACACTTAAGGGCTGGAGGATTATGCAGTACCAATGTCCTGGCTGAAGGGGGCACCATCCACATAGAAAAAAATGCAATGCTAGGGGCACCTCCTGGAGTTGTGTAACTATTGGCCCTGCCAGGGGACTTGCTCAAGGTCACACTGCTGGCAAAACCAAGATTACCACTAAACTCTCCAAATTCTCTCCACTAAACTACACAGCTTCCTCCCCGCTCGAGCGCCTCAGATTCATGTTTCCACATCAGGTTCCCCAGTTCATCAATTCTGTAGGGTGAGCAAGCTCCAAATGTGTTTTTTGAAACAATGAGAAAAATAACGAAGCCTCCTTTTCAGCAACTGCCTCCCTCAGAGACAGTGCCTGACCCCAGCAAAGATATTCGAATTCATCACAGTTCAAACAACCAGTCATCAAAAACACAACCGGGAAGCCCTGCCACCAGGCACTGCCACCTCACAACGCGCCTTGATGTCCCCCGGCCCCTGTGGGTTCCTGAGCACCTGCCTCCCAGACTCAACATGCCCCTGCACGTTTTGCAGGATTTTCTGCTGGGGGCTGGTCTGAATGGCTGGAAAATGTCTTGGGTTGTCCAAGGGAAGAAGGCCCGGTGCAGGCATGGTGTTGATGCCAACCCCAACGACAGAGGCTGCAGCGCCATGCTGAGCTGGCTCCCTCGACACCACCTCTTGGCTGCGGGCCTTGCTCCCATGCTGCATGCCCCATGGGCACCGTACTTTGCATCACGTCTCCTTCCATCTAGTCCTGCTAGATTCTTCCTTCTGCCTTATAATTTTACCATCTCTTCCTTTCCCCTCACAATTCCAAAAGCAAAAATAACAAATGTAGGAAAGAAAACAACAACACGGGCAAACTATGTTTGTCTAATTCTGTGTGTGTTTTGGAGGTAAATCGAATGTCTTAGGCCATGAGCTGCTTGCAGGACATTCCACAGTCTTTGCTTGACTGTGGGCTTGGCATAGGACATTTAGGGTGTCCATTTGACCAGAGAGTCCCCGAGTGCACAGACAGATAATGCTGTACTTTGGGAATCAAAGTAGAAATGTCAATGAGGCTGCTAATTAGTCAGCAAATTAAATGTTGCTGCCAAAGCTGCTATTTCTTTGTTTTTTATTTTTTGGATTGTTTTGTTTTGGGTTTTTGTTGGTTTTTTTTTTTTTTTTTTTTTGAGATGGAGTCTTGCTCTGTCACCCAGGCTGGAGTCCAGTGGCGCAATCTGGGTTCACTGTAACCTCCACCTCCTGGGTTTAGGTGATTCTCCTGCCTCAGCCTCCACAGTACCTGGAATTACAGGTGCACACCACCGTGCCTGGCTAATTTTTTTTTTTTTTTTTTTTTTTGAGACAGAGTCTTGCTCTGTCACCCAGGCTGGAGTGCAGTGGCACAATCTCGGTTCACTGCAAGCTCTGCCTCCCATGTTCACTCCATCTTCCTGCCTCAGCCTCTCAAGTAGCTGGGACTACAGGCACCCGCCACCACACCCGGCTAATTTTTTGTATTTTTAGTAGAGACGGGATTTCACCGTGTTCACCAGGATGGTCTCTCTCTCCTGACCTTGTGATCCGCCCGCCTCGGCCTCCCAAAGTGCTGGGTTTACAGGCGTGAGCCACCGCGCCCGGCCATGCCTGGTTAATTTTTGTATTTTTAGTAGAGACGGGGTTTCACCATGTTGGCCAGGCTGGTCTCAAACTCCTGACCTCAAGTGATCCAACCGCCTCAGCCTCCCAAAGTCAAAGCTGCTATTCCCAATATCCTACCTTTGATCACGCTGTCTTAATGCAAAGCCAACAGTCAGCTTCTATGTAAGTCACAAGAAAGATGATAATCTGCAAATTAGTGACTGAAACTCATGTGAAAGCCTAGAGTGATGCTTATAAATGGGAAAGTTTAACCTCACATCAAGTTTATATGTACACACAAACTCATAAAGTATACATTTTAGAATGATGTAAACTTATAAAATGTTACTTATAAAATGTTACTATTCCTTTTGGGGGAGATATTACCAGAAAGGTAACAGCAAATGATTAGTAACAAAACAGGTATTTCCAAAGGATGATCAACATTCCATTTTAGGTTACGACAACGTGGCCCAAGATGGTCATTTTTATAACTTTGCCTCATAAAAGCGTTTTTAAAATATGATCAGTCTTTGTGTCATATAAGGAATTTTAAATTGTCAAATACATGAGAATACTTAAGGTAAATGTTTTCAAAATAAATAGCCAATGGATGGGCTATGAATTTGCATGCACTGCCTATGAAAATGAGCATATTTTAAAGCGGTGTGTTCAGAAAGCGCCACTGGCCTTTTCCCTTCCTTCTCAAAGGGCATATGTGTTAGATTAGTGCTCAGAAAAGAGAACATGTTTTCATAGCCTCCAGTGTAGCGTTTATAAAAATTGTGATGATTTTAGGACTGCACCTTCATTTTTTGAATTTTCAAAACTTGTCCCTTTTTACTTTTATTTTCTTTCAACAAAACGAAGACCTAAGAACCCCTTTAAGAAATGTTATCCATTCCCACCGAGTCCCAGTTTGTTGACCTTCAGGCCACAGAGTAAAACCTTTCTTTTAAGTCAAGCATTCCCCATTGGGAAGCACTCCAGCTTTTTCTTTTTATGAGGAACTTTAACTGCTGGACTTAATTTAATTATTGTATTTTGTACATACTCCCAGAAGCCCCAGGGCACGAGCTTTACTTTTTTCAAAACTTTCAAATAAATATCTTTTAGGATCGCACATTTCTGATGGCAGTGTTCCGTCTTTGACTTGTATTTCTAATCCAAATGCTGAACTTGGATCTTTCTATTTCCTGTGACCTGTTGATGGATGGGTTTCAACGTTAGCATCACTTTGCCACAGACCGTCTTCAGGAGCAGACACAGGCATGCAGTCATTTGAGTTCTTAGTGTGGGCGCCTAGGTTTCATAACAAGAAAATAAAAACCATCTCCAAAGTTGAATTACATTTTAAAACCTGGCTAGTTCTGGAGACGTGGTCTTCAATAAGGAGGGTTGCTAGGCAGACATTGCCATGAAATCAGGAGCCTGCTGGCCCCATGGCCGCAGCCTGCCACCATCTGTCTTTAAAGTTCCTTTAAGGTGCTCCCCCAGTACTGGCTACTCCTCCCCCATCCCAGCAGAGGCTCATTGCAAACACACTCACACACACACACATACACACACATCACACACACAGACACACACATCCACTCACACACACACGCATACACAGACACACGCACACAGGGAATTGTCATCCTTAGCAAACAGCAAGAAGTCAATATCTCTATTTCTTATCTCTCTTTATCCATAAACATTTCTTTTTGATCCTTTAGATTTCCATGATTTCCACCTGGAAATCAAAAACTTTGACATCTTGACTCTTAAAGGTGGAAAATAAATTTGTTTTGGATAACTGGCTTAAAACTCACTTAGGAATATAAAAATGTGAAGCAAACATAACTTTTCTAAATTCGTAAGATGTGCCCAAAATACTCTGTGAAGTTTGCGTCCCTTATGAAGCAAGTTTAATTTGTGGACTTCCATGAAATTGGAATTTAGGAAGATGTTTTTAAGTAGCATTGTGTGCAAAATGAATCTGATTTCCTTACTTTTATGTAAAAATTTAAATTACAGCCTGAGCAACAAAGCAAGACCCCATCTCTCCAAAAGAAAATAAAATTTTAGAAAATTAGGCTGGCATGGTGGCACGCATCTGTGGTCCCAGCTACTCAGGAGGCTGAGGCAGGAGGATCACTTGAGCCCAGGAGTTCAAGGCTGCAGTGAGCTGCGATCGTGCCACTGCACTCCAGCCTGGATGACGGAGTGAGACCCCTATCTCTTAAAATAAATAAACAAACAAACTTTTTAATTCTAGAAAGCACAGCATTTTCTTGCCAAAGCAGGACTTAGAGGTCACCTAAGCCAATGGACTGACCTTGGCTGATACTAGAATTATTTCTTGGGCTTTTAGTAAATACTAATATTTGAGCCCCACCCCAAACTCATTAAATCAGACTCTAGTCTAACCCCCCATTTGCAGATTAAAAAGAGAAACAGCCAAACAGAACTGCCTGGCCTCGAAAGCTGAAATGCGGCCTTTCCATTAGCAGTCAAAGGGACACATTGTAACATGATTTGGGAACTCCTGGCGATGCTAAACTTTAAAAAGCAAAGTTCAAACCAGTTTCCATAATTATGTTTGGGTCTCATGAATTGATTTGATAAGTAAGAGTTGACTGATTGCTCCCACATGACCTAATTTCTAATTTTATACACATTCACATCCCTGAATGATTGCGGAAGAGGCTGAAATAGCCATCATGTTGAAATGTCTCATGCTGAATTTTCAAAATCAGCCACACGTGTGGATGGCTGTCCTGTAAATGTCACTAAAAGAAAAGTGTGACCTCTACAATGGCAGTGTCATGCTTCATAACTAATATTACATAATTTTATTTTTCTTATATATACTTAAAGCATGTAAGTCAAAAGCGGTATTTGTCCCAGTGTCAGCTCAAAACTGTACCATTTTTATGAAAATGGAGGCAAAGACGTCAAGTAACAGCTCAGCGAAGTGAGTCCCACAGCCCCCCAAGGGGGAGGTGAGCTTAGCTGCCCTCCCTGGAGGTCTCAAGAGAGCAAAAGAGGCCCCGAAAGGGCAGCCTCCCTCTTGTAAGAAGCTCACCTGGGAGCTCAGTGGGCTTTGAGCCATCTTTGCAAAGACAGCTTGTCCCGCCCTGCCTCCCCCAGAACAGTACACCTCCCCGGCCTCTCCTGCTCCCCCACATCTGCCTCCTTCTCCCCTTTCCCCACAGGGCTGGCCTGCTCACCGGTCTCAGAGGGAAAGGAGGCGCTTCACACTGGAGGGTCTGGTCCTAGGCTGTTCTCTCCAGCCGAGGACCTCCCGGGAGAGATCCAGAAAGCTTTGATCACAATTATTTGCCTTGGGCTAAAAGACCTCTGGTTGGTCACTCCTCTAGGATCCTAATAAGGCCAGGACCTAGGATCACAGATGCATACCTGTTTTTCTTTTTTTTAATAAAGGGAATGCTGAGATGCAATGACCATTACTGTAGAGTTACAACAAGAGGGTAAAGTTCATACATGGCGACCCCCATCAAGTCCGTCCACTGATCCACCCTCCAGCACATATTTACTGAGCTTCTGTTATGTGCCTGTGGTGAGTGACATGACATCACTTTGTTAGTGACTGGCCAAAAGGGTGTCTTGAAGCCACCCTAGGGCCCTTCTGGCCCTGTTCTAGGAAGTGAAAGCTGGGGGCAGTGGAGCCCTTTCTTATTCTGTCCACCCTCCCCCACCCCCATTCTGTTCCAATTATTCTTCCTTATCCTTCAAAGCAAACGTGCAAGTCAGCCAAGAACCAAGCTCCAGGTGTGAGACCAAAAAAAAAAAAAAAAAAAAAAAGGAAGAAAAGGGGGAAGCAATCTAAAAGTCTCTTAGATGTAAATTCTCGTGCAGCCATAAAAACGGTTCGTTTTGTTGTTGTTTTTGGTTTTGGTTTTGGTTTTGGTTTAGATCAAACATATGTTGTTGTTGTTGTTGTTGTTGTAGCTGTTTTTGAGACAGGGTCTCTCTATCGCCCAGGCTGGAGTACAGCTGCACGATCTTGGCTCACTGCAGCCTCGACCTCCCCGGCTCAAGCCATCCTCCCACCTCAGCTGGGATCCCATCCCAGGTAGCTGGAACTACAGGCCTGCGCCACCACTCTCAGGTCATTTTTGTATTTTTTGTAGAGACAGGGTCTCACAGTGTTGCCCAGTCTGGTCTTGAACTCCTGGGCTCAAGTGATCCTCCCGCCTCAGCCTCCCAAAGTGCTGGGATTACAGGCATGAGCCATGACACTCTGCCGGATAACATGTTGAATGGCAAGGGAAAATGCTGAGAAGTTTGCCTCCATTTCATTATTTCACTTTGTTGCTTTTCCACTTTCCTGTACATTCCAAATGGAGGACAACGAGCACCCGTCACTGTGATCATCAAGAAATAAAATAAACAATAAAATAAGTAAATGTCACTACAGGGGATTTTAGAGTTTCCCTATTTTCTTTTTTTTTTTTTTTTTTTTTTGAGACGGAGTCTTGCTCTGTCGCCCGGGCTGGAGTGCGGTGGCCGGATCTCAGCTCACTGCAAGCTCCGCCTCCCAGGTTTACGCCATTCTCCTGCCTCAGCCTCCCGAGTAGCTGGGACTACAGGCGCCCGCCACGTCGCCCGGCTAGTTTTTTGTATTTTTAGTAGAGACGGGGTTTCACCGTGTTAGCCAGGATGGTCTCGATCTCCTGACCTCGAGATCCGCCCGTCTCGGCCTCCCAAAGTGCTGGGATTACAGGCTTGAGCCACCGCGCCCGGCCTGAGTTTCCCTATTTTCTAAAATGGACACTTAGAAGTTTTCAAATCAGAAAAATGTGTGTTAACATTTCATTTTATTGTTGTTTTACATAAGAATAATCAGATGTGAGGAAAATCAGTGTGAGTGAAAATCAGAATTTGAATGGGAACTGAAAGACCTCCAGAGCTTTTTTTGAGTTTTTTTGTTTGTTTGTTTGTTTTTGTTTTTTGAGACCAAGTCTTGCTCTGTCACCCAGTGGCGCAATCTCGGCTCACTACAACCTCTGCCTCCCAGGTTCAAGCAATTCTCCTGTCTCAGCCTCCTGAGTAGCTGGGATTACAGGCGCCTGCCACCACGCCCAGCTAATTTTTGTATTTTTAGTAGAAACAGGGTTTCTCCATGTTGGTCAGGCTGGTCTCGAACTCCTGACCTCAGGTGATCCACCAGCCTTGGCCTCCCAAAGTGCTGGGATTACAGGCGTGAGCCACCATGCCCAGCCTTGAGTTCTTATTATTACAAGATGACTCAGATTTGGGGTGGAGAGCATTTTAAAACATCAAAACATTTTCTGCCTATCAAATACATTAAACCTTTCTTGATGATTAAGAAAGAATTAATCTCTCCAAGAATGGGCAACCCCACAGCGGGTGGCTTGGAAAATATTTGGCTTTTATCTGCAGACTTAGTGTTTTCTTTTACCCTTTGCATCTAGATCTGGGAATTTATCCTAAAGAAATTTTGTAGGCCGGGCGCAGTGGCTCAAGCCTGTAATCCCAGCACTTTGGGAGGCCGAGACGGGCGGATCACAAGGTCAGGAGATCGAGACCATCCTGGCTAACACGGTGAAACCCCGTCTCTACTAAAAAGTACAAAAAACTAGCCGGGCGAGGCGGTGGGCGCCTGTAGTCCCAGCTACTCGGGAGGCTGAGGCAGGAGAATGGCGTGAACCCTGGAGGCGGAGCTTGCAGTGAGCTGAGATCCGGCCACTGCACTCCAGCTTGGGCGACAGAGCGAGACTCCGTCTCAAAAAAAAAAAAAAAAAAAAAAAGAAATTTTGTAATTCAGAATATCAAAAAAGCCTCATTGGCAAATACTACTTTATTCACAGTTGCATCGTGTAAATTACAGAGGCATGGCTAAGTCAACTGCGAGACATTTACTTGATGGAATATTAGACAGCCACTAAAACTGGTGCTTCTGAAGGTGGTAAGAAAATGCTTTCCCTATAAAGTCAAGTTCAGAAACATACCAAGCTGCCAATGCAAGTATGCTCTTCCGCTTCTTAGGCTCTTCCGCTTCTTAGGCTTCTTAGCTAAGTAACCTTGAGCAAGATCCTAACATGTCTGTGCCTCAGTCTTATTATCTGTGAAATGGGTGTAATAATAGTACCTACCTGCTAAGGGCTTTTTGAGCCTGAAATGAGTTAATACATACAAAGCGCAGTGCCTGCCACACTGTAGGCACTGGACAAATGTTGGCTCCTATAATTATTACCTGTGATTATAACCATGTGAAAAAGAAATCACAACACTGGAAGAAAATACCATAAAATGTTAACAATTACAGTGTTTGAGTGATAAGACTACTGGTGATTTTTATTTTTTCTTCTTTTTACATTTTTGTATTTCCACATTTTTCACTAACTGTATATCAGTTTTTTTAATTGGGCATGATGGGTCACACCTGTAATCCCAGAGTCTCAGGAGGCTGAACCAGGAGGATTGCCTGAGGTCGAGAGTTCAAAACCAGCCCGGGCAACATAGCATGACCCCCCCTTCCCCGCCATCTCTAAAAAATAAATAAATAAATAAATAAATAAATAAATAAATAAATAAATAAAGCTGGGCATGGTAGTGCTTGCTTGTAGTCCCAGCTACTCAGGAGACTGAGGTGGGAGAATCAGTTTGAGCTCAGGAGTTTGAGGCCAGCCTGGCCAGCATAGCAAGACTCCATCTCAAAAAAATAAAAAAGACCCTGAATAGACAGCCCCAGCAGATGGTTTCATAAGATCTGAAACATCCAGGTGCCAAGACTTTGGGCATGGGCTTGTGAGGGACTCCTCTGACTGCGCCCCATGGATGCCTCTCATCCCGGGGAGGACGGTCAGGCTGTGCTGAGTGATGGACAGCACTCGGATTGGCAAAAAAGTAACCTGAGCTCCAGTCTGCCACCTGTTCGCTGCAGGTTCTTGGATGGAGCTTTTTTCCTTCTCTATACGGAGGAATCTGATGCAATTAACATCCTCAATAGCTACAGAGAACTTGCAAAGGAGTGGAGAGAATGTCTGAGGTCCAGCCTTGGTGTAGAGAAGTGGCAGAAAAAGAAATCCTGAAAGGTGTCATGCTTGACTCCAGCTCTGTGCTCTCAGAACTCCCTTCCTCTTGGGCAGAGGCCCATCTGCTCTGTTTACACACCTGGACCTGGTGTGAAGGGAGGTTTGGAGGAGGGTAGCTCTCTGACCATTTGTGGAATCGTTCCTGCTTCCAAGCAGCACGCTACAGGCCAGCCTTCAAAGAAAGACCAGAAGCCAAGTGTACTCTGTCATCACTTAATAATGCTTGAAGCTTTTCATATAACAAAAGGAATGAAGCAGCCCCGCCTCCCAGTGTGGGAGCCCGATCATTCTTCCATCGGTTCTGCACCAGAAAGCTTTTCCTGAGCTTTCGATATTAAATCTGACCAATATGAGCAACCAATGCCCTTCGTAAGGTAAAATAGGAATAAAATAGCTGTTTGCAATGTTATTTCCCCACGCACTGTGGTAGGGAGGGAACTGATAGGTTGCAATGCAAAGTAATCTAGTAGTATTGTTTGTAGAACAGACAAGTGTGTCCAATTTAAAGAATATCAACATCATTTTTCTATATCATAACTCTTGTGAGGCCTGATTCAACCACAGAGGCAGAAAGTTTGTCTACTTTACTCATTCCTGGCAACTAGCATGGTGCCTGCCCCAATACATTTTCACTGAATGAATGAATGAGTCAGTGGATAAATAAACAAATGGGAGGTGTTCTCCTTTATATTGTGTTAGAGGCTGAGGATATAGAAATATATAACTCAGAGTCCCATTCCACAAGCGCATGCTAGTGAGCCACCACAAAGAGAAAACAACTCAAATTCAATGTGATTAATTCCTAAAATCATAGCACTAACATTCAGTAGTCATGTCGAGCTCTTCCTTTATGTGAGGTACCTAGACATAGCAGAACAGAAAACCCTTCAAAAGTTCAGTCTAGTCCGGAAAACAAACATGAAGCAAAGAAGGCACAATGCCATGTGGAAAAGCAAGACAGAAATGTGTACATGGCAGAGAGGCTGCACGGTGTCATTTAATCACGAAGACTCAGTTATCAGACTGCTTGAATACACAAAGCTGTGTTACCTTGGACACATTACTTCACCTCTCTGGGCTTCAGTTGTCTCATTCTGTAAAATGGTGATACTACTGGAACTCATCTCATAGGGTTGTTAGTAAGTGAGTGAATATTTCTAAAACAGGATAGTGCCCAGCATATACGAGTAACAAATGTAAAATACATGAAATAAATAAATCTTTCCTGTGTCCTCCGAATTTTAAACTCTCATCAAGAACTCTCTGTTTGGCTTTGCCTTTGTAAATGCCTGATTTTTCTCCTGTGCTAGGACTGATGACCCAACACCACTCCAATGCTGTGGGCTCAGGTTACTACAAGAAGGAACAGTTAGATTGCAATCTGTTTGTGGAAAATAATGAGTATTTGTCAGAAGAAGAAAACTGTCAAAGTTGAAAAATGCCTATGCAGGGATTGTAAATACATTCTAAACAACTGCTACTCCCCTCTGGGTCAAGGGCAGACATTGCTAATTAACCTCAATGTCCTTTCCAACTGCATCTAGATTCAGGCTCAGTATCCTTTCCAACTGCATTTAGATTCAGGCTCAGTATCCTTTCCCACTGCATCTAGATTCAGGCTCAGTATCCTTTCCAACTATGTCTAGATTCAGGCTCAGAATCCTTTCCAACTATGTCTAGATTCAGGCTTAGTATCCTTTCAAACTGTATCTAGATTCAGGCTCGGTGTCCTTTCCAACTGCATCTAGATTCAGGCTCAGTATCCTTTCTAATTATTTCTAGATTCAGGCTCAGTATCCTTTCCAACTGTGTCTAGATTCAGACTCAGAATCCTTTTCCAAACAGGGTCCCAAGTAGTGACTACTAATCACGACCTACTGGTGTCTCTGAACTAAACCTTATCTGTATGGTCAGCCTCAGGATTGTTTTCTCCATCGGACACACTGGGCTGCCTTCCAAGCTCCCTGCTGCCAGGAGCTACGGTGCAACTGCCTATCTCCCATGACTGATGCCCAGCTCCCCAAATGCCCTTCCAGCCCCACTCCCAAGAGAACAGCAATAGAGTAGGTTCTACCTGTAGGGAGAACAGCAGTAGAGTAGGTTCTACCTGGCCTTTCCTTACAGGTTCTTCAATTTGCAGAAGAAACAGCACAGGCTTTGGCTACAGTCCTGCAGCCACTGTCTAACTTTGTGACCTTAGCCAAGCAAGCTGCTTAACCTCTCTGAGCCTCAGATTTCTCCTGGGTAAATAAGACCTCCCTCTGGGGATTGCTGCAAGGATTAAATGCAATCATGTTTGTACATGGATTGGCTGGAGTGGACTCTCCAGAAATGGCAGAGCCATGATCAATAATCCAGCCCGGCTTCCCACCAGTCAGAAACAAGGCCCTCAAGACTTCCTCCCTGGGGTCCCGGTGTAACAGGAGCCGTGGCCAAGAGAGAGCTGGATGCTCCTGGTGAAGCCGTTGTTGCCCCGGCCTCACACACAGCATTGGCTGTATAGATAAAGCCAGATCATAGGGACTCAGGCAGTTGGGAAACAGTGAAAGCTGGCAGGGGTGGGGAGGGAGGGAACACTGGGTGTGAGTGAGGGAGGAAACCTGGGGTGGGGAGGGAGGGAACCTTAGGAAATGATGGGAGAGGGCACTGGAGTGGGCATTTTGCTCCCGTAAGTGGAGAGGATGCCTTCTGGCATGGACTAGGGACAAGACAAGGTGGACAGTGTCTCTCCACTGGCCTTCTCCAGTTCTTCTAATGCAGGGCCCGTTTACCTGAGATGCTCTATCCTGGAGCTGCTCTCATTACCTCCTCCCATTAGAGGAGTTGGCCCTCTGTGTGGACAACTCACTAATAAGTTCCTGTCCCCTCTCCAACTGGAAAGTTGTTCCTGAGAAGCTTTGACTTGGCCGCCTCCCTCGGATTGTGCCTCTGACTGCTAATTCAGCCTCCTCCCTCTGAATCTGTCTCCAATCCCTAATTCAGCCTCCTTCCTCTGACTCTGTCTCTGACCTGTAATTCAGCCTCCTCCCTCAGACTCTGCCTCTGACCTGACTCTGTCTCTGACCTCTAATTCAGCCTCCTCTCTCTGACTCTGCCTCCTCCCTCTGACTCTGACTCTGACCTTCAATTCGGCCTCCTCCCTCTGTCTCTTGTCTCCTCTCTCTGACTCCACCTCCTCCCAACAGCTTGCTTCTCCCCTCTGACTCTTTCTCCTCCCTGTTTCTCGCTCTGATTCAGCCTCCTCCCTCTGATTCTGCCTTTTCCCTAGAACTTGTCTCCTCACTCTGACTCTGCCTCCCTCTGACCTCTCACTCTGTCTTGGCCTGCTGTAGCCAGGTGTATGCCTACGGTCCCCGCCCTCACCACATCCTCTTGCTCCCTGTTCCAGAGGAATTGGCCCCACACTCTTCAAACCCAGGCGATGCTCAAGCACAGCGCTGGCATCTCTCGGTCATCCCCAGGACAGCCGTGAGAGCCTCCTCTCCTCCCCACGTGAGCTGGTGTAGGATTGACTCTTATCTGCCGATCAAGAGTCGCCAAGGCAAACACCACACCCAGTCACTCTTCCTGGGCCCAGCCTGCCATTCAACAACTGCAGCCCAGCGCCCTGCCCTGCATGTAAAAGGCTCTGTCAACATTTCCATTGTAGGGTTCTCTTCTGAGAGTTTACAAGCCAACTGGGAAAACAAAATGAGCCCAGGCGGAAAGTTGCCTTACAAGGGAGCAAAAATCTATGCAAAAAGAGCACGGTGCAGCTGCGTTCTTGGAGACCGGGAGACTCTGCATTGAAATCTCGGCCAATTTAATGTCTACATTAGAAACGGATTTGTGTGAAATGCAGCCGCTTCTTTTAATTGCTCCAAATAAATATCCTGGGTAATTTTAAGAAAGGCTTCTGCAGCGGCTTCCCAGCAATGCAAGCCACCTATTACCAGGAAGTGCTTTGGGGTATTGTTTGCTGAGAAAGGTGTTACATAAATTGAAACTCCTTTTGCTCAGAGCTGAGTCCTGAAAGTTCATGCAGTGAGACACATTTCTCACAGTGCACAAACTGTGAATTGTATATCAAATTAAACTTTCTCATTAAAATCTGCATTGTTGGACCTCCTGCTGGTTGCCACCATTTTGCTGAAATAAGATACCATTTGGGGTAATGGCAGCCAGGGAAACCTGTTATCATTGATTGTAAACTGGCTTCACTCCCTCCACTTGAAAATCTGGTGGGCTTCATTGTGCAAACATTGCATTTTCTATACAAATATTACAGAGCAAAGCTCTGCTACCGATCCATCAGCCAGAGTAAGCAGGTTTATAGTCTGACCCCAACAGCCCTTACATCTCCTACACCCCAACACTGGGCTGCAGGCGGATCCTGCGAGGTGGGAGACCCAGCAGGAGAATTCAAGAAGCATATATCAAAGTCTGCTAGTTTTTAATTTAAAAAAAAAAATACAGGGTCTCACTCTGTCGCCCAGACTGGAGTACACCACCACGCCTGGCTAACTTTTTGTGTTTTTACAGAGATGGGGTCTTGCTGTGTTGCTCAGACTGGCCTGGAACTCCTGGACTCAGGCATTCCTCCTGTCCTGGCCTCCCAAATTGCTGGGATTGCAGGCATGAGCCACCATGCACAGCCCAGTTTTTAATTTTAAAAATATTTTTAGGGCCGGGCACGGTGGCTCAAGCCTGTAATCCCAGCACTTTGGGAGGCCGAGACAGGCGGATCACGAGGTCAGGAGATCGAGACCATCCTGGCTAACACAGTGCAACCCCGAAAAAAAAAAAAAAAAAAATATTTTTAGCTGGGTGAGGTGGCATGCGCCTGTAGTTCCAGCTATTTGGGAGGCCAAGGCAGGAAGATTGCTTGAGCCCAGGAGTTTGAGCCCTGGGTAACATAGTAAGAACCTGTCTTTATTTATTTATTTATTTTTTTTTTTTTTGAGGCGGAATCTCGCTCTGTGGCCCGGACTGGAGTGCAGTGGCCGGATCTCAGCTCACTGCAAGCTCCGCCTCCCGGGTTTACACCATTCTCCTGCCTCAGCTTCCGGAGTAGCTGGGACTACAGGCGCCCGCCACCTGGCCGGCTAGTTTTTTTGTATTTTTAGTAGAGACGGGGTTTCACCATGTTAGCCAGGATGGTCTCGATCTCCTGACCTCGTGATCCGCCCGTCTCGGCCTCCCAAAGTGCTGGGATTACAGGCTTGAGCCACCGCGCCCGGCAAGAACCTGTCTTTATAAAAAAATTAAATAAAATAAGATAAATATTTTTTCTTCACAAGGACGTTATTATTTGAGAGAGGAAAGGAGATAAAGGAAAAAATGAGGCCTAGCAGGAGTTCAAATTCACCAGGACCCTGGGCCCAGGACACCCTCACCAGCTCCTTAGAGGGACTCTCTTGCCTTCCCCCCAAACCTTCACCCCTTCCCACCAACCTCCAAGCCCTCTCCCCTTCCCACCAACCTCTAAGCCCCAGATCTGAGGCTCAGGCTTATGAAAGTCGACTAGGAACTCTGTGCGGTCCCCTTGGACTGACAGAGGGGTCCAAGCTAATAACTTCTTTTTACAGATACAGACTCTAAAACAAAAAAACAAAGATTGTTTTTGGCCCAAGAGGCTGTCCAGCAGAACACCAGAGGCTGGCCTCCTATGGCTATTTCCCCAGCTTTCAGTTGACAAGCACGCACTCTCCAAAAGTCAGCGTCAGCCAGGCTCATGTAAATATTTGTTATTGCCATCTAACCGTTCGAATAGCTTGTCCCTGTCTCTCATTTTGTAAATCATTTTGTTGCTCGGGTAATGCAAAATAGCTTTGACTTACAAAGACAGACAGGAGTGGGAGAAGGAGAAAGATGTAGTAAAATGATCAGTCTGTAGTGTTGTACCTCATATTTTGGTAAATAAAATGAAGACAGCACAGACCAATTTCTAAAAGAACAACCCAGTCTGAATACAACGAACCTCACCAAATCCTTTTCTAGAAAAGAGCACTAAAGGTTACAGGCAAGGCCTGTGCTAGAGTAGACGCTGCTTCCTCAGAGGGAGCACGTGCTGGGGAAGGTGACTCGAGGTGGCCAGGTGTGTGGGCACTCAAAGTCCAGAAGAAGGGCATCGCCCAGCTGGCGGGCCCTCGGCAAATGGGGGGAATCACCCCTTCCCCGCCCATGAAGGGCGCAGGATATCCTTCTGCAGCATGTTTCCCCTAAAAGCCAACCCTGGACAGTCCTAGTCACTAGCATAAGCTGGTCTCACCTGTAGTGAAAATACCAAGGAGGGAATCAGCAAGTGCCCAGTGGAGGTGCTGGCCCGACCCCCTGTGTACTGCCTTGCCTGCAAAATTATTATGGCTGCTTCTGTTTCTGTTGCATGAAAATTAAATAAGACAGTTCACAGATCCATGAATTCGCTATATTTGAACATTATTCTGCTGACTTTCTTTCCTCACTCTAGCCTTCCTTTATATCTCCTAGTCTTGCAGAGTTTCCACAACTATAATCTGAACCTGTTTCCTATGTGGTCATGCAGTTTTTTAAAACAAAATCTGTTTTCCCATTTTCTCTTCTTACTTACCATCCATATACATACCCTCTAGTCAAAAACCAATAACAAAAATCAATTGCAGTATTCCATTCATTCATTCATTCATTCAATAACTACACTTTGAATTTACTGGGAACTAAGTGCTAGACCGTTATCCCCCTTTCACTCAAGAGTTCTGTTAGCCTGGGAATTACATCAGAAATCCCAGTTTTGGCTGGGCATGGTGGCTCACGCCTGTAATTCCCGCAGACTTTGCGAGGCCGAGGCGGGCAGATCACTTGAGGTAAGGAGTTCGAGACCAGCCTGGCCAACATGGTGAAATCCCACCTCTACTAAAAAACAAAAATTAGCTGGGCATGGTGAGAGCCTGTAATCCCAGCTACTCAGGAGGCTGAGGCAGAAGAATCACTTGAACCTGGGAGACAGAGGTTGCAGTGAGTCGAGATCTTGCCACTGCACTCCAGCCTGGGTGACAGAGCAAGACTCCATCTCAAAAAAAAAAAAAAAAAAAAAAAAGAAAGAAAGAAAGAAAGAAATCCCAGCTTTACTGGCTTTGTTTTTTGATGTTGTTGTTGTGGTTGTTCTTGATTTTAAGACAGGGTCTCCCTCTGTTGCCCAGGCTGGAGTACAGTGGCACAGTCAGAGCAGCCTCCAACACCTGGGCTTAAGTGATCCTCCCTCCTCAGCCTCCCGAGTAGTTGGGACTACAGAAACGTGCCAACACTCATGGCTCTTGACTGGCTTTTGAACTAGGATTTGAAGAACCCAAGCGAATCTACAAAAGAAACTTGCTGCTGAAGGTGCTTCCTTTTCCCAGCTTCACTATCCTCCTGTGCCTCCCCGCAGCCTCCTTCCAGGAAACCAGGGTAACCAGGTTCCCTCCCTGGCCCCACAGGGCTGAGGCACCCAAAGGATTTCCTCCCGTGGCTCCATGGTTCTCCACTAATCCTGACCAAAGATGGAGCACTCTGCCACCCTGTGCCTCTGCCCAAACTTTGCCCACATTTTTACTCCTAGCTGCCATCAGTTTCTTTGAATAGTCATCAATTGTTTGATTGTTTTCCTTTTTTTTGAGACCGAGTTTCACTCTACTCTTGTCGCCCAGGCAGGAGTATAGTGGTAAGATCTCGGCTCCCTGCAACCTCCGCCTCCCGAGTTTAAGCGATTCTCCCACCTCAGCCTCCCGAGTAGCTGAGATTACCTGCATATACCACCAAGCCCAGCTAATTTTTGTATTTTTAGTAGAGACGGGGTTTCACCATGTTGGCCAGGCTGGTCTCAAACTCCTGACCTCAGGTGATCCACCTGCCTCCCCGTCCCAAAGTGCAGGGATTACAGGCGTGAGCCTCGTCCCCAGCCAATTGTTTGTTTCTATAAGAAAAATTATCGGCCACACCTGTAATGCCAGCACTTTAGGAGGCCGAGGCGGGCAGATCACGAGGTCAGGAGATCGAGACCATCCTGGCTAACACGGTGAAACCCCGTCTCTACTAAAAATACAAAAAATTAGCCGGGCGAGGTGGCGGGCGCCTGTAGTCCCAGCTACTCAGGAGGCTGAGGCAGGAGAATGGCGTAAACCCGGGAGGCGGAGCTTGCAGTGAGCGGAGATCGCACCACTGCACTCCAGCCTGGGCAACAGGGCGAGACTCCATTTCAAAAAAGAAAAAGAAGAAGAAAAAGAAAAATTATCAACAATTTTCCACAGACTTGCCATAGTTTGTGGCAAGAAGATGTAATGCCTGCTCTTGTATAGGGCATCAAAAGTCAATGACAGGATAGGCACATCAGAAGATGATACAAGGTGTAATAACAGGCTGCTTGGGCTCACAGCACCCTGCTGCCCCAGGTTCCTGGCAAACATGGCAAAGCCCAGACACGGGCCCAGAGGGGAGGAGCCAGGTGCCCCAGGCTAGGCCATGAGAAGTACATTTAGGGTTATTGGCGGGGCTTCCTAAAGAGAATGAAAATCCTGGTCGACATCCTAGGCACAGGTGGGTCCTCAGGCAGTTGCTGCAATTCTGAGGGCAGAGGGCTGGACTCAGTTCCCTGTCGGGGAAGAAACTCCCTCTCTCCATTGCGCTCTCTGGGGCTGCCCTCCTGGCAGGATGTTCTTGAGAGAGCTCCCAAGGGCCACAGTCTAAAATGGCCACTGCTACTAGGTGTCAAGACCCCTGCAATGGACAACCAACAAATTCCCCTTTGCCATCCCTGTACTTTTAATAATGTCATAACCGCCAAGAGTCTCCCCCCAGGACAAGGGCTATTTCCCTCCCACTCCCAGTCCCAGGGACATTCTCCTATTCGGCCAAACGTGAAGGACGGGACTATGGGTGACCATCACCCAGCTCCCTTCCCCAGCGGTTCCCTACAGAGAACGGCCAAGTCCCACCCCCCGATGAGCCTACTTCCCCATCGCAGATCACAGAGACCCCAGACTCATCAGGTGAATAGCCCTGGAGGTGTCACTTTCCTCCTCAGACAGGAAGAGTAGTTGGAATCCTGTCATTCACCCAAGAGAAGAAGGTCCAACGGGTAGAGGATGCCAAGCTCATTGTCTTCTTCTCTCTTCATCTCCCGACCTCTTCATCTTCATCTTTCTCTCGATGGGGAGCACCCTCTACCTTCCTTCTCCATCTCATCGCCTTCCTGAGTTCTAGTTCTTTCTTTGGGATTGGCAGACACCAGAGGGCAACATAATCTCACCTACTTGCCAGTTCTCCCATTTCACCAGTAGAGGGAAGAATTTGAGAGAACCTATATCCACCAGGAGTATGTAGAAATTCTTTAGAAATATGGAATTAGCCAGTGCAATAGAACAGCTCTGTCAAAGGCACCCCATGCCAAAGCATTCTGTTCCCGTTGGTAAATAATCTGTTATAAAACTGTTTGAATGCATATTAACTCACCAGAGCAAGACACTGGCAAAATTTCCCCCCAGGCTGTATTTTGCAGATAGCACTTTCTTGTGATGTCAGACCTGAGATTACACTAACACAAGTCACATATTTTCTAAGGTGGCACTGACGCTCTGTCCCTCACTCACCGTTTAGTCTTTTGAGATCAGGTTTTTATTTTGGTTCACAAATAGTTGGTAAGGCATTGAGCCTGGCCTGTCTGGTTGTTTTTGATACATGTCATTTCAGCAATACAGGTGCTTCCAGGGGCATATGGGCAAGTGAAGAGGAGTGGCTCAGAACTGATTATACACCGGGTGGCAGAGTCCTTGAGAAAACAGGTACCCAGGCAGCCCCTGTCAATCTTGGAAGTCCGTGCAAGAGCACACCTCACCACGTGCTCCCCAATCCACCACGCACACTGGGAAAACTAGAGAAGGCTCCCTCCTGGGGAAAAATGTCTGGAAGGAGGGATTCAGAAATAAAAGTTGTGCCATTGACTATTTACCAAATTATCGTCCTGACCAAGTTAAGATCAAGACCTTTAAAAAGTAGCCACATGGAGCCAAGCGATCTGCTCAGCCATTGCAATGTGCTTGATTGTTTGGATCTAATTACCTGACCTGGGTATTTTCTGCTTGGTATCCCCAGCATTTGAACCACTTCCAAAGCCAGAGGTTTATGGAGCCTTTGAATGCCCTAAGAGTCTGTGATTCTCTCCTTCTTTAGATGGACTTTTAGATCCTGGTTGCTGAATTTATTCATGTGAATTGGCCTTCACTTCTTCATCAACACCCTTTCTTTAATAATCTCAAATCAGGGTTCTTATCCTAAGATCCAAAACTAGATGAACATTTTGGCCAGGCACAGTGGCTCATACCTACAATCCCAGCACTTTGGGAGGCCAGAGCGGGCGGATCACTTAAGGCCAGGAGTTCAAGACCAGCCTGGCCGACACAGTGAAACTCCGTCTCTACTGAAAATATAAAAGTTAGCCAGGCATGATGGTGCACACCTGCCATCCCAGCGACTCGGGAGGCTGAGACATGAGAATTACTTGAAGCCGGGAGGTGGAGGTTGCAGTGAGCCAAAATCACACCACTGCACTCCAGCCTGAGTGACTGAGTGAGGCTCTGTCTCAAAATAAAAATAAAGAAGTAGATGAGCATTTTCGTAAATCCCTTGAAATTGTGAGCACAATGTATGTGTGTGTCACATTTGTGGGCTTTCTGGGGAGAAGGCCCATAACTTCCATCAGATTCTCAAAGGGCTCCATGACCCCGTCTTTCCGCTGTGTTATTTATGACGTTGACTAGACCAGAACTTCCCAGTCAGTGTGCAGGGGTGGGTTACAAGTGTGTGCCTGAGCTGCGGATCCCCACAGCCCTTGGGTCGGGAGTGGCAGGGACTTCCAAGCTGGTCATCTCCTGCCAAGAGCCGTCCAGTTGCCATCAAATATTATTTTCTCTGTGTGCCCCACTACAGTAAACTCCTCACTTCTAACCCCTCTGGCATCTTTGCTCTCTGTCTCTCTTCCCTCATCTCCATGGCCTTTATCATCCAGCGGGGAGCTTGGCATCGGCCTGGCTGCCTCCAGTGTAATCTGCTCTCGGTATACTTTGCCAAGAAAGGGCAGGGGTGTGGTGGTCTCCCCTTGCTGGAAACGCTGCTACCCTCATCTTGGGGATCTGCCTCACCTGCCATATGGTGGTACAAGAGACCAGTTCATTTCCTTGCCTGGATTACCCCTCTCACTCTAACCCCACACATCTGCCTGTTTCCTGCGGTAGCTATCCTTTGCCCATGTGTCTAGAAGAATCTCTATGCCAGTTCCCTACTTGGCTCCCAGCTTTGTTACAAATATTCCTCAGTGCACGTTCGTGCAGAGCCTCTTTCCAACTAAGACACTGAAATCTTATGCAGAATCCACGCAGAGCCAAATTCAAACACAAATATGACAAACCGGCTGGGCACGGTGGCTCAAGCCTATAATCCCAGCACTTTGGGAGGTCGAGGCAGGTAGATCACCTGAGGTCAGGAGTTTAGGACCAGCCTGGCCAACATGGGAAAACCCCATCTCTACTAAAAATACAAAAATTAGCCAGGAATGGTGGTGGTGGTGCCTGAAATCCCAGCTACTCGGTAGGCTGAGGCAGGAGAATCGCTTGAACCCAGGAGGCGGAGGTTGCAGTGAGTCAAGATTGCACCACTGCACTCCAGCCTGGGCGACAGAGCAAGACACCGTCTCAAAAATAAACAAACAAAAACCAAATATGACCAACGGGGCAGGCAAATTCCCATGACTTTCTGGCTAACAGAGCACCCCCAAAATACTGTCATCTTCCAGGCCCTGCCCGACCTCCAAACACACAGAGTCCCCATGTTCCGTGACCAGACAGGCCACACAGGGTTAGTCTGATCACCAGATGCTCAGCTTACAGCATTTTACCATCAGCAATTCCATAATTCTGGCAAGCCAAAAAGCATGTCATTCATTTAGAATCAATTTATGATTCAGATTTGTATATGAATGACTTCAACAAAATGTTGGCCACTATCTCCTGCACTTCAACTGTCCATGTCAAAGGCTCAATGACTGAATTCTTCAGTATTCTTCTAACCCACATCACAATTTGGTGAGAAAAGGCAACTGTCTTTCTTCATTTTTCCAGTAAACCAAGCTGATAGCCCAAAATGTCAAAGTCAGGTTTCTAAACATCATCAAACTTTCTTCCTTCCTTTCTACCTGAACAACCTGATCCTAGACACAGCCCTGACCCATCACTTTCTAGTCAATACTTCCTTTCAAAAATATCTCACTTCTGAGACAACGAGGTTGCTGCTCAGCCATGAGGAACTATAAGTGCATGTTGCTCTTTTTTTTCTTTTTGAGACAGAATCTCACTCTGTGTGTCACCCAGGCTAGAGCACAGTGGCGCCATCTCGGCTCATTGCAACCTCTGCCTACTGGGTTCAAGCAATTCTCCTGCCTCAGCCTCTACTGTATATATATATATACAGTAGAGATTTGCGGGATGAAAATAAAAACTTCTATAAGCACGCCTCGAAACCAATGTCTTATTCAAGTCATATATAACAAATATCACACTGTTTTCACTTGATTTGGATATCCAGACCCCAATTTTTCAAGGACCTGAAAAATTATGTGTTAATAATACTAACAGTTAACAATATTCCTTATTTTGTCAACGGAAACCATTTGCATTGAGATCCTGGTGATGTTTGTTTTCATTTCCTGTCATTTTAATGGCAAAAGTTTGTCCATAGTGTAACCTTCCTTCTCCTTTGGTATTTTTTGTTTACTCAAGAGTTTAAAAGTATTACTTTTTACTCATGAGTTTTTGTTGTTGTTGTTTGTTTGTTTGTTTTTGAGATGGAGTTTCCCTCTGTCGCCCAGGCTGGAGTGCAGTGGTGCAATCTCGGCTCACTGCACCCTCCACCTCCCAGGTTCAAGTGATTCTCCTGACTCAGCCTCCTGAGGAGCTGGGATTACAGGCACCTGCCACCATGCCCGGCTAATTTTGTTTTTTCAGTAGAGACAGAGTTTCACCATGTTAGCCAGGCTGGTCTTGAACTCCTGAGCTCAGGTGATCCACCCACCTCAGCCTCCCAAAGTGTTGGGATTACAGGCGAGAGCGACCGCACCCGGCCTGTTTGGCCATCTCTAAGTAAATAAGAAGTGCTTCCTACTTGACACTAACCTAAAACATTTTCAACACTGGATTTTCCAAGCTCCATAACCATCAATTTGCAAATAAATCCCCCAAGAATCCCGTGAGGAAAAAGCCACAGGGACACATGGAGAACGACAGCAAAGGCGGGAGACTCGGCACAGTGGAGGTCTGCAGGAACTCCTGCTGATGGCTCTTCATTTGCCAACAGATTTTCCTCTTCACACATAAATGCAGCGTAGGAAAATGAACTCGAGGAATAATTCTGTGTATTGAATGGTATGGTGGGTTCCTAGACTGTGGCAGGACCCGAACCCCAATGATATCATGTTATTCCTGGGTTGAGTAAGCTACGTGTCACCTCCTCTTTGAAGCCTTCCCTGACCACCCTCCCCAGCCACTGCTTTGTGCTCCCACTGGATCCCGTGCAGCCCTCACTTACAGAACCTTTAGCTGTCAGCACTCATTGGCTTCTATATTTTAATCCCTGGCTATACAGCAAACTCCTCAAGAGTGGCAGTGAGTGCCTCTGTCACGTCATGGTCACTCCCCATCCACTGCCACTCCTGGTCGCCCTTATAGAGAATGTGAAATGAACAGATGCTTGGGTTCTCCAAAATCCTTGTTTTGTTCTCTAAATCCCATTTAGCACATTTAGCCTGGAGCTACTTGCTATTGCCAACAAGGGTGAATCAAGCCTTTGGATTTTCTAACGAAGACACGTGCGGTGGGAAATACAGGCCTCCGACACCCAACGTCAGGGAGGAAGCCAGGAGGGAAGAAGAGCATGCGCGCGCTAGGGAGCGGGTGGAAAGTGGGCAGATGGGAGGAGGCAACGCTGAAGATGTCACTGGAGCGAGTGGGAGTCGTGCAAAGGTATGGGGAAGCCACATGGGGATCGGAGAGGGAGTGGGGGACGTTTCCCCCTTTTGCAGCTGGTGCTTCAGGAACACAGGTGTTCGTCTTGAACAACCCATACTCGGGCTGTCTCGGGCCTTCCCTTCTACCCCGGCCTGCCTGGCCTCTGCTGCCGGAGCAAGGTCTGCAGCTTCCGATCTCCCCGCCTTTCCCAAACATGCACGCCCTGCACCGCCTTCCCAGGCTCCGTGCCAGGCGACAGCAGCCACTGTGCTCACGCTCATGTGTCGTGTCTCTCCTCCCAGGTAACTTGTTTCCATGTTAACAGGTAACCTTCCCGCTGGGGATGTCAGGCACCATGCCAACCTGGGAACGGCCACCTTTGGGGGCAGATGGACATTTTGGTGCCCATGCAATCCCACTGCCAAGGTTACCACCTGCCTCCAAATAGGGTCCACCCTACAGAGTGAAGAGTCTAGAGAGCGACCACTTGGTCCTACACACTCGAAGTGTGAGTTCCTTAACAGAGGGACAATTATTCACACTGGTGTCTTTTGTTTAGAGAGGGACTCTTTAATGATGCTCTTATAGCCCGCCTCCCTCCATAAGTTACTGTTTCGCACCCATTCAGGTGGCTATTTTCAGAAAAATAAAAAATAAGTGTTGGCAAGGATGTGGAGAACTTGGGACACTTGTGCACTACTGGCCAGAATGTAAAATGGTACAGCTAGGCCGAGCACAGTGACTCATGCCTGTAATCCCAGCACTTTAGGAGGCCAAGGTGGGAGGATCACTTAAAGCCAGGAGTTCAACACCAGCCTGGGCAACATAGCAAGACCCCTGTCTCTAACAAAAACAAAAGCTGCAGCTGCTGTGGAGAACAGTGTGGCAGCTCCTCAAAAAATTAAACATAGAATTACCATATAATCTAGCAATTCTACTTCTGAGAATATACTCAAAATAACCAAAAGCAGGGACTCAAACAGATATCTGTACACCCACGTTCACAACAACATTATTCACAGTAGCCAAAAGGTAGAAACAACCCAGGTGCCTATTGATGGATGGAGAAACAAAATGTGGTATACACATACAATGGAATATTATACAGCCTTAAAAAGGAAGGGAGTTCTGATGCACACTGCAACACAGATGAGCCTTGAGGACATGATGCTATAGGAAGCAAGCCAGGCACAAAAGGACAGACTGTATGATTCAAGTTATATGAGGTAACTGTAGTAAGCAGATTCATAGAGACAGAAAGTAAGATAGTGGTTGCCAGGAGCTGGAGGAGGAACGAATGGGGAGTTGCTGTTTAATGGGAACAGAGCTTCAGTTTGGGATCATAAGAAACTTCTGGAAACAGATAGTGAGGATGGTTGCTCAACAGTGTGAATATACACAATGGCAATGAACTGTACTCTTAAAAATCGTTAAACTGGGTTTTTGGGGGTTTGTTTATTTGTTTTGAAACAGTCTCACTCTGTCACCCAGGCTGAACTGCAGTGGTATGATCTCAGCTCACTGCAGTCTCAACTTCCAGGATCAGGTGATCCTCCTGCCTCAGCCTCCAAAGTAGCTAGGACTACAGGTACACACAACCATGCCTGGCTAATTTTTCCATTTTTTATAGAGATGGCGTTTCACTATGTTGCTCAGGCTGGTCTCAAACTCCCAGAGTCAAGCGAGTCACCTGCTTCGGCCTCCCAAAGTGCTGGGATTACAGGTATGAGCCACCACATCTGTCTTAAACTGGTGATTTTTATGTTATGCCTTTTGTTTGTTTGTTTGTTTTGTTTTGTTTTTGAGTGGCATGATTATGGCTCACTGCAGCCTTGACCTCCTGGGCTCAGGTGATCCTCCCACCTCAGCCTCCCAAGTAGCTGGGATCATAGGCATGCACCACCATGCTCGGCTAATTTTTAAAATTTATTTTAGAGATAAGGTCTCACTATGTTGTCCAGGCTGGTCTTAAACTCCTGGACTCAAGCGATCCTCCCACCTCAGTCTCCCAAAATGCTAGGATTACAGGTGTAAACCACCATGCCTGGTCTGTTACAAATATTTTATCACAATAAAAAAAAATTTTAAACATCAATCCCCCTTCTTTGCAGCCCTAAACCCAATTTGACTGTCCATGTGCCCCCAGAGCAATCATCAGGGGCCTGACACCCCACCCATCCACCCACAGCCCTCCAGATGCCCTGCCTGCCTCTGGCATGGAGTGGGCCTCTCTGCCCCGTGATTCTGGCCATCCCAGCTGGCGTTGTTGCCCATCTCTGGATGGTTGAAACCTCAGCCTTCCCCAGGGACCTCGCAGTGGCCTGGGCTTCTGCTTCTGTGGCCTGCGCTCGTGCTCCAACTCCAGCCCCCAAAGCCCAGGAGTAGACCTTATGAGACACTCAAAAACAATTTCCATTTTCATCCTCAGATAATGCCCCAGACATGTGTTCAGTGCTCAGTATGGATCAGGGACAGTGCTGAAACTCATTTAATTCTCACAACAATCCAACACATTCGTTCTTATTGTTACCAACATCCCATTTTACAGATGAAAAACCCAAGACTTGGGGACTCAGTAATTTGCTCGAGGTCCCAAAGCCAGGAAGGGGCAAGTTCGGGATATCAAACGAGCATTCTAATTCATGACCCGTGTTCAGCTAGGATCCCACACCATGAGAAATCATTCATAAACTTAAATCCTGATGGGGGCATCTTGATGCTTGCCCCCACTGATGCTAACATACACATTTAAGAGAAAAGAGAAAATGTTTGCTATACTCTGGCTGGTGCTCACTCCTGAAAAAGAGATTGCAGAAGACCAGATGCAAACTAGAAGTCCCAATCTGTATAGAAGCACCAAGTCCCCACGTGACCAGATCATAATAGCGTGCTCTAGGAAATTCCAAGGCTACAGGCTCAAAGCTGACTATTTCTGAGTTTTGAACAACAGCTTCATCGGCCTGTTAGCCTGAAACCCCAGCATCTAATTTGTGATCTTAGGAAAGCTTGTTAGAGGGTTTCCATAGGAAAGCAGCAAGTACAGTCCAACTCCAGTCTTTCCCAAACACAGATCAGTGTGACCCAGCTGCCTCACCAGCGAGCGGGCGGCACACAGGTGTTTAATTTGGAATTTGATAGCTGCCTAAATTTCAAGGTCTCCCGTAGATGCACAAAGAGTACTCAATGGCCACTGGCGGAAATTCTTAGAAAAACAACCCTCCCAGTTGTTGGAATCACAACCACCACTTTCAGTCCCCGTCTCCCTGTCAGTGAAGAGGCTGTTTCGATTGAATTACAGGGGCCCGTGTGGACTCCCTGCGGTACCAATGTGCCTGTGACAATCGACACTCTTTTGCTGGCCGTCCGGTGTTATTTCAGACACTGTTGGACAGATGGGCTCTGTTCCGAGTGGGGAAGAGTGGAAATGTTTTATAGGGCTTGTCAGCTCACTGCACACAAAATGTGCTCTGCCGCGTTTCCAGGGTGGGGGCTGAATTGGGGGCAGAAGGCTTCTGGATACTGAAAAGCGGTTTCTTCCCTGGCGTCTTCTCTGTGGTCTCTGGGCCTGGGCATCACTGTGGGGGTCTGGTTTTCTGCTGGGTCCCCGCACAGCCCGCGTCTCTGCCGGGTGCAGGGCACGTGTTTGCAGCTTGGCGGCTGTTGGACATCCATTCTCGTACTGACACAGCCCAGTGACTCACACGGGCTGGGCGAGGAAGCACAGAGCATTTGACAAGCAGAAACAACTGAATTCCTTTTGGAGGGGTGAGGAAGTGACACCCCAATGGGCTTGATCTCACCATTTGGTTTGAACTGGGGAGCTTTGGATTCAGACAGAACTGTGTTCAGATTCCAGCTCCACCACTTATGCTATGGCCAAGCTATGTAACTAAGCCTGTTTCCATTTCTGCAAAATGGGGGCAAAAACAAGACTCCTACCTGATGAGGCTGTTTCAGGAATGAATAGATGATTGTATATAGCACATGTATGTATAAAGCCTGGCATAAACAATGAATGATAGGTATTAATCATAACAGTATTCTTTTGTAGAGATGGAGTCTCACTCTGTCACCCAGACTGGAGTGCAGTGGCGTGACTGTAGTTCACTGCAGCTTCCAACTCTTGAGCTCAAGTAATCCTCCCACCTCATCCTCCCAAAGCACTGAGATTACAGGCATAAACCGCCATGTCTGGCCAATAATAGTACACTTTGTTATTTTATTTTATTTTTGATAAAATAAAATGGGGTCTCACTCTGTCACCCAGGTTGGAGTGCAGTGGCATGGTCATGGCTCACTGCAGCCTCAGTCGCCTAGGCTCAAGTGATCCTCCCACCCCAGCTACCCCGGCCTCCCAAGTAGCTGGTACCACAAGTGCATGTCACCGTGCCCAGCTAATTTTTTGTATTTTTGGTAGAAATGGGGTTTCACTATGTTGCCCAGGCTGGTTTTAAACTCGTAGGTTCAAGCAATCCTCCCACCTCAGCCTCCCAAAGCGCTAGGATTACAGGCGTGAGCCACCACACCTAGTCCAATAATAGTACATTTTATTTATTTATTTATTTATTTATTTATTTATTTATTTATTTATTTATTTATTTTGAGACAGGATCTTGCTCTGTCACCCAAGCTGGAGTACAACGGCACCATGTCAGCTCACTGCCACCTCCACCTCCTGGGTTCAAGCAATTCTCCTGCCTCAGCCTCCCAAGTAGCTGGGACTACAGGCACGTGCCACCACACCCGGCTAATTTTTGTATTTTTAGTTGAGATGGGGTTTTGCCATGTTGGCCATGCTGGTCTCGAACTCCTGACCTCAAGTGATCTGCCCACCTCAGCCTCCCAAAGTGCTGGGATTACAGGTGTGGGCCACCATGCCCAGCCTAATAGTCCATTTTAAAGAGAAGGAGATGAACTTTTTGTTTGTCCATTGTGCAGATAGGTAACACAGAATTCGCATTGCAATAGCAAATCTAGCTCCTAAAACAGTGTGGAATCAAAACAAAGTGCAGGAGGAGTAAGTCCAAGTGCTGTGCTGAAGAGCACAGTGTCCACAGTCAACAGCAGCCACTGCAGCCCTAAAAATCACTACCAGAGCAGATTTCAAGTGTTCTCACCACAAAAACTGATGACTATGTATTAGCCGATTTAACCATTCCTCAGTGTGTACGTATTTCAGAACTTTGTGCTGTACACGATGAATATATACAATTTTTGCCAAAAATAAGTTTTTAAAAAACAAAACTCGATGACACCTACTGCCTCAAAACATACTCTCACCAAGTCCCCCACGACTGTGACCTCCTGCATCAGAATCCAGGTACCTGCGACACAAGATGCATTAGAGAACCATCTAGGACTGCCAGGTGCCAGGACCTCACCAGACTTATTTTATTATTATTATTATTATTTTATTATTATTATTATTATTATTATTATTATTTTGAGATAGCTCTCACCCAGGATGGAGCTAATTTTATTTTCTATTTTTTTTTTTTTGAGAAACAGGGTCTCCCTATGTTGCCAGGCTGATCCCAAACTCCTGGCCTCAAGGGATCCTCCTGCCTCAGCTTCCCAAATTGCTGGGATTAGAGGATTGAGCCACCGCACCCAGCCCCCACCAGATTTTGTGTTCTGAATCAGACTTTGGGGAGCACTGCCCTACCTAATGCAGAACACTTTGTGTGTGTGTATGTGTGTGTGTGTGTGTGTATGTGTGTGTGAGACAGAGTCCCACTCTGTCACCCAGGCTGGAGTGCAGTGACTCAATCTCAGCTCACTACAACCTCTGCCTCCCAGGTTCAAGCCATTCTTGTGCCTCAGCGTCCCAGGTAGCTGGGACTACAGGCACCCACCACTACAGTCTGTGGATTTTTGTATTTTTAGTAGAGACGGGGTTTCCCCGTGTTGCCCAGGCTGGTTTCAAACTCCTGACCTCAGGTGATCCACCAGCCTTGTCCTCCCAAAGTGCTGTGATCACAGGCGTGAGCCACCACGCCGGGCCTTAATGCAGAACACTAGTAAGCCCATGTCCCCATGTCATTTGCCTGAACTATACAGCATCGCCATGCACTATGCATGCATCTTCAGCCACTGTGTTTGGGATATTTCATCCCAAGAACCAACTGGACTGGATGTTGTGAAATATTCACTTGGAATAAATAACAGGTATCATATGCTACATCAAATATAAGGTGCACTCATCCCCAACGACAGTGAGCTCCATTTGCAAACTGCACCCACTGACCAGCTTCAGTTCCATTTGGACACCTAAAGTCTGCCTATCACAACCCCCACCTAGCCTCCTCCTTTCACAGGAGGACAGGGAGGAACGCCTTGCTCACTCCAGCCATGTAATCCAGGACGTCACCAGTGAGTCATGGATGGGGCACTTTATTAGCAACATGGATAATGAGACCCACTGGGTCTGGCCAGCAGGAGACCACAGCTAACTTTTTTTTTTTTTTTTTTTTTTTTTGAGATAGAGTCTTATTCTGTCAGCCAGGCTGGAGTGCAGTGGCATGATCTCAGCTCACTGCAACCTCCGTCTCCCAGGCTCAAACAATTCTCCTGCCTCAGCCTCCTGAGGAGCTGGGATTACAGGTGTGTGCCACCACGCCTGGCTAATTTTTATTTTTTTAGTAGAGATAGGGTTTCACCATGTTGGCCAGGCTGGTCTCAAACTCCTGACCTCAGGTGATCTGCCCACCTCGGCCTCCCAAAGTGCTGGGATTACAGGCATGAGCCACTGTGCCCAGCCAAATTCTGTATTTTTTGTAGAGACAAGGTCTCGCTATGTTGCCCAGGTTGGTCTCGAACTCCTGGGCTCAAAAGATCTGCCCGCCTCCACTCCCAAAGGGCTGGGATTGCAGGCCTGGGCCACCACCCCCGGCCCACATTTTTTTTCTTAATGACAAAAAAAATGCGGACATGCAGCATGGCGTTCTCCGGGCCAGAGTGTGCCAGCAAACCTCAGAACTCGCCTTCTTTCAGGGCACTGGTCTGCACCAGCTCAGTCTCCACCACTGCCACTCCTCACCTGCTCTGGCAACCCTACACCCAGGGAGATTTCAAATCCTGCACTGCACCAGGGTAACCAGGAGCACACTCAACCCAGAGTCTCCAACTTGCCCTTCAGCTTCCTCTTCCAATCCCCTCAACCCCATTGACTATTTATAGACACCAGTCAACACCAAGCTGGGTGAAGACAACGGGCCAGAAGAAATTCTAAGGGCTGCTGTTTCCTCCTACCTTCCTGAGAGCTGCCTTCCAGAACTTCAAGCAAGAGAATTATTGAAACACATCTCACTGATTTATTATTGATTGTCTCTTGGGCGGGCACAGGAAGTACCAAGCAGAGAAGGCAGGCATCACTTTGTGGTCACTCGAAAACTTTCATGCGTCCACCCAGGTCCCAACTTTATGCCACAAACAGAGGAATCAAAATGAGAAAACAGAAGTTCTGAGGCTTAGAAGTGCACTGGAGGGAAAGGGCCCGCTGAGACAGGGGTGTGGGCAGGAGCTGCAGCAGGAATGGGAGCTAAACTGGAAGCTTGCTAGGAAGGTGGTGGCCCAGGGAAAGAGGAGGAGGCCTTCTCGGGAACGAAGCCAAGGTCTATTGTTGGGGTGTGCGGTCCAGAAAAATCTCACCAGTCCACAGGAATAAAAGCCCACCAGCAGAAAGACGAACATGGCTCCCAGCCCAGGAAACAGTGACGGGGATGAACAAGACAAGCAGACTCTTATCCTTTGGGCAGAGGCCCAGCGACATACCTATGCAAAAACATGTCACCAGAGAAAGGACATTGGGCAGCCAGGATGTTGCCACCGCCAGCGAGGCCGTTAGAACCACCCATCCATGGGAGAAAACAAGACATCTTGGGGAAGAAAAATCAGCACACGCATCCACACACACACATACACACACACACACACACACACATACACATAAAACAGAGACACACACAAAGACACATACATAAACACACAGACACACACAGACACACATAAAACACAGAGACACACACAAAGACACAGATATACACACAGAGACACACACATAAATACACAGACACAGAGACACACACACACAGACACACACACACACACCATGAGAAAAGAAAAATGGCAACTTGCTGCCTGACAACCCTCAAATAAGGCAGAGATGATGCCTCATTCAACCCGACCTAGGAGGCCTCTTCCCCAAGACCCATTTGTTGTGGACTGATTTCTATTTCCCGGTGCAATTTATTTGGGAAAAAAGGCCTTTCATCGTCACTAGTCTAGGAAGTGGCCAGAACCATACAGACAATAATGAGCGATAGGAGCCTGATTCTGCAGAATCTGGAAAACGCCCCCAGGCTGTCACTCAGTATTTCCTTCCTGCTCAGCCAGGATCCTCCATCTTTTGTTGATTAGCATGGATGAGTCGCTTCTTAGAATGAGGGATTCAATCCAGCAGGAGACCCCGCATGCCTCTCATGCCCTGAGAATCACACAGGTGTGTTTGGGCGGCGTGCCCTCCACGTGTACTGAGGGAGGGGCACTGTTTTTCTCTGTGGCAGACACAGTCCAGGTGCTTGTGTTTTTCCAGTGACTCCTACTCTCCCATCCCCAGCGAGGCATCACTCATACTTTGCCTAATCTGTGTATGAAAGGCAGTAACACCCATCTCAGGGAACTTGTCAAACCCAGGGCACTTTCAGACCACTGGATAGACATGAGATAAATCAAGTATTCAGGAATAAAAAGCATTTGCAGTGTCCATACTAAGTTAGCATCAATAGGGTGACCTCCCGGGAGATGGGGACCACCAGTTTGCCTAAGGAAGGGTGATGAACTGGCCAGGTCAGAATCAGAGCAAGTCCAGAATCCCACTCTGATCAGTAATGGGATGGTGCCTGTGAAGACACCCTGCACTCCAGCCTGGACAACACAGTGAGACCCTGTCTCTTAAATTTAAAAATAATAATAATAATAATAACAGATTTGGATGTTCTGTGAGATATATGTCTTTGAGTAGTATTATCAGTCTTCATCTCCCCTGAATACTATTTTTTTTTTTTTGAGACAGAGTCTCTCTCTGTCACCCAGACTGGAGTGCAATGGTGCGATCACCGCTCAGTGTAGCCTCTGCCTCCCGGGTTCAAGCGATTCTCCTACCCCAGCCTCCCAAGTAGCTGGGATTACAGTTGCTTACCACCAAGCCTGGCTAATTTTTGTATTTTTTTGTAGGGACAGGGTTTTGCCATGTTGGCCAGGCTGGTCTCGAACTCCTGACCTCTCAAGTGATCCGCCCACCTCAGCCTCCCAAAGTGCTGGGATTATAGGTGTGAGCCACAAGGCCCAGCCTGAATACTAATTTTTTTTAAAAAAGACACAGAGTTCAGCCATAAAAGAGGAGATCCTGCCATTTGCAACAACTTGGAGGACATTATGTTAAGTGAAACAAGCCAGACACAGACAACAACTGTATGATCTTACTCACATATGGGAGCTAAAGAAGTTGAACTCATGGAAGCAAAGAGTAGAAGAGTGGTTGTGAGGGGATAGGCGATGGGGTTGTGAGGGGATAGGCGATGGGGAAACGTTGGTCAAAGGGTACAAACTTTCAGTTACAGAAGTTCCAAGTAAGTTCTAAGGCTGTAATGTACAGCATGAGTGGCGATGGATGTGTTCATTCATTGGGTTGTGGTCATCCTTACACGATGTACACATGTATCAAATTGTTACAATGTATACCTCCAATATATGCAAACTTTATTTGACAAATAAATATTTTTATTTCTTTATTTTGAGACAAGAGTCTCACTCTGTCACCCAGGCTAGAGTGCAATGGCGTGATACTGGCTCACTGGGCAACATGCCAAAACCCCACCTCTACAAAAAGTAGAAAAATTAGCTGGACATGGTGGTGTGCACCTGTAGTCCAGGTACTTGGGAGGCTAAGGTGGGAGGATCGCTTAAGCCCAGGAGGTGAAAGCTGCAGTGAGCCGAGATCATACCACTACACTCCAGCCTGGGCAACGGAGTGAGACACTGTCGCCAAAAAAAAAAAAAAAAGTTAACATTTAGAAAAAATAATACGATGGGCCAGGCGTGGTAGCTCACAACTGTAATCCCAGCAATTTGGAAGGTCAAGGCGGGCAGATCACTTGAGCTCAGGAGTTGGAGACCAGCCTGGACAACATGGCGAAACCCCATATCTACCAAAAAAATACACAAAAGTTAACCAGGCGTGATGGTGCATGCCTGTAGTTCCAGCTACTCAGAGGCTGAGGTAGGAGGATCACGTGAGCCTGGGAAGCATAGGTTGCAGTAAGCTAAGATCACGCCACTGCACTACAGCCTGGGTGACAGAGTGAGACCCTGTCTGAAAAAAAAAAAAAAAAAAAAGATGACCACATGGGAGCAAGCGTGGAAAGATGTAGGAATTGTTGGGGGCTGTATTAGTTTATTTTTATAGTGTTATAAAGAAATACTCAAGACTGGGTAATTTATAAAGGAAAGGGGTTTCATTGACTCAGTTCCACATGGCTGAGAGGCCTCAGGGAACTTACAATCATGGCAGAAGGTGAAGGAGAAGCAGGCACCTTCTTCACAAGGCAGCAGGAAAGAGAAATGAGAATGCAGTAAAAAAAAAATTACCGCTTTTAAAACCATCAGATCTCGTGAGAACTCACTCACTATCACGAGAACAGCATGGGGGAAACCATCCCCATGATACATCACCTTCCTCCCTTGAAACGTGAGGATTACAGGCCCCTCTCTCAACATGTGGGAATTACAATTCGAGATGATATTTGGGTGGGGACACAGAGCCAAACCGTACCAGGGACTATTTTGCTTGTTTGCTTCCATGGACAGTTTTCACAGCAAACTCAGGGGTACTTTAATAAAAAGGGACTTCTAAAGAAAGGGTGTTATCACTAGCAATGTCCTCATAAATAAAGTGGTTTTGCCAATAGATGGCTATTGCCTGGTTCTCCCCAAACCACTGCCCTCTAGCTCAGAATAGCTGATCAGAAATGTTCAGAGACAGAAGGAGGAGAGGAAGGAGAGAAGGAGGATGGCATATACTGAAGGCTTACAGGTGGCACCAGCTGTTTTCCATGAATGTTGACATTTCATACAGGAGGTCGCTTTTTTATAACCTTTTTTTTTTTTTAAGACAGAGTTTCACTCTGTTACCCAGGATGGGGTGCAGTGGCACAATCTCAGCTCACTGAAACCTCTGCCTCCCAGGTTCAAGTGATTCTCCTGCACCAGCCTCCCGAGTAGCTGGGATTACAGGTGCGCACCACCACACCCGGCTAATTTTTGTATTTTTAGTAGAGATGGGGTTTCTCCATATTGGCCAGGCTGGTCTCAAACTCCTGACCTGAAGTGATCCGCCCGCCTTGGCCTCCCAAAGTGCTGGGATTAAAGGTGTGAGCCACCATGCCTGGTTATTAAACAATGAAGAAAGTGCATCTCACAGACAGCAAATACTTTGTCCAAGGTCATGTGATGAAGACCTGAATTGTCTGTCTCCAGAGCCCATGCTTTGTGCAAAATCATTTTGCCCCTCGACCTACAAAACCACGAAAGTGACAGCCAATGTTCCAGAACGCTAAAGTAGACAGAATTTTTCTGCCTCCTTTTGAGTGTTTGACTGCAATACAACCAGGTTGGAAAAGTGACCTCAAATGTATTCCCAGAGCTGAGATCCACCTGCCGCCCTGGAATGCTGTGGAAATGGGCCACAGGTTGCCAAGACCCTGAGCACCCCCCAACCATTGGGTGGCCAGGGTGTAGCCTGGGACACTGGAGTCCCTGGACCCACGCCCCTTAGCGTGTGAGCATCTTTGTCATTTCCCTGTGGTGCCAGAAAGCATCACTTCTCTGTGTGCCTCAGATGACAAACACTGGGGAACAGTCTGCCTTGGGCTCCAAAGGCAACTGCCCAGATGAAAACACCAATGCTAGCACTTCAGAGCCACACAAGCTCACTTTGTGCACCTCAGTTTCCTCATCTATAAAATGGGAATGAAAATAGAACTTACCTCCTGGGGTAGTTGTGAGAATTAAATAAGGAAAAAATATGGCTGGGGACAATGGCTCACACCTGTCATCCCAGCACTTTGGGAGGCTACAGCAGGAGGGTTGCTTGAGGCCAGAAATTAGAGGCTGTAGTGAGCTACGATTGTGCCACTGCACTCCAGCCTGAAGGAAAGGGCGAGACTTCGTTTCTAAAAATACATTTAAAAATTTTTAAGATAAAATTTAAAAATTACCCATACACGGTGGCATGAACCTGTAGTCACAGCTACTCAGGAGTGAGGTGGGAGGATCACTTGAGCCCAGGAGTTCAAGGCTGCAGTGAGCTATGATCGCACCACTGCACTCCAGCCTGGGTTTCAGAGTGAGACCCTACAGCTGAAAAAGGAAAAAGAAAAGATAAAATACGCAGGGCTCTCAGAATACTTTCCAGCAGCAATCACTCAACGATCATTAGCTGAGCCAATGGGGACAGCCACACAGCTATGCATGCTGCAACTCCAAGGCACCGTTCATATATTTGACTATGCTGTGAACAGCGCCCCCTGGAGTTGTGCAACTGCATCCTTGACCATTAGCTTTGTGTTTTCACCAGGTGCCCTTCACAGGTAAGCTCCAATTTACTTCTCCTGCCTCATTACCTGCTGTTAGCTCTCCAGTCTTCAGCCCAGTAAACTGTCACCCTGTGCTCAAACATAAGGACCCATTCATTGACAAGCCCTTGATCTTCACAAGGGCTCCTTCTGCCCAGAACATTCCTCTGACTCCTGCCTGGTACCACTTTTATTCATCCTTTAAGGCCCCGCCTAAAAGTCACCAGGTCTCAGAAGCTTTCTCACAAGCAGGATTGCTCTGTCCTCACTGTTCTGGAGCACTTTGTAAATATTAGAAACTGAGCACAGTTTTGTGCGGCTCACACAGTTCATCTGCATACAAGCCTCCTTTGCTGAGCTAACTGTGAGTTCCTTGTGGTGGGATGGAATCTTATTCCTCTTGGCATGAGCTTGGGCTACTTGTGCTTGCTAGAAACACATATGTCAAAGACAGGTCTGCGCAGGACTCAATATTGTCAAAGACAGTTTGGGGCTGGGCATGGTGGCCCACACCTATAATCCCAGCACTTTGGGAGGCTGAAGCAGGAGGATCACTTGAGGCCAGAAGTTTGAGAACAGCTTGGGCAACAAAAAGAAAGTTCAGAATACCAGGCACCCAGAGCAAACTCAGGGTCCAGAAAATACCCTTGCCTACATCTGAGTACATCTTAGTACCCTGAGAATGGTAGCAAACACACCAAAAGGTGATAGGGCCTCTGAAAGACTGGGGTATTAATGTATGTTCCCTGACATAACCGAGACAACAGACTATAATGATTATCTACACTGGGCTTTGATATGTGAGAGTAAAAACCAGAAACTTAGCCCAGTTTCTCTTTTGAAATTCCTCCTGTCATTCAATTTGAATCTCATGTCTCTATGCTTTGTTTAAAACTAAATATCGGCCGGGCGCGGTGGCTCAAGCCTGTAATCCCAGCACTTTGGGAGGCCGAGACGGGCGGATCACGAGGTCAGGAGATCAAGACCATCCTGGCTAAATACGGTGAAACCCCGTCTCTACTAAAAAATACAAAAAA